>NC_133391.1:20771712-21371712 GCF_047511655.1 Castor canadensis | reverse complement strand
CTTTGGGTTACGAGGTTATCTCCAGGGAGACATGTTCAAAATGAGATCCTTATATAGAAAACACATGAGCACCAATTAGCACATCTGTGCTTATTAGCTTATTAGAATTGAAGCTGCCTTTCAGAGAAAACTTGAGCTAAGCTAATGGAATATATTCCACGCATCTGTCCAATATATCTACCCTTGAAGCAATTACAAAGTACTTCAATAATCAAAACCTCTGTTAGGTTACAGAGTCAAAAAAAATTACCATCCTCTCTCTCAAGGAACTGCAGTATAGTGGGGCTGATAAGTAGATAAAAATTAACTAGATTACAAAGGCAAAACAAATGAATACTAGAGATTATACAGACAGGAGCAGCTCACATTGGTGTGGAATATTGGGAGTGGCTCTTTGGAGGTGATGGCCTTTTACTTGAACTTGATTCAGACTTTGAAGAGCAAGAAGGATTTTGATATACTCTGACAGGATGATGGGTATAAGAGTAAGAAAAGAAGAGTGCCTTCATATGTGAGACCAGTGTAAGCAGAAGCAGAGGGAATTAGGGTAAATAGTAAAATTTAGGAAATATTTGGAGTTAGTTGTTCCCGATGAATTTTTTTTATCAGTTGCTTTATTGAGGTGTAATTGGAATACAATAAAGCACACATATTTAGAGAATGCTATTTGATTAGTTATCTATATACCTGTAAGATCATTATCAAAGTCAAGAGAATGAATATATCCTTTACTCCTCAAAGTTGCCTCATGCCTCTTGGTTATTTCTCCCTCTAACTCCTTTAGGCAACCTCTGGTCTGCTTTTTTTCACTGCTATGAATTGGTTTGCATTTTCTAGAGTTTTATGGCAATGGAATGATACTATCTACTCTTTTTTTTGATTGTGGATTCTTTCACATGGCATGATTATTAATTTGAGATTTATCTATGTTCTTGTCTGCATCAGTAGGTGATTTCTTTAAATCGTTGAGTGGGATTCCATTGGATGGCTATACCACCGTTTGTTTACCTATTCGTCTATTTAGTGGAAGTTTGGGTGTTTCCAGTTCATGTCTATTATAATCTTTACACGGGTATAACTATCACGCCTCTTCAGTAAATATGGAGGGGTGGAATGACTGGATTGTATTGGTTGGTGTTTTTGCTTAAAATTTTAACATACTGTCAGCTGTTTTCCAGAGTGCTTGTACCCTTTTGTGTTCCCTCTAGTACTCAATGAGAATTTCAGTTCTTTTACATCTTGTCCAGCTCTTGATGTGGTCAGGCTTTTAATTTTTGGTGTCGTAATTACTGTGCAGTATTTTTAATGTAATTGTAGTTTTAATTTTCATTTCTCTAGAAAGTTAAAGAAAAAAGTGTTGAACAGTTTTTCATGTACTCTTAATTTCCTTCTCTAGTTTCCCTTTTTCTTTGATGATGGATCTATCTGCTTAAATTTTGAGCCTTTTTAGGGTGTGTGTGTGGTGCTGGAAATAGTACCTGGGGCTTTGCACATGCCAGACAAGCACCTGACCATTTAAAAATAGTTTATTGTGGTAAGCACACTTAAGAGGAGCTCAGCTGTCTCAGAGTTTAAGTGTAGGATACATCACGGCAGACTCTACAATGTTGCAAGCAGATCTCTGGAGCTTATTTATCTTGCTTAACTGGAACTTTATGCTTACCTGCTATTATTATTATTATTGGTGGAACTGGGATTTGAGCTCAGGGCTTCAAGCTTGCAAAGCAGGTACTCTGCTGTGTGAGCCAAACCTCCCTCTCCCTTTCTTGCCCATGAAAAACATCATTCCATTCTTTGAGTCTATAAATTGGACTATTTTAGATACCTCATATAATGGGATTATAGTTACCTCTTATTACTTTCTTCTAAATTATTTAATGAATAAAGTATTGGTGTTTGAATTCAGGGTCTCATGCTTGTTAGAGTTATGCTCTATCACTTGAGCTATGCTCCCAGCTCTCTTGTTATTTTTCTGAGGATCCACCATACTGTTTTCTACAGTGCTGCACAATTGTGCTTTGCCACTAACAGTGGGAAAGAATCCCATTTCTCCACATTTTTGCCAACATTTGTTGACTTGTGTTTTCTTGATTAATAATTATTCCAACAGCTGTGATGTGGTATCTCATTGTGGTTTTGATTTGCATTTCTCTCATGATTAGTGACATCAAGTCTTTTCCAGCATCTGTTGGCATTTAGATGCATCCTTTGGAGAAATTCGTATTCAAGTCTTCAGCATATTTTGAATCTGATTATTAGCTTTTTGTGTGTTTTACTATTGAATATAGCAGTCCCTCATACATTTTTTATATAAAATTATCAGATATGTGATTTGCAACTATTTCTCTCATTTAAGTTTGCCTTTTTACTTGGTTTATTTCCTTTGCTATATGAAAGCTTTTCAGTCTGATGTTGCCTCCTCCTCTTCCTCCTCCTTCTCCACTTTGTCCTCTTCCTCCACCTTCTTCTTCTCCCTTCTTCTCCTTTCTTCTCCTTCCTTCTCCTTCCTCCCTTCCAGTACTGGGGATTAAACTCAAGGCCTCATGCTTGCTAGGCATGCACTCTATTACTTGAGGCACATCCCCAGCCCCTTACTCATGTTTCTTATTATTGTTTGTTTTTGTTGCCTGGCTTGTTGTTGTGTCATGATTTTCTCTCCATGTTTTTTCTTTTCTTTAGAATTTTACATTCTCAGGTCTTATGTTTAAGAGTTCACTTCACTAGGAGTTGATTTTTGTTTGTGGTGTAAGTTAAGAGTCCACTTTCCTCCTTTCCCATATGGGTATCTGGTTTTCCCACCCATGTGTTAAATACTATCCTTTCTCTATTGTGGACTCTGGGAGCCCTTCCAGAAAATCAGTTGATCAGATACAGATGGACTGATTTCTAACATTTTGCCCCCCCTCCTTTTTTTTGTTTGTTTTTTTTAAACATGTTATTGCTATGTGTCCCAGGCTAGCCTCTAAATCTTGAGCTTAAGTAATTATCCTCCCTCAGCCTCCTGAGTAGCTGGGACTACAGACATGTACCACAGCTCCTGCATTGCCCATTTCTTCCAGTACTAATTTATTGAGTTTTTAGCATATATTAATTATGTAAAATAACAGGATTCATTGTGAGATTTTCATAATGCATATAATGTAATTTGATCATATTCACACCCTACTACTGCCTTACCCCATTTCCTTGATTCCCTTTCTCTTCCCTACTAGTCACCCTTCTACTTTTATGTCTTCATTTTTTTCTAGATTCCACTTTGGGGAGAAAACATGTGAAACTTGTTTGAGTCTGGCTTATGTTACTTAGCATGTTGGTCTCCAGTTCCATCTATTTTTCTGCAAATGACATAATTTCATTCTTCTTTAGGGCTGAATAATACCCCATTGTTTATATATACCATGTTTTCTTTATCTGTTCATCCAGTGATGGGCACCAGGTGGATTCCTTAACTCAGGCATTGTGAATAGTGTCAGTATAAGCAATGGGTGGGTTCACAGGCATCTATATGGTATCTATATTAGATTCTGACATTGGTTCATTTGGGTGTATGCTGGGGAGAACTGTAGCTGGATCTTACAGCAGTTTGTTTTTTGAGGAACCTCCATACTGATTTCCATAGTTTTGCTCCCTTTTTGATTGAGTTGTTTTCATTTTACTGAGTTTTGAGGCTGTTTGGATATTAGTTCTTTATCGGCTGTTGGATTTACAAACTTCCTTCCATCTGTGACTGTTCCTCTCACTCATTTAGTAGTGTCTTTTGTGGACCATTCTTAATTTCTCTAAAGTTCAATTTATTAGTTTCTAATGGATGGTCACATCCGTATTTTTTTGTGACCTAAGAGACGCTTACTTAGTCCAAGACATTAAGGATTTTCATTTTTTTAAAAATTTTTATTGTTTTATTATTCATATGTGCATACAATGCTTGGGTCATTTCTCCCCCCTGTACCAACCCCCTCCCTTACCACCCACACTGCCCCCTCCTTCTCCCCCACACCCCCTCGAAACCCGGCTTAAACTATTTTGCCCTTATCTCTAATTTTGTTGAAGAGAAAATATAAGCAATAGTAGGAAGGAACAAGGGTTTTTGCTAGTTGAGGTAAGGATAGCTATACAGGGAGTTGACTCACATTGATTTCCTGTGCATGTGTGTTACCTTCTAGGTTAATTCTTTTTGATCTCACCTTTTCTCTAGTTCCTGGCCCCCTTTTCCTATTGGCCACAGTTGCTTTTAAGGTATCTGCTTTAGTTTCTCTGCGTTCAGGGCAACAAATGCTAGCTAATTTTTTAGGTGTCTTACCTATCCTCACACCTCCCTTGTGTGCTCTCGCTTTTATCATGTGCTCAAAGTCCAATCGCCTTGTTGTGTTTGCCCTTGATCTAATGTCCGCATATGAGGGAGAACATATGCCTTTTGGTCTTTTGGACCAGGCTAACCTCACTCAGAATGATGTTCTCCAAATCCATCCATTTACCAGCAAATAATAACATTTCGTTCTTCTTCATGGCTGCATAAAATTCCATTGTGTATAGATACCACATTTTCTTAATCCATTTGTCAGTGGTGGGGCATCTTGGCTGTTTCCATAACTTGGCTATTGTGAATAGTGCTGCAATAAACATGGGTGTGCAAGTGCCTCTGGAGTAACCTGTGACACAGTCTTTTGGGTATATCCCCAAGAGTGGTGTTGCTGGATCAAATGGTAGATCAATGTTCAGCTTTTTAAGTAGCCTCCAAATGTTTTTTTACAGTGGTTGTACTACTTTATATTCCCACCAAGAGTGTAAGAGGGTTCCTTTTTCCCTGCATCCTCACCAACACCTATCGTTGGTGGTGTTGCTAATGATGGCTATTCTAACAGGGGTGAGGTGGAATCTTAGTGTGGTTTTAATTTGCATTTCCTTTATTGCTAGAGATGGTGAGCATTTTTTCATGTGTTTTTTGGTCATTTGAATTTCTTCTTTTGAGAAAGTTCTGTTTAGTACACTTGTCCATTTCTTTATTGGTTCATTAGTTTTGGGAGAATATAGTTTTTTAAGTTCCCTATATATTCTGGTTATCAGTCCTTTGTCTGATGTATAGTTGGCAAATATTTTCTCCCACTCTGTGGGTGTTCTCTTCAGTTTAGAGACCATTTCTTTTGATGAACAGAAGCTTTTTAGTTTTATGAGGTCCCATTTATCTATGCTATCTCTTAGTTGCTGTGCTCCTGGGGTTTCATTGAGAAAGATCTTACCTATACCTACTAACTCCAGAGTATTTCCTACTCTTTCCTGTATCAACTTTAGAGTTTGTGATCTGGTATTAAGATCCTTGATCCATTTTGAATTAATATTGGTATAGGGTGATATACATGGATCTAGTTTCAGTTTTTTGCAGACTGCTAACCAGTTTTCCCAGCAGTTTTTGTTGAAGAGGCTGCATTTTCTCCATCATATATTTTTAGCGCCTTTGTCAAAGACAAGTTGGTTATAGTTGTGTGGCTTCATATCTGGGTCCTCTGTTCTGTTCCACTGATCTTCATGTCTGTTTTTGTGCCAGTACCATGCTGTTTTTATTGCTACTTCTTTGTAATATAGTTTGAAGTCAGGTATTGTGATACCTCCAGCATTGTTCTTTTGACTGAGTATTGCCTTGGCTATTCGTGGCCTCTTGTGTTTCCATATAAATTTAACAGTAGATTTTTCAATCTCTTTAATGAATGGGAATTGCATTAAACATGTAGATTACTTTTGGGAGTATCGACATTTTTACTATGTTGATTCTACCAATCCATGAGCATGGGAGATCTCTCCACTTTCTATAGTCTTCCTCAATCTCTTTCTTCAGAAGTGTATAGTTTTCCTTGTAGAGGTTGTTCACATCTTTTGTTAGGTTTACACCTAGGCATTTGTTTTTTTTGAGGCTATTGTAAATGGAATTGTTTTCATATATTCTTTTTCAGTTTGTTCATTATTAGTGTGTAGAAATGATAATGATTTTTCTATGCTGATTTTATATCCTGCTATCTTGCTGTAGCTATAGATGATTTCTAGAAGCTTCTGAGTAGAGTTTTTTGGGTCTTTAAGGTATAGGATCATGTCATCTGCAAATAGGGATATTTTAACAGTTTCTTTACCTATTTGTATTCCTTTTATTCCTTCTTCTTGCCTAATTGCTGTGGCTAGGAATTCCAGTACTATGTTTAATAGGAGTGGAGATAGTGGGCATCCTTGTCTAGTTCCTGATTTTAGAGGGAATGGTTTCAGTTTTTCTCTGTTAAGTATGATGCTGGCTGTAGGTTTGTCATATATAGCTTTTATAATGTTGAGGTACTTTCCTTCTATTCCTAGTTTTCCTAGAGCTTTTATCGTGAAATGGTGTTTGATCTTATCAAAGGCTTTTTCTGCATCTTTTGAGATGATGAAGTGGTTTTTGGCTTTGCTTCTGTTAATGTGGTTTATTACATTGATTGATTTTTGTATGTTGAACCACCCCTGCATTCCTGGGATGAAGCCTACTTGGTCGTGGTAAATGATCTTTTTGATGTGTTTTTGAATTCGGTTTGCCATTATTTCATTGAGGATTTTTACATCAATGTTCATTAAGGAGATTGGCCTATAGTTCTCCTTTTTGGAGGTGTCTTTGCCTTGTTTTGGGATAAGTGTAATCCTGTCTTCATAAAATGTGTTAGGCAGTTTTCCTTCCCTTTCTATTTTGTGGAACAGTTTAAGGAGGGTTGGTATCAGTTCTTCTTTAAAGGTCTGATAGAATTCAGTAGAGAATCCATCAGGTCATGGACTTTTCATTTTGGGGAGACTCTTGATTGCTGCTTCAATTTCATTTTGTGTTATAGATCTATTCAATTGATTAATTTCCTCTTGGTTCAGTTTTGGGTGATCATATGTATCTAGAAATCTGTCCATTTCTTTAATATTTTCTAATTTATTTGAATATAGGTTCTCAAACTAGTCTCTGTTGATTTCCTGGACTTCCATGGTATTTGTTTTTATCTCCCCTTTTGCATTCCTGACTCTACTAATTTGGGTTTTTTCTCTCTTCATTTTAGTCATGTTTGCCAGGGGTCTGTTGATCTTGTTTATTTTTTCAAAGAACCAACTTTTTGTTTCATTAATTCTTTGTATGGTTTTTTGGTTTCTATTTCATTGATTTCAGCTCTTATTTTTATTATTTCTCTCCTTCTATTTGTTTTGGGATTTACTTGTTCTTCTTTTTCTAGGAGTTTGAGATGTATTATTAGGTCATTGATTTGGGATCTTTCAGTCTTTTTAATATATGCACTCATGGCTATAAACTTTCCTCAGGACTGCCTTTGCTGTGTCCCATAGTTTCTGGTAGGTTGTGTTTTCAAATTCATTGACTTCCAGGAACTTTTTAATTTCCTCTTTTATTTCATCAATGACCCTTTGTTCATTAATTAATGAGTTATTTAGTTTCCAGCTGTTTGTATGTTTTTTTGTCTTTACTTTTTTTTTGAGTTCTAGTTTTACTGCATTGTGATCATATAGTATGCACGGTATAATTTCTATTTTCTTATATTTGCTGAGGCTTCCTTTGTGTCCTAGGATATGATCTATTTTGGAGAATGTTCTATGGGCTTCTGAGAAGAATGTATATTGTATAGAAGTTGGATGAAATGTTCTGTAGACATAAGTAGGTTCATTTGATCTATTGTATATTTTAAATCTTGGATTTCTTTATTGATTTTTTGTTTGGATGACCTATCTATTAATGATAATGTGGTGTTAAAGTCTCCCACAACCACTGTGTTGGAGTTAATATATGCTTTTAGTTCTTTCAGGGTGTGCTTGATGAAATTGGGTGTGTTGACATTGGGTGCATACAGGTTGATGATTATTATTTCCTTTTGGTCTATTTCCCCTTTTATTAGTATGGAATGTCCTTCTTTATCTCATTTGATCAATGTAGGTTTGAAGTCTACTTTGTCAGAGATAAGTATTGCTGCTCATGCCTGTTTTCGGGGGCCGTTGGCTTGATAAATCTTCTTCCAACCTTTCATCCTAAGCCTATGATTATTTCTGTCAGTGAGATGGGTCTCTTATAAGCAACAAATTGTTGGATCTTCCTTTTTAATCCATTTTGTCAAGTGGTGCCTTTTGATGGGGGAATTAAGTCCATTAACATTAAGTGTTAGTACTGATAGGTATGTGGTGATTCCTGTCATTTAGTTGTCTTAGTTGTTTGAAGGTTTGATTGTGTGTACCTAACTTGATGTTACTCTCTACTTTCTTGCTTTTCCTTATCCTGTAGTTTGGTGCTGCCTGTCCTTTCATTGTTATGTTGGGTTTCCCTTTCTGTGTGCAGAATCCCTTGAAGAATCTTTTGTAGTGGTGGCTTAGTGGTCACATGTTGTTTTAGTTTCTGCTTATCATGGAAGACTTTTATTGCTCCATCTATTTTGAATGATAATTTTAGTGGGTAGAGTATCCTGGGGTTGAAGTTATTTGCATTCAGTGCCCGGAAGATCTCACCCCATGCTCTTCTTGCTTCTAATATTTCTGTTGAGAAGTCTGCTGTGATTTTGATGGGTTTACCTTTGTATGTTACTTGTTTTTTCTCTCTACAGCCTCCAATATTCTTTCCCTAGTTTCTGAACTTGTTGTTTTAATGATGATATGTCGTGGGGTAGTTCTATTTTGATCTGGTCTGTTTGGTATTCTGGAGGCCTCTTGCATCTGTATAGGAATATCTTTCTCTAGATTTGAGAAATTTTCCGTTATTATTTTGTTGAAAATATTACGTATTCCCTTTGCTTGCACCTCTTTTCCTTCTTTGATGCCCATGATTGTCATGTTTGGTCTTTTGATGGAGTCAGTGAGTTCTTGCATTTTCTTTTCACAGGTCTTGAGTTGTTTAATTAATAGTTCTTCAGTTTTTCCTTTAATTACCATTTCATCTTCAAGTTCTGAGATTCTGTCTTCTGTTTGTTCTATTCTGCTGGATTGGCCTTCCGTTTTGTTTTGCAATTCTGTTTCATTCTTTTTTCTGAGTTTTCCATTTCCTGGGTCATTTCCTCATTAAAGTTGTCTATTTCTGTCCTGAGTTCATTTATCTCTTTATTAATAGTGTTCTTTGTTTCACTTTGATGTTCATACAGTGCTTCTATGGTTTCCTTTATTTCTTCTTGTGCTTTTTCAAATTCTCTATTTTTGTTGTCTTGAAATTTCTTGAGTGTCTCCTGTACATTTTGGTTGACCATATCCAGTATCATCTCTATAAAATTCTCATTGAGTATCTGTAGTATTTGTTCTTTTAAATTATTCTTGTGGGCTTCATTGAGTTCTTTGGCATAGTTTACCTTCATTTTGTTGGAGTCTGGATCTGAGTAGCTGTTTTCTTCATTTCCCTCTGGTTTTTGTATTAATTTTTTGCTGTGGGGAAACTGGTTTCCCTGTTTTTCTGTCTTCCCATCATTGCCCTTGGTTTTGTTATTGTCTATAACTACTATTTGGTTTTGTTATTTGTCCCTGAAAATACTATTAAAGTATTTTCTGGCTTTAATAGCACTAGTGATATCTAATGGAAGGGTGAGAGGAGATGGAAAGCAAAGAAGTTAAAGGAAAAGGGAAAAACAAATAATGAATTAGAAAAAAAACAAAGAAACAAAAAAAGTTTCAAAGATATAAACAGAGAGAGATAGTGTACTAATCAACTGTAAGCTGAAAGGCATTAGAGAGACAGAGAGAGGATTGAAAATAAAAAATAAAAAGAATAAAGATAAGAATAAAAATACAAAATAAGTAAATGAAAGAAAAAAATGTATATATATATTAAAAAAATAAAATTAAATTAAAAAAATAAACCTCCAAGTTCAAATGCAATGAAGTTTCAGTCTTAATAATTTTGGTGTTTGTCCCTCAGCCTCCAATCCTGGAGATGGTGCCTCAGATGTTGTTCCATAGTTGTCTCATCAAAGGGGAGACATACAATAGAACAAAACCGCACAAAACAAAACAAAACAAAACAAAACAAAACAAAACAAAAAACCCCACAAAGTGTCCCAAGTTCAAATGCAATACTGTTTCAGTAAGTTTTTCAGCATGCAGGTGTAGTTCAGTTGTTTCCTCATCAAAGGTAGGGAGAGAGAAACAAAAAGAGTCTGGAGACAGGTCTGTGAATGGCTATCTGCGGCTGTGGCTTGCTGTCCACTGCTGTCAGCTTGCTGTTTCTGGCGGCATTATTTATGCAGATCTGTGGGGTGAGCTTAGCACTCACCTGGCCCCTCAGGCTTTGTTTACTCAGAGATCTGTGCACGATGCTACTGCTACAAGCTTTCCGCTTTCCAAGCACACTGGGGGAGGTGACACTGTACCCACTTTCTCAGGCCTGCGTGTTTGTTTACAGCTCACATGGAAAGTGGGTCTTCCCCCCTCTCCTGTGGAGTTTTCCTCCCTCCACCACTCTCACAAGCTTTCCTGATCCTGGTTGCTGGGTGCCTGCCACCGCTCCCACTCTCTCTGGCCAGGCCCGGCTTGTTTATTTGCAGTCCCAGGAGGGATTCCCCTCACCTCCTCTTCGGCACTCAGGGCACCCCACCCTCTTTGCTACCTGTCTTTATTGTTCATGTTGCTTATTACTCAGTTTCTCTTTTTTCCTCGGGTGGGGGTTGGTCTGTCCAGGGGGCAATGCTGTTCTGGACCAGGGTTGTCTGTGGGAGTACTGTGTACTGTTTAGCTCACCTTGTCCACGTCTTCCCAAGCCATCTGGGCATGGGCAACTGGCAGCCTGGGCGCCCTCCTGGTTTCTCCGTTTAACCTGAAGTGGAGATGCTCTGCACCGGATGGAGGTGTGGAGGGGTCAAAGTTTTGCCTCTTCTCGGTGGCCTTGCCTGCAAGATGTGTCTCCAGCATCTCTCCAAGATTTCACCTAGGAGGCACGCTTTCTGCTTCCTCCCTCTAGCTGCCATCTTCAAGGATTTTCATTTTTAAATATGTTTTCAATTTTTAAAAGCTATTCTTTTTTTTGCTAGGCATGGTGGTTCATGCCTGTAATCCCAGCTACTTAGGAAGTGAGAATGGAACAGGATTCTGGAATTTCATCTTGAGGCCGAGCAGGACAAAAAGTTAACAAGACCCTATCCCAACAAAACAACCTGGGTGTAGTGGCATGTGTCTGTCATTGTCCCAGCTAGGTAGGTAGGAATAGGTAGGAGAATCACCATCCACATCTGGCCCTAGGCAAAAAGTGCAACCCTATCTGAAAAATATCCTACAAGCAAAAAAGGCTAGAAACGTGGCTCAAATGGTAGAGAGTCTGGCAAGAATAAAGGCTTTCTTTCTTTCTCTTTTTTTCTGGCAGGGCTCACCATTTTTTTAATTCATTTATTCATATGTGCATACATTGTTTGGTTCATCTCTCCCCCATGACCTCTGTCCCCTCCTTCTCCCCCCACCACCCTCACTTCCAGGTAGAGCCTATTTTGCCCTCTTCTCCAATTTTGTTGAAGAAAAAACATAAGAGATAATAAGAAAGACATAGCATTTTTGCTAGTTTGAGATAAGGATAGCTATACAGAGAGATTCCTAGCATTGCTTTTCATGCACAAGTGTATTACAACCCAAATTGATTCATCTCTACCTGACCTCTTCACTACTTCCCAGTCACCTTCCCATAGTGACCTCTGTCAGTTTAAGATTACTATATTTGCTTCTCTACAGTGGGCACATCAAACATTTTCAAGTTTTAGATTTCCTACCTTTTCCTATTCCTTCTGTTTGCATTCTCCGCTTAGCATGTGACCCCGTCCAATAATATTACTGTATTTGTTTTAGGTCTAAGGTCCACATATGAGGGAGAACATATGATTTTTGGCCTTCCGAGCCTGGCTAATTTCACTTAACATCATGTTCTCCAGTTCCATCCATTTACTTGTGAATGACAAGATTTCATTCTTCTTTGTGGCTGAGTAAAATTCCATTGTGTATAAGCCACATTTTCTTAATCCATTCGTCAGCAGTGGGGCATCTTGGCTGTTTCCAGAACTTGGTTATTGTGAATAGTGCCGCAATAAACACGAGTGTGCAGGTGCCTTTGGAATAACCTGAGTCTCATTCTTTTGGGTATATCCCTATGAGTGGTATTGCTGGATCATATGGCAGATCTATGTTTAGTTTTTAAAGAAGACTCAATATTGTTTTCCATAGTGGTTTTTCTAGCTTCCATTCCCACCAGCAGTGTATGAAGATTCCTTTTTTCCTGCATCTAACAGGAGTGATGTGGAATCTTAGTGTGGTTTTGATTTACATTTCCTTTATGGCCAGGGATGGTGAGCATTTTTTCATGTTTTTTGGCCATTTGGACTTCTTCCTTTGAAAAAGTTTTGTTTAGTTCATTTGCCCATTTCTTTATTGGTTCATTGATTTGGGGGGAATTTAGTTGACCATTTTAAAAAATATTAGGATATATTCATTGTACAGGGGAATTCATTGTGACTATTCTAAATAGACTTATATTGTGTGTTGTTTAGATAACCCCCACTCTCTCTTCCTCTCAACTTAAAGCAGTTTTAAGAGGTTTCTTTGTTCTATTTCATAAAAGTGTATGAAGCCATTTGCCATTTATCATTCCCTTAATCTCCTAAGAATGAATGCTTGAGTTCAAACCCCAGAAGTGCCAAAAAATTATGAAATTTTTGTCCGTATCTATCTTATGTCTGTGTTTGGTTTCATTTTTTCTAAATGGTATGAGGTATGGATTGACATTCATTTCTTTTAATGGTACAGTTGTTGAAAATAGTACCATTTTTTGAAAAGGCTTCTTTTTTCCACTCAGTTACCTTTGTGTCTTTAAAAAGTTAAGTTATTCATAAATTGACAAAAGTAACTATGATCTCTTTGTTCTGTTTCATTGGTCTATTTGAGTTTTGTTGACCAACAAAGAGAGTTCTGCATTTTTTTTTCAAGAAATCAGAGTGAGTTTCTCAACTTTGCTCTTTCTTTTCATGTTATTTTGGCCATTTTAGGCAACTTGTATTTTTCAACTTGTATTTTTTAATTGGAATTGAGTTGAATATATAAATCAATTTGTGGAGAGTCAACATTCAAATGATATTGAGCCACTGATCAATGAAGAAGGTGCATGTGTTCATTTATTTAGGTCTCCTTTCAGTCCTCTCAGAAATGCTTTCTCATTTTCATTATACAAATTTAAAACCTACTGAGATTTATACATTTGCTAATGTAAATATTATTTTTTAAGTTCCATTTTTTGATTGTTCATTGGCAGTGTATAGAAATTCAATTAATTTTGTATTTTTAATCTTTAAACTTTGATAACTTATTTATTTATTCTAGCAGCTGTTTTGCCAATTCCTTTGGGTTTTCTACACAGTCGACCATGTTGTCTTTCTATCTGGATATCTTTATTTTGTTTCTTGCCTTTCTGAGATGGCTACAATCATCAGTACAATGTTGAGTAAAGTACTGAGAACAGCATTCTTGCCTTGTCCTATCTTAGGAGAAAACTTTTTTTTTTTTCACTGTTGTTATGGGATAAATTGTATTCCCTACAAATTCATACATTGAAGTCCTTACTAAATATTTCAATATGTAACTCTTTGTAGAGTTTTAAAATAGGCTGTTAAGGTAAAATTAGGTCATATGGGTGGGTCCTAATCCAATGTACCTGTGTTCCGATAAGAAGAGATTAGGACCCAGGAATATTTGAGTAGAGAGGAAAGACCATGTAAAGACAAAGGGGGAAGATAGCTACCTACGAGTAGAGAAGAGAGGTCTCAGAATGGAACCACTGTTGGTCTTGGACTTTTATCTTCTAGAATTGTGAAAAATTAATTTCTGTTGCTTAAGTCACCTAGTCTATGGTGTTTTGTTAAGGGAAGTCTAGTGGACTAATACTCGCTAAGTATGATGTTAGCTACAGGTTTTTGTAAAATGCCAATTATCATGTTCAGGAAGTACCATTCTACTCTTAGAATGGTTTGCTGAGATTTTTTTTTAAATCAGGAATGTATGTAGGATTTGTCAATGTTTTTATGAGTATAGTGACATACGTAGCTTACAATATGGTTTTTACTTTTGTGTTATTTATTTTTGTACTACTAAGTGTTAAACCTAGGACCTCATACATGCTAGACAAGTGCTCTACTACTGAGATAAACCTCCAGACCTGGTTTGAATTTTTAGTTTGTTTATATGGTTATTTCCTGGATTGAAAAAATGATTTAATATGCAACAAAATTATTCTGTACAGGAATTAGTGATGTCTTCAGCCCTTCCCATGCTATAAATGAAGTGAAAACACAGCCACATCTTAACCTATGTAGTTGGTACAACTCTTGGTGGGATTTCAGAAACTGAAAAGGAAGTAGTGAGATTACATGATAAATTGTTAAACCCAAAATTTATTGTAATGTGAAGCCCCAAGTAACTAAAAAATGTCATACTTAGTATTAAAATAGAAAGATAATAATAGGAAAGTAGAGAATGTAGTAAAAACAAATAAAGCTCAAATATATAGTCTGGAGTACACTTTGCTTTGTATTACATTTCTTATGTAAGTTTCCTATATACATCTGTATCCATAATGAGATTATGAAGAAGACCCCAAGAAAGGTGTCTTCCTCCTCTACCAAAGCCCCATATTTTATTTCCAGTTTATTTGCTTGGTTTAGCATTGCATCTTTTAAAAGTAGATCTTATTTGGAGAGCCAACACTTTGGGCTGCTCAGAACTCACTAACAATTTCAGTTGATTTGCTTGGTCTCAGGGCTGTTTGGCTGAAATAAGTACACTAAGGAACTAAGGATGTTATGAATGAGGGAAGGATAGTTTAGAAGATACAATAATCTCATCACAGACACGTGGTGGATGAAGACTTGATGGTGGGCTGCAGAGGGCACAAGGCTAGTGGTGAGGCTGGAACTGGTGAGAAAGTGACTCACTCTTTCCAAGAAATGGGTGTAGAGAAAAGTGTGTAGAGAAAAGTGGGGGGTCATTCAAGTGTAATAAAAAACACTCTTACTCACCAGGCTTGTGTCTAAAGTATGAGTAAGGTGGTGCCTTTCAGTGGGAGAGGGATGGGACCAGATGTGAGGATCGATGTTGAGGAGGAGCAGAAATGCTGGCAGGAAGGTGGGGGCAATGTCCAGTGCCAAGAGCTGTCACAAAGCTGTGTTCAAAGTGAGTGTGGTGAGCATGGCAGGCAGAGTGTAGACAGAATTGCAGAGAGGGGAGCTGGTCAGGGGAGTCTTGTGGGGAGGAGACAACTGAATAGTTTCTTTATAGTTTTGAGGATGTCTGGATATTTCCATAAGATGTTCAATTTTAAAGGAGGAGCAAACGATTTTCTGTATTCTGTGTTTACTGAAGGAAAATGCTGAAAAAGAGGAAGAACTTGTAGGAAGTGTGGAATGTCTGTATAACACTTAGTGGACCCAAAAGCTTGTTAGCCCCAGTTTCTGAGAAATCTGCTTAATTGAAGATTTATTCATGTAGAATTAACTTTAATATAGTACAGATATTTATTGATGAATATATGTACAATGAGATAGTATAGTAAGAGAGAGGGCACTGGGTTAAAATTCTCATTCCATATCTTATTACTTGTGTGACATTTTGTCAAATTAACATTTCTTTGCCTCAATTTTTCCATGTGGAAAATGCATTAATAGAAAGATTTTTTAATGAGGATTGATTGAGTTAAGTATGCAAGGTGCTGAACACAATGCCCACATGTATAGACCCTCAATAAATATTTGGTATTTTTACTACATTGTCTATTTCTTATTTATATGAACATGTGAAATAAATATAAGTTATTTGTACCTGTTTATATGTGTATGTGTATATGTGCCTATGGGTGTGCATCAATATTATATATGTATATGTATATATAGAAAGAATGAACAAATAAAGATAATATGTATTTATATATAAATGGAGAGAGAGAGAGAGAGAGAATATCAGTGTAGATATTCCTAGGGTTTGAAAGAGATGAGCCTAAGTTTAAATCTTAGATCTTCTGTGTAGTTACTGAGCCTCAGTAGCTTTTTAATTGCATGATGGATATGAAAAGCTTTTATGGTTATCTGGAGGAGTAAACAGCAGGAAAGATACAGTACTGTCTCATCGATTAGGTTATTAGTAGATACCTTGGCTGTTGCCTATTATTATTATTATTACTACGTGTTTTAAATGTCATCTCAGGTCATAATTATTTCATAATTATTGTCGTAAAGATATTGCTAAGAAAGATATATTGGATATATTCCTGTGAGGTTATTAATTTCTTCTATATAAATTGGGCCAAAATCAGTTCTTTAAAAAAATTGAGCTATTAATTTCTATTTCAAGGAACAGAGACTTGAAAGTGTGATGTTTGTAATGTGGTTGGATTTACTAAGTAAAACTAGCATTTTATTGATTAAGCCTTACAAATGTATTTATTTGTTTAACAATCTGTGAGACCTCTCCAATTAGTGGGAAGAAGATAGAATATATTTCATTAAACAATATCTGTATCACAATGATCAGATGGTCTATAGGGAAAAATGAAGTCAGTCCATAGCTCATACAATATCATCATGACAAATTCCAATTGAATTAAAGACTTGAATGTAAACTGTGAAGCCATAAAAGTAATAGAAGAAAAAATATGGTGAATTACTTCTTAGATTTGGAGTGGGAAAGGTTTTCTAACTATGATTGATAGTCCAGAAGTCAAAAGAGAAGAAGCTGATACATTTGGCCACATTAAAACTATATATAAATACAACAAAAAGTATCCTAGGCAAACCAAGAGATAAAAATATCATAAGCTAATCAAATCATAAAATAAATTTGGGAAAATGATCTGCAGCTCATTAAAGACAAAAGATTAATTCTCTTAAAGTACACAGTGCTGGTAGAAGTTGACATGAAAAGGATCATTCTTTAAAGTTAGAAAAGAATGGGAAAACATACTTCCCAGGAACGGAAATTCAACTGGGCCTTTAAAAATATAAAAAATGTTCAAAATCACTCCTAATAAGGTAAATGCTAATTAAACCTTTGCCAAAAAGCAATTTTTCACCTGTCAGTTTGGAGATGGAAATTGTCATTACTTATGGAAATTATAAATGCATTTTCCCTGGCACCAGAAATTTCACTTCCTGGAATTTATCCTACTGAAAAACTGCACAGGGAGGGAGCTAGTCACATGCAAGCTTATTTGTTGTAACCTTGTTTGTAACACAGAAGGTCAGAAATAACCCAAGTGTACGTCAGTGGAGACTGAGTAAGTAAACGATGGCCATTCCCTACAGGGTAAGGCAAGGCAGCTCTAAGAAAGAAAAAAAACCAAGCTGACATGGAAAAGGCTTCCAGTTGACTTGAGTAGTACAAACAGAAAGACCTGGAAGTATATATCATCTATATTTTGTATAAGACTGAGTATGAATTTACATTTGATTATAACTGAATAGAAACTTTGAATAGATATACAAGAAACTAATAAAATTTGTTACCTTTGAGGGTGGCAGGATGCAGGCAGGGAAGACAGAGGATGAGTGGGAGTAGAGACTTTTATTTTATTGTTTTTAATATTGTTTTAATCTATAACCAGGAGCACTTTTTTACCTACTCAAAATAAAATAAAGTAAGATAAAATGTGTCTGCCTCTTAAATCAATATTTACAATCTTTCTGTGATATGGGAAGCTACAGATAATGAGTTATTTTTCTGAATTAATTTAATCTTCCCACTTCCCATTCGATCTTATTATTAATTTTCCATAAAGCCTCAGAGAACATAATGAGTCCAGAGCCCATCAGGGGATGATGAAGTGGCCCAGTCAGCCACAGGCAAACTTGGACCAATTAAAAAATTTTCCTCCCGATCCTTTAATAATTTAAATTTTCTTTGTTAATCCTATTTGCCTAAAATGCAAATGTCTCAGATGGTGCTAATTTAACATTCATGGTAGATAAAGCACACTGGACAGACAAGTAGTGCTAGGATAATTTCGAGTGCAAACCGTTTATGGCAAGCTATATCATTTCTTACATGATTATTTATTTGTGACTGAAAATAGTGCTTCATGTCATGTATTAAGTTCAAGAATTGGCAAAGGGAAAAAAAGATTTTACTATGAGATATTTTACTGGAAAAGGCCAAGTGTTTGATATTTTTGGCCTACAAAGCTGATTAGCTTACGAGAGTCAAACAACAGATTTAATTTTATGAAATTAACCCACGTTAAATGTACAGAATTAAAAATGATTTTTCCTATTTATTAATGCTTCAAATGCCACCCCTTGTACTTTAAAATAAAATGCAAGGCTCAACCTTATGATTGAAAGACTAGATGAGGCTTGAACCAGTAAAAATAGATTTTTTAAAGGAAAAGTTATTTTGAGTAGAGTGCTAGCTGTACTAGACAAATTCAGTCGGGCCTCCTCTTCAGTCTTGTCAAAGCTTAGCACAGTCCAGAAGGCACTCTCATGTATGCCAAAAAATCAGAGCAGCAGCAGTTAAAAAAAATAAGTGCACTAAGAAATATTAAATGGAAAGCCAATGTCTATAAATAAAAAGGCAAGTGAGTACTAATCAATCATAAGTAACTGAACAGAAAATAGGAGTTGGAAGAGCAAGAGTGATTTCACATACAACATATGAGACTAGATACAAATGATTTAATTAAACTGTGTTCCTTCTACACAAGACTCAGAATCTCTAAATGTTAAGAAAAACTGGAGTATAGAAATGCAACGTCTTGCTTTGCAGTCAATAGCGGATGAGTAGCAAGGCATATGCCAAGAGCAGAAATAGAAGCAGTTGATGAGTCCTGGTGGAGTGGGGCGTTTCGTGATCTCTGTCTGCGCCTTGCTATTCAGCTCAGCTTCATGGCTCACACTGAAGGACCAAACCCTGTTCTCCTCCATGTACTTGGAGTTTGGGGCAAAAAGCACGAAACAGAATACAAAGCCAATTGGAATGAATATTGAGTAAATGGGATTGCAAGTGAAGGTGATTTAATTAATAATTAAAATAAATGTTAGACGGGCCAGAGTGAAGGTAGGATAAAGTTCAGAGCGAGGAGGCCATAGTCACAAATGTGGGGAGCAGAGAAAGGTGTTCATGGCTGTCTACCCGCTAGCTTTGGAACCAGAGGAAATCGACTCTAAGAGTGCCTAGTTGACCTGAAAGGCTGGTCTTGTCTTAGCAAATTACTTATGCTGCTCAGCAGAATCAGACCATATGGTTTTCTTCTTTTCAAATAAGAGGCCCACTCAGCACCATGACATTCAGATTCCAAGATATAAATATAGATTGATGAAAACACGCTCCACAGGCTTCCTGGATATCCATGAACTTATGTCTTGAATTAAGTCATAAAAATGGGATTATGTATTTTCTCATATATATTTAGTTTTTCGAATAAAAGCGATTTGAAATTCTGGAATTAAAACCTAAGAGATTTCTTAAGGTCTACATCTATGGCTGTATTTCTAGCCATATCTATATCTGTATCTGCATCACTCCTATTGTTCATTCTCAATTCAATGAGACCAGAGACTAGAACACACATCAGAGACTAGAATGAAGTTTACCCTTACCACAAACTGGAAGGCAAAAAGCTAAATCCATATCTGAACACTAAAAGTCAGTTTTCCAACCTAATAAATGACAGCCTGAATTCTGCTAGGAAAAGAGCTATTTTTAAAAGCAAAGATGATTTCGAGGGTTAGTAACTCTGGAAATAGGTAGTAAAAATGGCTCACGAGAAAGGCGCATTTACTGCTAATAGATTGACTGAGAAGAAAAACATTATTATTGGTGTTTTTTTTTCTTCCCCTACCAGATCCAGTGATATCACTACTGCAATCTGTTATTTATGCAGAAAGGCAGTAAACAGTGGGAAGGAGACTATCGGCACAGGAACATCTCTGAGAAGTTGCTTGAAAAAATAAGCACGTGATGAACATGTGAGAAGCATTTATGCAGTTGGCAGTGTGCAAATTCTCAGAACAGTAGGGGATAAAAATGGGGCAGATAAAGAAAACTAAGGATTAGATCCAGAAAAACAATGGAACATTTGTACCATATTTATTTAACAAAAGACGGGGAGTATAGGATTATGCCCGAAGTAAAACCCAGCCTGAAATGAAAAACTTTAAAGGTGAGATTTCTGATAAAAATTTACATTAGCTTATCTTGTAATCTAATTAACAGGAGACTATGACTGACTGCTTTGTTTCTGTGCTTCAAGACATCAAGCACACCCTCCTTTTGAAGATCAGTTTATGTTTGTGTTTTTTAACCCTGGCACTATTGACATTTGTGCCAAATAATGCTTGAGTTGACCAGTAAAGGACAGACCTGTCCATCTTATGGTCATCTTGGCAACCTCCCTGACCTGTACTCAGTATGGGTCCACAGGATCACCTTAGTTGTGACAACAAGTCGTGTCTCTAGGTATTGACAAATGTTCCCAGAATGGTGAAATCCAATTCCCTCCCAGTTTCATTGCTTACTACAAGGTCATACAAATGTAAAGTTTACAAAATAGTCTTTCTTGGAATATGCATTTGCCTTTTAAAAAAGTCACAAAGTTATACTAAAAATGCACTTGTAAGGTCCATGTGGATGATAAATTAAAATGCAGTTGAGAAAAATGTCTTTAGAATAGAAGAAAACCACAAGGAATCGTCAATTCTAAAACTTCTTTTTCTTTCCAATTACTCCCTTTCCTTGTTGATTTATATAGGCTGATTTCTCTTTTTCTAATTTTCAGACAGTGCAAAGTGCTTTCCAGGTAAGAAAGTCTCAAGATCCTATTATTTTTTTCCCCCCACTGGGAAGTTGGATTTTCATCTCTGTTCTCACTTCTTTTTTAGCCTGATTAACATATATTGGAAGTGCTGGAGTGGGGTGAATGGGTACCATAGAAGAATCCCATCCTAGTCCTTTTCCTCATTGCCTTTATTGCCTGCTCTCTAGGGCAAGTGACTTTCTGGCCATTGCTGGTGATAAAAAATTTCTCTGGTCACTGTGTCCTGAGCTCAGTACTTAACTAATAATGCTCAGCTCAGTGTAATGATCAAAATGTGTGATTTCATTGAAATTTCCTACTCTCCCAGTTTGTATCTGAGAGTTGGCTTCATGTAGTTAGAAAAGCATGCCTTAGCTTCTTTTCTATTTTAGCCTGGAGCTTTTATTTTTCTTCTACCCTCACATTCCCTCCTACTCACTAGGCTGATATTTGGACTCTCTTAGAATTACTGCAGGAAAACAATAGCCAAAGGGAGCGAAAAGACTTTACTTGACTGGTAGGTACCATTGTTGGGTGGTGTCTGCACTCTGGGCTTCTGTCTCCTAGGGTGCTTCCTTCTTGTGAGTTCTTGCGGAGCACTCCCTCTGCTCCTGAGCACTTGATTCTGGCTGATTCCTTGTGAACTCCTTTCAAGACCCTGCCTTGACAAACTTTGGATGTATAATCACTTCCCTTAGTGCACACTCACTTTAGTGTAATCTCCAGCAAACCACAGTCAATGTCCCCTTAGAGTTTATACCCCATAGTACCACCATGCAGTTAGGAGGCACACATCAAAAAAGAGGGTTGGAGGTGTAGCTCAGTGGTAGAGAATTTGCCTAGCATGTGCAAGGCTCTGGGTTCCATCCCCCAGCAGCACCCCAAACAAGCAAACAATTCTGGGATATCTGAATGAAACCCATCCCTAATCTTGAGGGGAGGAGGAAGCTTATGCACCTTTCTTCAAGAAGGAGCTAATTTTCCTTAAAGAAATTCTCTTCTAGGTTCCTACTTCATCTTTTTATAGCAAAGTATAATTTTCAAAGAATTAAAACCATAATTCTCGTACAAATATACAGTGAACACATGCCAGAGTTTTATGTTACTCATAAATGAGTGATGAGGTGAGGGATGAATCACTTGAGGATAAGAGATACTGAAGTGTGTAAGTATGATGTAGTTGGTGAAATAAAACGACTGAAAGCCGGGTGCCAGTGGCTCACACCTGTAATGCTAGCTACTCAGGAGGGAGAGAACAGGAGGATCTCAGTTCAAAGCCAGCCCCTGGGCAAATGACCAATCTTGAAAAAAAAACCCATCACAAAATAGGGCTGGTGGAGTGACTCAAGGTGTAGGCCCTGAGTTCAAGACCCAGCACTGCAAACTAAACAAAATAAAACAAAAAGACAGGCTGAAATAAGGTACTAAAGTTGCATATGGAACTTTCTAATGGTTTACACTATGACATGGGGCCCTTTGAGGTTATTGTTTTTCTGACCAGGCAGAAGGCATTTGCATATCCACTGGACACAAACAGTTTGTAGCTTATCAATCTTCTGGAAATTAGAAGCTAATGTCACAGATTCTGGGCCCCCAGAAATGGTGAAAAGAAGGTGTAGGCAAGCTATAGCCTGCAAGTCAAATGAAGTCAGATCTATTTTGATAAAGTTTTATTAGAACACAGCCCACCATTCTCTTATCATTGCCTATGGCTGCTTTCACAATGTGACGTTAGAGCTGAGTAGTTGAGATGGGGACCATATCTCACAAAGCCAAATATTTTCTATGGGTTCATTTACAGAAAAATCTGCTGATTTTTACTTCAGAGCACCAGGTAAGTCAGACGACATAAGTAGTAAGCCTCTGCAACACATGGAGATGGTACACAGTCATCTTTTTATATTTTCAAACTTTGTATAGTTTTTCTTAGTATATCCTTGACATATGTGAGGGGTTAACAGTTGAAAAGAAGTTGTAGCCATCTTTTTGGCATACTGGTAATGTGCTTCACTTTGGAATTTGAGAATAGTTGGTATTCTCAGTTCAAACTGATACAATAATTCTGTATAGACATTGTACTCAAGTATTATCCTGAATAATTGATGGTTTTGTGGATCATGATTTTGTATTTTGTTAAAGCATTTTTAAGTGTTTAAGTAGTGTTTTCACAACTTAAAAAAAATCCAGAGCTGAGTATGAGGGTGCACATCTGAAATCCCAGCTCCTCAGCCAAATGGGCCTTATCCTGGGCAAAAAGCAAGAGACCCATCAAAAAACACACTAAAAAAAGCAAAAGGATCTTTGCACTAGGCTCGTCTTCCTCCTTTGAAAATCTGTGCAGGTAGGTAGCTTTCACAGAAGCCAGTCTGCTCCGTTTTCCCTTTCCTTTCTCATTGCACCTCCCTCTCCTACCTCAGGCATCAGCCTCTTCCACCAGACTCCTTCATTGTGCTGGAGGACAACAGTTCCACAATGCCCTGCTGCTGTGGAAACTCTTTTTCCAATTGCCTGCAAACTTCCCCACCAACAAGTTGAAACGGACATAATAAAAATCTGCACGAAATATTTCTAAATTCTAACAATTGCTGGTTTTGAAATAGAGCTGATTAAGTTCACAGAAAGTTATAGGTAGCCAAACTCATTGCCATTCTCTAATAGAATAATTTTGTTATGTTGTGATTGTGCTTTTGCAATTCAAACAGGAGAGAGCATGTCCACTGGACCTCACTACAGGGTTTCAAATTTGGAGATATTCACAAGCAGTGGAAGTCCCTAATGTTACTCTCTGGATGTGGTCAAGGACAAAACTGAAATGCTCTTTTAATTCTTGATATGGTAGCATGCTGGGGGACTCAGAGTATCCAAAAAATTTATTCATGAATGTTTTATTTTGTGGTTACATTGGGTGTTGACTGTATCAAACTTTTCATAGGAACTGCTATTAAATATCCAGGTTGTTTGGTTTGAAGTTCATTTTTGTCCTCATGTCACCCTGCTCTTTGACAGGAAACTCATAGTTATCATTATGACTAAGGAGGAGAAGAAAAAGCAAGGGTCGAGGTACATGAAATAAACCACCTTTATAAAATGAGTTAGTTTAAAACATTATTTTGTTAGGTGGGTGGAGACTTGTTAAATTCAAACAAAGAATCACAGTACTTTTTTTTTAATAACCATCAAATCTGCATTGCAATGTATAAATACAGAGTTTCATATGGTCTACCTTTAAATGGTATTCGAAACAGCATGGCCTTGTTACTTAAACTGAATCAACACAGCTGTCTTCTTGTTACTTCCTTTGCATTTTTAGGAAAAGATACTTTTGTGAGTCAGAAGTTTTAGCCCTGGAAGGTTGTCTGACCAGACTGTAGGTATTTACTGTGAAAATTTCATCATTCTATCTAATTGAACTTGTCAGACACTGCAGAAGTTCATAACTAGTTTTTTCAGTGCTCCATAATGAATTGCGTTCAGCCTCATTATTCAGCCCATGTTGGTTATAGGATGTTTTACTTTGTGTTCAGCAACTCATCACCCAATTATACAAAGCACACTGAGTATCTAGCACTGTGCTGTGTGTGGCAAGGACAAAAAGAGGGACAATGTGGTTGGTAAGTGAGCAGAGGGTCCTCATATGCGGATGGGTTCCCACATTCAAAACACAAGTCTTTCACCCTGGAGGGAAGATAGAGACATGCTGTGGTTTGAATATGGTGTGTTCCTCTGACACCCAGGTGGAAACACCATGGGTATATACAGTAGTGGTGTTGGGTGGCGGGACCTTTAGTAGATTAGGTTAAAAGGGATAAATGCAGTTCTTGTGGGACTGGATTACTGGAGAGGGTTGTTATAAAGCAAGGCTGCTCATTTATGTTTTGTCTCTTGTGGCTAATTCCTCTAACTTCTGCCGTGTTATGAAGCAGCATAAGGTCCTCACCAGATGCGACTATGCACTCTTGGGCTTCCCAGCCTTCAGATCTATGAGCCAAAATAAATTCCCTTCCTGGGTAAATTACTCAGTTTTCATGTGTTCTGTATCAGTGAAATAGCAAGGATTTAGTTTGTAGAAAGACTTAGGTTCATAACCTGACTTATCATTTCTAAAGTGGAGATAGCACCTGCATTATAGTGTGTCTGTGAGAATTATATGAAATATTGAAAACAAACTCTCTTGGTTTAGTGCTTAGCAATTAGCTGATAATTAATAGATTATAAAGATGCAAATTAAAATTATTAGACTATGGGACACTTTGGGTCGTTTCCAGGGTATCCCTGGGTAGCATGTAGCACACTTAAGACAGAAGGAACTTGGGTAAAGCAGCTGTTCCTGAATTATTTTTCTTGCTTAGTTCTGACTGTGGGTCCTGCATTCTTGTCATCATTTGTCTTTTAACAGTCTCTGCTGGGATTAGAGAAAGCTGAGAAATTCTGAAGATAGAAATAATTTGTTGAAAATGATCAAAAATGAACATTTTAAGATTAGAAATGTTAGTTAGCAAATGGTAGTTAGCCTGTGATGGCATGTTTTTAACATCAATCTCTAATTCCTCTTCCATAAATAAATGTTGAAAATCCAGTTGGACATTTCTATGAGGTTGATCTCTATTCTTTCACAAGTATGCAAGAATAAATTTCTATTGATTTTAAGTCACACCAGTTGTGGTAATATGTTACAATAGCCCTAGGAAACTGCTATGGGATCCTTAAGGCCATTTAGAACTTTAGGAGACATTGCTGAAAATTTCTCCTTGTTAGAATTCTGAATTCGTTGCTCTCCCTTCCAGGTCATCTCTTGGAGCAATTTGCATATTCCCTTGGTTCATTGTTTCTTAGGACACAGAGCTTGCCTCATGACTTCTGTTGCCTGGCATTCTACTGTTTGTTCCTTCCTGCTTCAATTGCAGCAGGTGACCAAAGGCCATTCTTTTGGAGAGAGAGAGGAAGCAAACTACTTGAGTAGTCTAGGGCTATGTAATCCTGAGGGACGTGGGAGTGACTCCCCTCAACCAGTGCTTCAGCAGTTTACTTAGGGCACCAGTGAATGGCAGAAAGTGTGAAAGACCACTTGTGTGGTTGGTGGTAGCAGCAGAACAAAAGGAGAGCTGATGGAGAAAGATTTCAGGTGTGTGTTGTTGGAATTACTGCACAGATATTTCCTCAGACAGTTAGACAAGAGACCGTTTCACATAGGCCCCAAGGCCATCCTTTTTTACTTCATTTTTTCTTCTAAGCAGGAACAGTATTTATTTAAGAAAACATATAGGTAGCACTTCCAACATACTGAGAACAATTCTGAGCACTCTACAAATATTAACTCATTTAATTGCTAAACCAACATGTAAGCTGAGTATTGTTTGCTAGGTCCTGCTTCGTGTGAGTGGTGTTTGGGGTGTGAAAGATTTCACAGGGAAATGGGAATTGAGTTAGAAGCAAAGTTTTATTCCCTTTCCAAGATAGGAAAAGATCCAGGTACTAAGAGAAAGTATCAGCTCAGAATGAGGTTAGGGCTGGGGTTTATAAGCATTTAAGATTCAGAAGAAATGTACTGTTTATGTTTTGGTTTTTGGTTCAGCTAGTTCCAGGAATCAGTGGGGACTGTTAGTTTCTCAGTGTTTTTGCCAACATGGTTGTTTGCTATCTTGTACAGTCTTTTCTATGACCCCATGTGACCAGAATATATTGTCAACAAGATACAAGAGAGTTACTGCTTGAGTTTAAAAAAGTGATTTCTGCAAAACAAGGTAAAATAGTCTTCCTGCAAGATAAGATGGAGTCCTTTACAAAATGGAGTATGTTAAGTTAATTTGAGTTGGGGCCTTGTAATGTTGCAATCCAATTGGACTGATGAAGACATTGAAGACCAGAGAAATTAGACAACCTGCCTGAATCTACATAGCTGGCACCGAGACAAGATTGGTCCCTAGTTGGGTCTGCCAGAGTAGAGACAAAGATACCTGGCTAACTCTGAACTTTAGACAGACAAGTAATACTTAAGTGTAAATATGTCCTCTATTTTTATTATTAGTGTTGGCAGCCTTACAGCCACGAGTTGTTTGCTCCTTAGTTTCTACCCTGTACTGTTTTCCAATTAAAAAAAATCTTTAGGGAAGGCGGAAGAGAAATTATCCAGCCCTTTGTTCTAAAGACCCAATGAAGGAGAGCTTTGCCTGGACTATGCTATGCACTTTTACTTCCTGGCTCAAACACAGGCCACTATTGTATTTCACCATGCAAGTGAGCTTTTGCCTATTTCAAATAATCCTATTCCCCTCAATTTATTTGGAAGAGATCAAATACACAATTACATATGCAACTTCAGTTCTTTAAGACTTGTCTCAGAGGCACTAGGATTTTCATATCTAGCCTTTAACATCAACTTGACTTGGGGTAACACTTAATAATCTTCTCATTCCTTTTTAAAGCCCAAATTAATTAAAATGTATGTTTCTACAATGAGTATTGTTTCTTGATTTTTTTCAAATTCCCAGTATAAATAGCTTTTTATGTAGATAATTAAAACCATCTGTTTCCTGGTAGCTCAGTTATGTTTACAGGATCCCTTTTTTTATTTGGGGAATTAAATTGCCATAAGTTTTTATTTGAGTGGATGAAACATTATAAAAATTCTCATGGCAGTATCATTCCTCAAAAAGAAACAAAGACTATTCAATAGTACAGGACAAAAAACTGCTTTCAGCGAACCCAAAAAGTCTTGGATTTCTACAATTTTCTAGGTAAGTATTGCATAAGGATTTCCTCAACCAAGAAAACTTAAATGAAGAAAAAAGATTCTGATAAAATTCAGCATTTAAGGGAAAAAACTCTCAAATCTCTTTATAGCTATTATTCTAGTAAAATTTCTCTGATCTTTAGTAATACAGAGAAATTTGATGATCTCATATGATATAAAATCACCAAATAAGTTGAATAAAGTAGGCAAGAGCATAACACCAAAGGCAAAAGAGTGGGGTCAGGATTAGCAGAACAGGAAATGTTTGCAGTGTTTGCAAACCAAGACCCTCACTTCCCTTTTTTTGTATGTGTCTTGGAAAGGGTATCTAAATGAAATTCCAATCACATTTTTGGGCCATTTAAATTTTTCTAGAGTTTCTTATTCTGAGTTGAAAAACACTTCCTCAAAAATCTCAGCCACATCTAGGTGTGGTGACACACATAGACTCCCAGCACTGGGAGGCTGAGGCAGGAAGATCATGAGTTAAAGGCCAGACCTGGCTACAAAGTAAGACATGGTCTTAACCCCACCTGCCCCCCCATCAAAAAAAACCCAAAACACCACCACCACCAAAAAAAAATCTCATTTACATAATTTGCCAGCATAGAAATGTCTTTAAATGCCAGCTACATTTATTAGAAGGAATCAGCTCATCAAGGGAGTGCTGACACTCCTTTGGTACTTCTCAAATGTTTCTGAGTCATTTTCTTCATTCTGGTAAGTTTTACAAAACAGACACTAAGCTATGTAACCCTATCTTTCTCCTGGCACTTTCAAGACATTTCTTTTGAATAGAGAAATGGTACTTCATACCTAGGCAAGCATGGAGAAGTCTTACTTGAAAATTATTCAAGAAAACAGTCAAATTATATCTTAGTAATTGCTTCTTTACAGAGAAGAAGTTGGCAGAGCAACAGTGAAGAGGTGGATGAAGTGAATGAATCTGTGGTTTGTTTTGGTGTTTAAGAGGGATTTAACAGGTGACTTATTTAGTAGCTCTTTTTTGAGGCTGATCATAAGAATGCTATTAATAAAATCAGAACACTGGAAGATTTGATTGTGGGATGCACAAGTCATATACATTTGAACCCCATCCCTTTACTCTGCTTTCTGTCTCTGTGTCAAAATACTTGAGAAAAACTACTTAAAATGAAGAAGGATGTATTTTGGCTCATGGTTTCGGTTCATGGTCACTTGGCCCAGTTACCTTGGCAAGGTAGAAGAGTGTGGAGAAGGAAAGCTGTTCATCTTGCAGAGACCAGGAAGCAGAGAGAGGAAGGAGCAAGGGTCCTCATGTCCCCTTCAGGGCCATGCCCCCAGTGACCTAACTTCCCTCTGTGGGGATCCACCTGCGAAAGGTTCCACCACCTCTCAATAGCTCCAGACCAAGCCTTTAGCACATGAGCCTTTGGGGGACATTCAGATTCAAACTGTCACGGGGACACTTCCCACTTTAGGAATCTTGGTGGAAGGTGTGTCCTATGTCTTTTGAAGTGGTTCAAAATTGCCTCTGCTTGTTTTCTTAGTCTCCTTTGCTGCTCATGCTGGAAAAAATTGAGCTTCCCTAGGATGTGCTTGCTTTAAACTTTGAATTGGAAACAGGTGCTGCAATGAAGCAGGGAACACCCCCTTCCCCCCTTCCCCCTAAAATAATTTCTGACAGTAGGTGGCAGTAGAGGCTGATGCTAAGGTTGATGTAGTGGGCAGCAACATCAGTGTCAGGTTGTGGAGGTGGTGACAGTGACAGCTGTGGTGACTAGTGTGTGTGGTGACTTTGTCCTCACTAGAACAGCATTGTGATATCATCATGCTGTGTTTTGAAAGTCCTTTGTTTTTTTCCATTTTCCATAACTGCACCTTCATAGCCATTTTATGAGCTACACGATAGCTTTTCAATAAATCCCTCAAGAAAAGTACACTTCAGTTATAACTTTACGACTCTTTGTTAACATGAAATGAGAAATTCAGTATTAGCAGTAAGAGCATCATAATTGGCTATCTTTTTCATTAAAAAAGTACCAAGTTGATGTTTGCACTGAAAAGGCAGAAAAGGATGATCATTACATCAGACACATGTTCAAACTGTCATGTGTCATTTGATTCCTCAGGAAGGCTTTGTGATCTGAAATACCTATCAGTAATATTCTGGAAACACAAAACTACACTATCCCTTTGGATGAATTCTGGGTAACTCCTCATCAGTCATTCAATTTTAGTTTGGAAAACATTAAAATAGTAATTGCCCTGATATGTGAGCCTGGGTTTCATGTTTTGTGACATCAAAAGGAAGAAAGCTATTTCTTGGAAAGTAATGAATTTTAAGGCAATGGGTAAAATGTTATACCTTTTCTTAGTATGGGTTTTCATATCTATAAAGCAAATAAATTGAACTCATTTGTATTCGACAAATGAATGATTCAGTTTAATCTATAATCTATGATTCTGATGTATATGACATTTACCATAAATGCATGTACGTGTATGTGTATACATATATATAATCAACTTTGAACTTTTAAAGATAAAGAGGAATGAGTTCTCTAAAACAAAATCAAGAAAACAGATATTTTAGGAAAAAGGTGGAAAAGTGGATTGAAAAAATAAGAATTTCTCAGCATATTTAGTGAAAAGGGTTATTCTATCAGAGCTTCTATGTTGTTAATTGGCTCAGATCTTCTAAGTGGATTAAATTGGTTATAATGCAATTTTCTTTCAAATAATTTCTAGCCTATTTGCTGAGTATATTCATAAATTTTATTAGTAAATCTACATATCATAATATTGTTTTCTTTAGTGCTAAGATTAAATTCAGGGTCTCCTGTATGCTGAGCATGTGTTCTACCACTGGCCTCCATCCTTAGCTCCAGGATATTAATTTTTTTAATCTTTATTTTATTCATATGTGCATACAATGTTAGGGTAATTTCTCCCCCCTTCCCCCCGCCCCCTCCCTTACCCTTCCACTCCCTCCCTCTCCCCCTACCTCCTTGCTACCCCACAGAAACTATTTTGCCCTTATCTCTAATTTTGTTGAAGAGAAAGTATAAGCAATAATAGGAAGGAACAAGGGTTTTTGATAGTTGAGATAAGGATAGCTATACGGGGAATTGACTTGCATTGATTTCCTGTGCATGTGTGTTACCTTCTAAGTTAATTCTTCTTGAACTAACCTTTCTCTAGGTCCTGTTCCCCTTCTCCTATTGGCCTCAGTTGCTTTAAAGTATCTGCTTTAGTTTCTCTGCGTTGAGGGCAACAAATGCTATCTAGTTTTTTAGGTGTCTTACCTATCCTCACCCCTCCCTTGTGTGCTCTCGCTTTCTCATGTGATCAAAGTCCAGTCCCCTTGTTGTGTTTGCCCTTGATCTAATGTCCACATATGAGGGAGAACATATGATTTTTGGTCTTTTGGGCCAGGCTAACCTCACTCAGAATGATGTTCTCCAGTTCCACAGGGTATTAATTTTTAATCAAGCTTTACAAAAAGCTTTGCTTTCCTTCAGGATCATGGAACTCATAGAATTATTGTTCCCTTTTTATCCTGACCACACAGAAGTTCAGAGCTAAACCTCATTCTCCATTACAGGGATCTGTAGGATTTGATATCTGCATTCTATTCATTTTTGATTTCTACAGTTTCACACATCTGGACCTATTATATTTATTTTTGTAGGTCTTGTATTTTTGTTTTAAAATTCGTATTAGAAAAAACCGAACTCTTAAATTCTTTTCTTTTTCAAGATACAGGTTGAATTATCTTTAAAAGTGAAGTGTGCTGAGAAATCTCTTATTTTTTCATTTATTGGTGAAATTTGCAAATCACTAGCTTAATTTAATCTCTTTACTAGTTTATTGAAATGGGGAAATATGGATAACTTAGTCAAAATGAGAGCGATGACTTATTCCTGGAAATTCTTATATCCAAATAAGATCAATCATGATAAAAGAAAGATACTGGGGTGAGATTAGAACACTTTTTTTTTTTAATTCTTCCATTGACTTATCCTAGAAAACTGATGGAGAGTCAGTGTTTACATCTTTAAAGTAAAGGGGTGCACTCAGAACCCTCTGAAGTTCATTCTAGCTTGAACCTCCTAACTCTATGCAACAGAACTGTGTGTGTTTTCTTCTCTTCCATGGTCGGACTACCTGTGTGTCTGTGTTGGCCTCAGAAAAGGGAGTGGGGAGTGTTAAGCAGTGTGTGATGGATGGAAGATGAGATTGGTAGTTTGAGTGAACTTTGAAATTTGTCTTCCTTATTTTTTCTAAGTCTCTAGGAGGGATACTTTGTGAACCCTAAATTTATTTCCCTTTTTCTTTCACTTCAACAAAGTAATTTAAGTTCACAAGAACGAAGAAGGTGACAACAGCCTGGGCTTTAACTTTTGAACACTTTCCAGTTTTATGTCTTATTAAGTGATATTGTAAGTAATGTGCACACATTTCAATAAAATCCATGAAAAACTTTGCACATTGTTAAGACATTTTTTCACAGTGTGTTTGTCAATTCTAGAAGTCTGTGAGAATCTGGCAAACTGTCAGGAAGTGGGGTAACACAGGAAGACATTAAGAGGGAAGAATATCTGATTAGGTGGTGGTACTGGAGGGAAGGTTTAAGAAGTATCTTAAAATAAAACACCAAGAACACCAGCATGACTCTCGTGTACAGCATATGTCTTAGGATTCTTGAGTAGGAATGTATATGATATTACATTTACATGAAATAAGTATATTAATATTCATGGTAAAAGATGCCTTATTACAGAATATTGAGATTAAAAATGCTCTTTAATTTAACATTGAAGAAAAGTGTAAAGATGTGTCAAATAATTCCTATTTTAAGACATAAAATTAGATGTAAAATTATTCTATGACATATTTTATAAGAATCTTACTATCTTATACACAATGAAATAGATAGTATAGGACAAAAATAGCTCCATAGGTTTTGATGAGGTGAATCACTTTCTTCAATATTGAACAGATTGAAGATCTTTATAAAGAAATGGATGTGACAGAACTATGAAAGGAATGGTCCTGTGGGTGACACAATACAGAGATATCATTCATAATTATGCAATACCTCTTCCTATGTCAGGCAAATTCAATGCTGTACTTGACTCATGAATAGTGAGAAAGGTGTTTCAGGCAATCTCAGCCTTATTTTTCTCCACTATAAGATGGAGGAGCCACTGGAACCTGACTTGTGGGACAGTAGAAATACTAGACAGGTTAATGCATGCAGTGGGTTTATTAGAGGCCTGGCCCATGGAAGGCTCAGTGAATGTTAGCCACATGAATTAGTTGTCTTATTCTCATGAAAGTAGAAAGCAGTAGAATGTAAATTTGGTTTACTTAGGGTGGTATATTTCAGGCTTTACAATGTCATTTTCATACGTGTAAAACAAGGCTTCCTTCTTCAAAGAAAGAATTCCTATTTGCATTAAAAGGATGGATCAGAGTAATTGTATTTATTCAGAAATAGTTACTACTGCTGAAGCTCACCATCTTGATTGTGTGTCCATATTGCCAGCTCTTTGCAAGCCAATGATTGTCTTCTCTGCAGTGTGTAAATTAATCAATAGCTTTAATTGCTAGATAACTAGAGAAACCATGATGAATAAGGCCTATTTATTTTTATATGTTACTATTTCTGAAGTTAAACTCTGTAATGGTAAAATAAAAACACCACAGTGTATTCATACTGGAAATATGGAAAAGTGAAAACCATATGACAGAACTTTGAGAAAAATTGGTAAAAAAGGGATGGAAGTAGGAAAAGGGTGACCTGTAACTCACTCCCTGTCCATGAACAGAGGGAATGGCTCAAGTGGCAGAGCACTTGCCCAGCAAGTACGAGGCACTAATTCAATCCTGAGAAACTCACACACATACAAGCACACATGTACACAAACACCGTGTGACTAGCTGCAGAAAAGAGGTTGTAATATCCATTAGCATTTCTTCCTTATTTTGTATTAATATGTTTATAAACATGCATTATTAACGAGACATTTTTGTTTTCTTCCCTCTCCTCTCCCCTTGTCATCTAACATAAAATGTGCTAGTAATATTTTTGAAAGAATGCAGAGTATGTTGTTGTTCGGTGGAGGGTTATAAATGTCAGTCATGCTGAGCTGATTGATAAGGTGATTTAAGTGGTCTACATGCTGCTGATTTTCTGTCAGTTACTGATAGAAAGTTGTTGATATGTTTGACTGTTATTTGCCTGTTTATTTTGCATTCTATCAGTTTGTGATTCGTGTATTTTACAGCTGTCATTATGAGCATATATATTAAAAATTTCTATGGCTTCTTGATAATTAACCTCTTTATGATTGTTACAAAATGACCTTGTTTGTCTTTGGTAATATTGTTTTTCTAAAATTATCTGACAATATAGCAAATCCAGATTTTTGGACTGTTTTATCTTATTTATTTATTTATGGTACTGGGGTTTGAACTCAGGGCTTATACCTTGAGCCACTCCACCAGTGGAAGTATGATGGGTTTTTTCGAGATAGGATCTTGTGCACTATTTGCCCAGACTGGCCTTGAACTGTGATCCATCCTCCTCTCTGGCTCCTAAGACAAGTGTGAGCCACCAGTGCCCAGCTGTGTTCTTTTATTTTTAACACACTTTAAAGTAGGATAGAGTTGTGTCTTGCTTTGAAAAAAAAATCCTAACAAACTCTGCCTTTAATTGCATTGTTTAGGCCATTTACATTTAATAGGTTATTGGAAATGTTGAATTTAAGTCTATCACCTTGCTATTTTTTAAATTTATCCTCTTTAAAAAAAGTTTTTCTGCCTTCTCTTGAATTATTTTTTTAAACTATTTTATTTCTTCCATTGACTTATTAACTGTGACTCTTTGTTGTGTTGTTTTAGTGATTGCTTTTAGGACTTCTTGTATTCCTCTTTTGTTAACTCACTAGGGCCCCCCTTCAGTGTACTTCATGCATACATAAGAACAGCTCTCTCTCCTGCCTTTTGATCTACTGTGGTCATGTAAGTTACCTCTATATATGGAAGGATCACATTACATTGTTTTATTTTTGCTTTAAATGGTCAATAATTTAAAAACACAGATTGGAATAAAAATGTTTTCCATTTATCCAGGTATTTACTATTTCCAACACCAGTCATTCTGTCTAGATTCAGATTTCCATTGGGAATCATTTCCTTCTGCCTAAAAAATTCTTTTTAACATTTATTGCTGTGCAGATCTGCTAAAGATGAATTCTTTCATCTTTTGTCTGTCCAAGAAGTCTTTATTTTGCTTTTTACTTATTTTTTTGTGGGACTGGGGTTTGAACTCAGGGCTTTGCACTTGCAAAGCATGCATGCTACTACTTGAGCCACTCTTCCAGGTCATTTTGCTCTGGTTATTTTGGAGATGAGCTCTCTCAAACTATTTGACTGGGCTAATCTCAAACTGCAATTCTCCAGACCTCAGTCTCCCAAGTAGCTAGGATTACAGGCATGACCCACTGGTGCCTGGGTCAAGCTTTCCAGAATGACTTTTTTTTTGTTACTTGCATTATTTCTAAATAATCTCCTGTCATCCCTGTTCTTGTTTCTCTGCATATAATGTGACTTTTTTTATTGGCTTCTTTTTTCTGTTTATCTCAATTACAAGTAAGTTGATTAAATTGTCTTCATGCATGTCTCTCAGTGTGTGTTCCATCATGCTTCCTGTGCTTGCGGTTCATTGATTATCTTAGATCTGTGGTTTAAAATTTTTCATCCAATTTGGAAAACATCCTGTTATTATTTCTTTAAAGATTTTTAAATTACTCCCCTCCTCTACTGGGTACTCTGGTTACATGTGTGCCAGGCTGATTGAAGTCATTCCATAGTTCAATGGTCATCTATTCATTTGTTAAAAATATTTCTCTTTGAGTTTCATTTCTGATGGTTTGTACACCTCTGCTTTTAAGTCCATTATTTTTCTACAATGCCTAAACATCTGTTCATCTCAACTAGTGTAATTTTTATCTCAAACATAGTCATTTTCATTTATATAATTTCTAACACACACACAGACAGACACACACACACATTTGGGCCTCTCTCTCTAATTTATTCAGCTTTTCCTTTAGTTACTCAAACCTGTAGAATGTAGTTATCAAAACTATGCTAATGGTCTTGATTACTAATTCTGTCATATATGTCACATCTGGGTTTGTTTCAATTATTAATTTTTATCTTTATAGTGGGTTATGTTTCTTTGCTTCTGTACATGCTCAGTAATTTATATTTGGATGTTATTTTCTTGAGTTCTCTATCCTTTTTGCAGTTTTACACTGTTCTCTTGCTTTGTTCTGGGATGAGGTTAAGTTACTTAGAAACAGTTTGATCTTGTTTGGTCTTGTTCTTGAGCTTTTTTTTTTTTTTAGATGGGAATAAAGCTGCATTTATTCTAGGGCTAATTTTGTCCCACTATCAAGGCAAATCTTTCTTAGGACTTTATCTTATTCCAGTGAATTCTAAGGTTTTCTGAGAACAGGAACTATTCCCTGTTTTTGGCTGGCTCCTTCAAATGCCCTCTTTTGTCCTTTCAGGTGGTTCTTTCCCCAAAGGTTTGGAGTTACCCATCAGCACTCTATTGAGCTCTGGAGCAGTCTCTGCAGACTTCCCAGGTCCTCTGTACCCACAGCACTCTTCTTCAATTATCTTGGAAAACTCTTGGCTCTCTGCAAGGTCTTCTCAGCTCAGCTAAATCACCAAGCTTTCCTTGCATTCTCTGTGTGTGTACATGCTGTGACCAGGAAAATCCCTACTTGAATCCTGTATTTTTTCTGTGTTTTAGTTGTTCCTAGGAGGAAGATAAGTTTGGTTCTTGTTCCCTCATCTTGGAAGAAGCCTCCCTCGATTATGTTTTTGAAGAGAAAAGAAAAAAAAAAAAGCCCTATTCGTTTTTGAACAGAAGGGAAAGACATTTTCCTCTCTTCAATTATGGTAAGTGCACTCAGGGTACAGAAGTGGTGTGATCACTTCATGATGGATGTAAGTGTGTTGATATTAGTAATGTTTTCTTTCATTCTTTTGCCTGTGTAATTCTGAGATAAATGATAAAGTAGGGATTGATGGTTCAGTTTGAGGAGTAGGCATCCTCCAGGTCCTGAAGCTCAGATGTTTTTAGGATAAGAATTAGTCTCTGAGCACCTTTTCACATTGAGGCACAATCTTCTTTTAAGAATAGAGTTTATTATTTCTCTGAAAAAGAAAGGATTTCAGCAGTGAACGTTTCTTTATTTTAGATCATTTTTTTTAATTTGCAGTCTGACAGCAATTTTAGTAGCTGCTTTTGAAAGTAGCTTAGATAAATCTCAAGAGTTTTTATTTTTGCTTATTTTTGTGGGCCATTTTTAAATCCATTCTAAGAATACACTTTGAAAATATTTCCCTTTTGTGATCAAAGCATGTTGCTTTTTTGAATGGAAAGCCATTTGGATTCTTAGTCAATAATAATCCCATTGTGTTACTGCTATAATTTTTCTTGCTATTATACTGATATCATCCTATCATTTACATGACACTATGGATTTCAAAGTGTCTTTAAATGTGCAGTTTCTTCTAATTTTTACAACATCCTGGTAGTAAGTACTGTTATTCACATTCTTAGGCCAAAAACCCAAGGATGGAAGAGTAAATGACTTTCCCAAGGTTAAACAAATACTGTGCTTAGAATCACCAGTAAGGATTGAGTTACTTTGATTTGAAATTCATTGTTCTTTTTCCTGCCTGTGTCTGGTGACATTAATTGAAAATGGGTTTCATCCTGAGAATCAAGGTAGATATGTGAAATAAGTCACATTTGGTGGGCAGTATTTTTTGAGGGGCTCGTTAAAATAGGCCTAGTGTATTAGTAATTGAATTTTAAATGATTATTACTTTTAAAAGATCATAAAATTGCTTAAGATGGACAGATTAACATAAACACTTATTTTTGTTCTCCCAACACCCATGATAACACAACTATTGTAGTAAACACCTTTGGGGAGCAAATTAAAAACCTGCATATCAAATGTTAGTTTGTTGAAATTCTTCTGCTTTATTGATCTTGAGGTATCTTGGTATTTTGTGTTATATTCACATTGGAAATAAGTATAGCCAGTCACTAGGAAAATCAGGCATATTTCCTTTCTTTTTGGAAGTCCAGTTCACAAATTCCTGGCTTGACATCCTTCTTCCTTTAGTGTGAAGCACACACACGTGTTTAATGGTTGAACACCTGTTGACTTAGGTTCTAGGAATATGGCAGCAAGAACACACAGCTTCTGTCCTTCCTGAGCTCATGTGCCGGCTGGGGACATAGTTGGTGAAAACAACAAGCAAACAAGTGTCTAATTTTCCAACTGGTAGTCATTAGTGCTATGAAGGATGCAGAGGATGGGATGTTGTTGAACATATCAGGCATGTGGATATCTGGTGAAAGAGTATTCCAGACAGGGAAGCTATAAGCCTGTCGGATGAACACCCAGGACTCCTATGGCTGAGCAGCCTAGGTGACAAAATAAGAGGTTTTAAATGATGCACATGTAGATATTGCTGTGGTCTGAATGTGTGTATTCCCTCAGTTCCTATGTTGAAGCCTACCTCTCAGGTTTCTAAGATCTCTGTAGTTGGTCTGTCTTAAAGTTGTTATTGACCAGGCAACATTTGTGACATCGTTGCACAGACCCATGCATGTGCCCCTGAAAGCTCTCAGCGTGATGGCAACATTTTGATACAGCAAGTTATTCTGTATCAACAGTGCCCATTATGGAAAGGAGTACAGTGTTCTGTAGAAGAACATGGATGCTGGTGACTCTAAATCTGCAAATCACGTTAAGGGATCAGGCTCTGAATGTTTCTAGATTCCCAAAACCTATTTATTTTCCTCCTAATGTATGTATAAAAGCTCCAATAAGCTCCAGTGTATAAAAGAAATTCTAAATGACAGGAATCTGTTGTTTCACAGTTGAATTGGCAGCATTCTTTCCTCCCTAGTCATGTATAAAATAATCACCTGTTGAAAACCTATCTCCTTAGATCAAGTGACATGGGTGAATAGATAATGGTGTCATGACTTGGTCAGCAAGGTGGATGGATGGATAATAGTATCATGGCTTGGTCAGCATGGTGGATGGCTAGGTATCACAGGTGGTGCACGAGGTAACTTGAGGGAAATTCCACAACATAAAATGTTGATTGCTATGATCTTACTTGTTGGTTTGTTTTGAATTATAAAGAAATTGTGAAATTTCTTATTTTACATCTGGCCAATTATATTGATTAAATTCTCACAAAATGGAGAAGTACTCTCAAAAGAGTCCTACAAAGAAACCATAAATTAAAGATGATGTAAATATTGCAAATAAAAATGAGTAAGCACAGTATTAAGAGTTTATACTTACTTGGTACAAGCTCTTCAGACACACTGTGAGGTAAAACAAAAAAAATGATGCTATAATCAGATTTGATAAAAGTTAACTTGATATATTTGAAATTATGTAGATCACTTAAAATATTAATCTATACCGTTATCATTAACAATGAATTTCTTAAGTGCATAGTGTCTAATGAGACATTGGCTATTAATTGAAATATATTTAAACAATTTATAAAAATTGTCAGGGATGCTTCCATTAACAATTAATGGAATTAATGATAGAGGTATGAAATCAGTTTTATAAGCAGTTGGAAGTGGTGCTACCTAAATCTGTGGTCTAGAAAAATCACTGTGTTGGGGTTGAGGAGGAAGTGGAAGAGAAAGAGACTAGAAGGCCAGCAGGAAGGCTATTGGTAATTTAGAGAAGGCATGAGACCTGAGCTAGCAGTGGCAGTGAGGAGGAAGACAAAGGCAGGCATTTGAGAGATTCCAGGGTAGAATGAAGGATCTGCAAATGATTCAGTGGAGGAAGAACCTAACCCCTTCACACTCCTACCTCCTCCCTTTGTGTGAGGGGCCCTTCAAACCCAGAAAGACAGTCACCAAGAACAAGACATCCAGCCCATCCCAAGACAAAACAGGTAATCCTTGAAACAAGAAGAAAACGGGTTATAAAATGAAAATGTACCATCTACTAGTTATCCAACAAACAACAAATTTTAAAGAGCATCTTTGTCTATATATTAATGGCAGGGACAAAAATAAGGAAGGAGCCAGGAACCAGTGGCTCACGCTTAAAATCCTAGCTATTCAGAAGGCAGAGATCAGGAGGATTGAGGTACCAAGCCAGCCCAGGCAAATAGTTCACAAGACCCTATCTTGAAAAAACCCATCACAAAAAAGTGCTGGTGGAGTGACTCAAGGTGTAGGCCCTGAGTTCAAGCCACAGGTATTGCAGAAAAAAAAAGGAAAGTGTGAGAAGTTTACTCATCCACTGATGATGAAAAGGTGAATGAACACTTTTATGGAGCAATTCGGCAATGGTTGCTAATTGCTAAAGATCTTCTTTCTTTTTTCTTTTTTTTTTTTTTGCATATTCTTTGACTCTACAACTATACTTATAGAATTTCATTTTAGAAAAATAATCAATACTTTTTGAAAAAGTCTAACTGTAGGAATCATAATAACAGCCTTGTTTAGTAGCAAAAAACTGATACTTATCATAATGACCACAAAGTAGGAAGCTGGATAAAGAAAAATTCCTCAATGATTCACTATTCAGCCTTTAATGATGATTTTATGTAACACATTATATAAAACTATTGAAGAATGTTATTAGTATATTCCTAACAGAATGGAAATGGTTACAAAATACGTTTAATATGTTCATATAGCTAATAACATTCCTTTTTTGGAGGTACAAAGATTTGAACTCAGGACTTTGCTCTATGGCTTGAGCCAAGTCTCCAGTTCCTCAGTAGAATTCTTAAGAATTTATATACTTGGATATAATATAGGAAGGACAAATACCAAAAAGTTGACAATAACTATCTCAGGGAGTTGAGGTTTTAGATCATTTGATTTTCTTCTTCTTGCTTATCAGTATTTCTAAGTTCTCTATAATGAATATGTATGGTTTCTCAGTAAGGAAAAAAGCAATACATTACTGAAGTTGAAAACTAAATATGTTCAGAATTTCTTTATAAAATAGTTATTAAGCACAATTTTTTTTCTTTACATAAGGTAAGTTCACCTCTAGAGACATGAGAATTTGATTTAAATATACTAAGATGACAGCTAGCCAGTGCTGTGGGGACGGGTGACCAGTAAATACAAACTCTTGTCAAACGTCTCCCTTTCTTCTGTCCTTTTCTCTCTTGTTTCCTTATCAGCTTCTCTTGCAGGGTAATACTGACTTTGTAGAATGAGAGAAGGCTTCCTTGTCTTCCAATTTCATGGAATAGCTTGGGGAACATTGGTGTCACCTCTCCTTTAAAAGTCTGGAAAAGTTTAGCAGTGAATCTGTACAGTCCTGCACTTATCTTTGAAGACTTATTTCTGCTTCAACCTCATTGCTTGTTTAGATTTCTTATATCCTCTTGGTCCAGTTATTATAGTACACATGTGTACAAAACTTGTCCATCTTTCCAGATTTTCCAATTTATTGGCATATGTTTTTCAAAATGTCTCCTAATTATCCTGTGTATTTTAGTGGTATCTGTTGTACCATCCCCATTTTTCAGCCCTAATTTTATTTATTGAATCGTCTTACTTTCTCTCTTTCTCTCTCTCTCTCTCCCTCTCACCTCTCTTTCAGTTTAGCTATTTATTTATCTTTTAAAAAAACTGATTCTGTGTTCTAGAACCTTTGTAGTGTTCTTTTACTTTGTGTGTCATTTATTATTTCTTTATTTCTGATCTTTATTATTTCTTTCCTGGTACTGATTTTGGGTTTAGCTTGTTCTTGTTTTCCTAAGACCTTGAGATGCATCATTTGGTTGTTTATTTGAGCTTCTCTCTTTCTCTTTTACTGTAAATTCTCATAGCTATGAACTTTCCTCCTAGTACCGATTTTACTGCATCCCAGATTCTAGGAATTTGATGCTAAGAATTTAAAATTTTCAGCCCCCTGATTTCTTAAATGAAGAAATCTAAATATCTTCATTGCGTTTCTTACCGTCTTAATGTTTTTGCTCTGATGCCATTTGTACAAGAAAACCTCTCCGGTTTTTAAAATTACATTTGTTCAATCTCTCCTTCTCTCTTCTAATTTTCCCATGCTGTTTGTCATTTCTGACATGTAGTATAATTTTCTTGGCTGTTTCTTATTATTTTTGTCAGTCTTTACCCTGTTGTTCACTCTCCCTGCCTGCAATATAAACTCTCTGGGGTCAGAGAACTTTCTGTACATATTTATTTTTCACTCATGACCCTAAGTGCCAGTTATCAGTGCCTGGCCCTGCAGAATGTATGGAAGAAGAGGCTGTTTTCCTGACTGAGGGGATATGAGGAGCCCCCAGGAAGAAGTGAGGGTTTCACTGCCATCCACCATCAAGGTCACAGTGATGTGATTCATACTCATCCAGTTGGGGTTCATTATGTATGAGTTTTCTAGCTTTGTCTTGAGAAATTGTCATAAACTGGGGGGCTTAAATGACAGACACTAATTTTCCCTTATTCCCAGAGGCTAAAAGTCTGAGGTCAAGACCTTGTTCCTTCTCAAAGTGTCCTTGTAGTCCTCTTTGGTACATCTCTGTGTCATAGTCTACCCTTCTACAAAGACAGCAGACGTCATAGGTTAGGGCCCAGCCTAATGACTTCATTTTAAACTTTATTATTTCTTTAAAAACACTATCTTCAAATAAAGTTCCATTCTGAGATACTGAGTGTTAGGACTTCAACATATAAGTAATAGTTGGACCAAACAAACCCATAAAACATCATACTTCCCTGTGGCTATGGCTGTTCTTACCCACTCACTCTTACCTAGGGACTTAAGTTTCTATTTTGGTGTGAACATTTTGAATACAGTCTGATTTCATCTATAAAACACAACAAAAGAAAATAAATTATAAAAATTTCAACTCTTAAAAGGTCACAAAACAACAACTCAAGTCTTGTCTATCAACAGATGAAGGGATAAACAGAATGTGGCATATCCATACAATGGAATATTACTCAGCCATATAAAGGAATGGCATTGTGATACATATTACAACATAGAAGAACCTTGAAAACACCATGGCAGGTAAAATAAGCCAGAACACTCAAAGACAAATACATGATTGCACTTACATGAGGTACCTACAATGGGCAAATTTATACAGGTAAAAAAAAAAATTGAATGGTGGTACCAGTGGCTGAGTGAGGGAAAAGGAAATTTTGTTTAATAGGTACAGAATTTATGTTTGGGATGAAGAAGCATTCTGGAAATAGATGGTGATGATAGTTATATAATATCTTGTGTGCCACTGAACTTTAGGTGAAAATGATAAAGAAAAAATCTATCCAGTGATATGTAAAGAGACACCTTGCTTCTTGAGGCTCAAGATGGGGTATGGGGCAAGAATACAGTAAGGGTGAATCCAAAACATAGGAGCACACTATATCATTAGCATCATAGTCATTCAAATGCATTAACATGTATGTTTCTGGAAGGATCACCAGTATTTATAAGCCAAGTGTCCAAGGGTTCCAGAGAATTCACTTTTGTTTTGCCTGGTCTGTACTTCAAATTCTCAAATTCATCTTTGAAAGTTTAGTAAGTGAAGACAGAGTTTTTGTGCCATATGCAGTTATGTTTTGTGAGTTCCTCACTACACAACAAAATCTCTTCTGAGTTTCCAATGCTAATTTTTAGCATTCCTAGTACTATTGATGTTGTATTTAATATAATAAAAGTCTTTTATAAGGATGATTATGGGTAAGGGGATTTATGTCCTCTGAAAGGCTAATGTAGTTATAAAACTTTTATTCAAAGTGAAATTATGAATGTGATACATTAGAAGTCCTTGAACCTGATGTAGTTGAGACTTATGGTTGGTTTGTAAATTGAAAAGGTATAAAAGCCAGGATCATAAGTGAGATAACATGGATATCTTAAACATTTTATTTTAACTAAAGCATGTAAATGTGCCTTCATTCATCAACTTTCTGATACAGAGGCAAAGCTCTTCATTGAGTGAGGATTTACTGATTGTACTTCTGCTTGGTGTTTCTTTGCTTAAAAGACACCCCAGTAATTCAAAAATGCAGTTACATTTTACATAAAGCAGAACGATAAAGATTTTCATGAGGCAATATAGAAACCTCCTAATTTTTATGAACTACACCCCACCATCCCATAATCTTTTGTATTGTCTCTTTTAGCCTAATCTAACAGAATATTTTTGCAACTCAGTTTTATGAAGTCTTTTCAAACATGCAACTTAATTTCATAGGAATAACTCTGTTTGTGCTCATATTTATAATGCCTGCTGTTATTATTAAATTTATGTAACTAGAATAAATGCAACAAGCACAATAGTTTGGGGGACAAATTGCAGCTGGCTCCTGGTAAGTGTGCAGTAAGCCTTCTGCTGACCTGAGCCTTCAGTGTCCTTGCATATCAGTCAGTAAGTTCAGAGAGGGAATGGAGAATGTTCACATGTTTGGCAAGTTTGCCGAGTAGGGATTGGTTAATGGAGTTTATCATGTCTGTTTCCTTAAAATACATACAACATTGAAATGAATAGAGGAGGAAGTCCTCTATAATACATGGGCCGGGGACAGAATAAGAATGCTTGTTACTTAGTATTCAGAGTTACAGGTTTTGGAGGTTTGCACTTGCTAGGCAAATGCTCCATCCCTTAAGCCACACCTTCAGCCCTATTCAGCCATATTGAGCTTGCCTCAATATGACTGAGGTTAGATACCTATACTGAACATCCAAGTCAAAATGCTACATCCGGTCATTCTGACTAATGAGAATTGCCCCAAAGCAAAGTCTAATGAGGGCTACCTGAGAGAGGAAAAGTGAAAGTGATTTTGCTTAGGGAACACTGAAGTTCTGAAGTACACAGTGTGGATAGTGAAAGTCTCTCTCTTCTCTCTGTCATCTCTGTCATGGATGACAGGAACTTATCAAGTATAAAAGGCAGTACATTTGGTACCATAAATGCTATAGTTCTGTTCATTGCCCTATAAACTTCTAAGGCTTCTAGGTACAGTTAGGTATATGGAATGAGACCTGTGCCTTATGGATGCAGCTCTGGCCCTCCAACTTCCTAATTTTTTTTCCTCTTTGGTACTTGCCTTGGCTAGATTGTTTTCCTGAGCACTTGATTAGCTGTATTTGCTTAGTTGCACCAACAAAGGAGTAATTTCTAGCACCAGAAAACAAGACAAAGTTCTTCCCACTTTTGTCTTCTCAGTATCAGCAGCTCAGGGAGAGTTGCCAAGGGGATCAAAGTCTTGAATCTAAGGTAGAGACAGCAGCCATGTTGATGAACCTTCCAGATTTCAGCAGCTTGTGGAGTTTTCCTAAGCTCATCCATGGTAAGAGTAGTTATAGAATGGAGGGCTTGCATGGGAGCAGCTCTCTTGACACTGACCTAATGATGGGATCTAGGATTTAAGTATCATAATTACCTGTGATTTTTGGATAAGGATACACACAGTGGAACAGTTTCTACTCTTCAACCCAATTCCCATGTTTATAACTAGAAACTTTGGGACATTCTGAACAGGGAGAAAATGGCTCCTTGTAACTTCCTTATCCTTCTGTGGTTGTATAATCACCATGAGAATTACTCATGACTTCACAGCTTCATCTCCTCTCCTCTTTATAAATCCTCAACTGAGCACAGACTTCTTATAAAGAAAGCATGATTTTAGGTTCTTTTGCATAAGATCATGGAGGCTTTATAACAACACTTTAAGAAATACATTTCACTCTCACCCAGTATTTTGTACAATAGTAACAGTCCACAGGAAACACACAAACATGTATATTCACAATTTTGCAAATCAGGAAGCAAATATGTCACAAGTCATATATGGACATGTTATTATTTCACAAGCAGCAGGTCACCAAAGCCCGTGAGGTCAATACTTGCCAACTACTCCAGATCCCCAGCAACTTACTTGTTGAATATCTGTTAGCTAAATTTTCTTGTCTAAGAGTTTAGTGATCTTATTTATCTTTTTAAAGAACCAACTTTTTGTTTCATTGATTCTTTGTATAGTTTTTAAAGTTTAGATTGCGTTAATTTCTGTCTACTAATTTTGAGTTTGGCTTGTTCTTGTTTTTCTATGAGGTATAAACTTTTTGTTTATTGTGGAAGGTTTGTATTTCTCCTTCCATTAATCTAGGTTGATGGTTATTTTCTTTCAGGGCTCAGAATACATCATTTCATGCCCTCCTTGCTTTTAAAGTGTCTATTGAGAAATCTGCCGTTATTCTGGTGGATTTGCCTTTATATGTGACTTGTTGCTTTCTTTCTTGCAGTTTTCAATATTATTTCTTTGTTCTGTATATTTAGTGTTTTAACTATGGTATATTTAAGGGTGTTTCTTTTCTAATCTTTCCAGTTTGGTGTTCTGAAAGCTTCCTGTACCTGGATGACACTCTTTCTCAATATTGGGGAAGTTTTCTGCTGTTGTTCTTTTAAATATGTTTCCTGTGCCTTTAGCTTGTATCTCTTCTCCTTCTTTTATGCCCATGATTCATAGGAATGGTCTTTTGATGGTGTCTCAGATGTCATGCATGTTTTTTCATATTTTCTTAGTATTTTTAATTTGTTTTTGTATGATTGATCTAATCCCTCTATCTTATCTTTAATCACTGATACTGTATTATTTACTTTTCCATTCTGTTAGCAAGGCTTTCAACTGAGGTGTTCTTTTTTTCTGGTATGGAGTTTGAATTCAGGTCCTCAGGTTTACTAGGCAGGTACACTGCCACTTGAGCCACTCTACCAGCCCTCAGCCTAGTTTTTTTTATTTGGGTTATTGAGCTTTTTGTTTCTAGTATTTCACTTGATTTATTCAGGATTTCTGTATATTTATTGAATTCCTCTTTTGTATCCTGCATTGTCTTCCTTATTTTATCCAGCTGTTTATTTGAATTCTCTTGAAGTTCATTCAGCTGTTTATTTGTATCCTCTTTGAATTCATCAGGTGCTTATATGTGTCCTCTTTGATTTCTTTGATCATTTTTTGTCATTGTTCTTTTGAGTTCATTGTTTGAAATTTCATCTGCTTCACTAGTGTTCAAGTCTTTTTGTGGAATTATTGATTTTTTTGGAGGAGACATGTTACCTTATTTTTTCATAATGCTTATGTTTCTATGCTTAGATTTGTGCGGCTGAGGCCAAGTCCTTGGTTGGAGGTTTTAATCACGTGTAGTTTTTCAATTAAATTAATCTCAGTGTTCAGGCAAGACAGTGTAGTGGCCAGGTTGAGGTAATATTTCTCACTACTGGTCTTGGCTCAATAGCCAAGCATTTGTCCATGTGCTCAGAGCCTGTTCCCTAGCACTTCCCAGGTCAAGGTAAACTAGTTTGAGTCAATTGTTGAGGGGTCAGTTGATAGCTTCTTGACTGCTTTCACCATAGACACTTGCCTTCTTTGTGTACTGGGAGCTGTTGCTGGCTGCATGGAGCTTTACAACCTGTGGGCCAGGCAGGTTCCCACTTGTTCCACAAGCCCTCCAGTTTGTGTCTCCAGAGTAGAAAGCATTAAAACCTTGGAGGTAACCTCTGAGTGTGTCAGAGAGTGCGTGTGTGTTGTCGGGTGGGAGCAAACAGAGCACTGAATTCTGCCCAGGCTGTGGGGGGAACTGAGGAACCTAATCACTCTTCCTGCTGGTCTCAATGCTTATAGACACTGTCTAGTAGTTCATGTGCATGTCTTGTGATTCTAAGGGTCTGGACTCTGGGCCCCAAGTCCTATTTGCTAAATTCCCTTATTGTTTGTTTCTTCTAAGTTTTTGAGATGAAGCTAGTGAAGAAGGTGGGTTTGCCTAAGTTAATGGAAATGTTGAATATCTCAAAGAAAGCAACATTTAAAAATTCTCATTGTGGACAGAAGAAAAATGTAGTGGGTATCATTGAAGGTAATATTCATTAAGGAAGTTTCTTAAGGCAAATAAATTCATGAACTTTCAACCAAATCAACTATTTTCATTTGGGGTAAAATCTCAATTGCCTTTGGAGCAGGTAGGTTTTACAAATGAGTAAAACTGACAAAAACTCAATGCACAGTAAGTAATGGAGACCATGGAAGATAACAACTGCTACCCAGTAGCAGTGGGTTATTGTCAGAATAGAATATATCTCTGGTTTGTCCAATCTTATGATTATTTAAAAAATTTACACATTCTAAAGAGATATGTGTAATTTCGTGTGAAATTCCCTGGGGTATAAATAATGGTTGCCAAATGAAATATTAAAGTTTAAAACAAACAGAATGCATTTATTGGTTAAATTTGGTCTGATGACTTATCTTGGTTTTTGTTTTTACTTGGTTGTGGGGAAACATTTGTGATCATTAATCCAGTGATATGTGACTCTTAATCTTTTCATCTTTACTATTAAAAATAATACAAAGGTTTTGTTTGCATACTCTTCCTGCCTCCAGGTTTTCCAAAGGACTTCCAGAATTCTAACAAAGATCTTATATCACCCCTTTCTGCAGTTCAAAGGTCTATGGAGACTCTTTAGTGCCTAAAAGAGATTCCCCAAATATCCAGTGGCCTTTTCAACTGAGTTCTAACCTATCTTTCCAAATTCATCTGTAGAAATTTCTTCCTTTCACTCCTAAATTTGAGTCATAGCAGATTATTGGTGAATTCCCCCCCACTGGAATGTATTACCCACATATACAATTTTGCTAACACTGTTTCCTTTTGCTGAAATGTTTTCCCCCCTATTCCTGGTCAATGTCTAGCTTAAATGTCTAAAGAGCTTCTTATTCTTCTCTGACCCATCCGTTCCCAGGAGATTTACTTGTACTGTGTTACTATCTATGAAATATTTATTTTTCTCTGGTTTTTATGTCATTGTATTATAACAATTCATGTTTATCTATTTTTAGACAGATAGTGAACACATTGAAGACAGACACATCCTCAACTCTTAACAATTGTAGGTGAAATTTGTTTATTGACTCACATTTAATACAGTGCTATACTGAGAAGCATGTGCCATACATGTAATGTAATTGATGAATTCTTGAAAACTTAGATCGAAATACACAATTTATAAATTAAATCACAGTTTTTATCTAAAACATGTCAGAAAACATTTTTTTGTGAAAAGTATGGATTGATTATATTGGTGTAGGTGCCTCTTATGCATTAATGGGGTATGACGCCCATAGGCCCTTCAGTACTTTGGATCTAATGTAGTGCCTGATGTTCTTCATTGCTCTTTAAGGCTGGACCGTCCAACATGGTAGGCACAATTCACATTGACTAAAAATTAGGTTCAGTTCCCCAAGTACACTTGCCACATTGCAAGTTCCCAGAACCTTATATGGCCAGTGGTGACCATATTGAACAGCACAGATATGGAACATTTTTTGTCATGGCAGAAAACTCTACTGATGATCACAATCATATGTGATTTCTTCAAGAGATGGGAATGATAATTGAGGAAAATGCAATTTATCTTCTGGGAAAGAAGAGAAGCTACCTAGGATCACTTCCCGGTAAGAGTTCATATCAGGACTCAGTAAGTTACAGTCCATGGGCTAAGTCTGGCTCTGAACCTGTTCTTGTAAATAAAGTTTTATTAGAACACAACCAAAGTCTGTTAATTTACTTACTGTCTATGACTACTGTTGAGTCACAGTGGCAGAGTTGAGTAGTTGAAGCAGAGTGTACAGTTTGCAAGCCTGATTTATCTGCCTCTTTACAGAAGTTTGCTGTTTCTGTTATATGTGACTAATTCCATATTTATGCTGTTGCTGATGTCACAAAATGAGATTGAAACAGAAACTTTGATCAGCTTAAAAGAGGAAAAACTATGCAGTGTGGCAACTGAATGATATTGGAGAACAAAAGATGAATATTTATAATTTTTGTGGTGATACTAGGATTTGAACTCAGGGCTTCACACTTGCTAGGTAGATCTTGAGCCACACCTCTAGCCCTTTTTGTGTGGTCATTTTGGAGATAAGGTCTTGCTTTTTTCTTCCCACTGTCACTGGGGTGACAGGTGCATGCTACCACGCCCAACTTTTTCCCATTGAGGTGGGGTCTTGCAAACATTTTTGCCTAGGTTGCCCAGAAAACTTGATTCTCTGGATCTCAGCCTCCCACATAGCTTGAGATGACAGACATGTGCCACTGTACCCAGCTACTGGTTAAGATGGGATATCACAAAAACTGAAATCCTCCTGTCTTAGCCTCTCAAGTAGCTACATTATAGGCATGAGCCCTGGGGCCAAACTTAAGATGTATATTTCTAATATTGACTTTTATTGGTCTGGAAATACTTGACAACACTGAGGTTGAAATAACAAGCATGATAATTTAGGAAAATTTCACCTCCTTCCCAGTCATTTTCCTTTGTTTCACATGTCTGAGCAACACCACTGCGACAGCATGCCACAGGACAGGCTAGACGGTTCATAGTCATAGTCTTTATGATGGAATCTTGGAAATTTTCTTGATTGGCCTTGCAGTCTCTGAAGAAGATCAAATTGCGGTTGAAAATAAATACAAGACTTCAGGGAAATGTGTGCTTTTCTTTTTCTGATGTACTGGTCTTCTGGTAAAGTACATATCTTCACTCTCAAAGATCACTATTTTGACATTTATCATAACAAAATATATAGAATTTAAGAAAGGAAGGGAGTCTTGAAAGCTTTTGCCAAGGGCATCACTATGCACTAAACTTCATATTCTTGCATGAGTCTCTCTTTCACTCTCTCTCTCTCTTTGTTTCTTTCCCTCTTTCTCCTCCACTCCCATCTTTCTGTCTCCTTATTCTCTTTTTGGAAATAGTCCAATGGTTACATAAACTACCTTCTAAAAAACAGGAAGATATTAAATTGGGCCATGAGAGGTACGAGGCACAAAGCAATTCTCCAATCCATCTGAAGGAAGGAAGAAATAAACAGAGTCAAATTCTTGTTTACATGTTGGCTAGCAACTCATTTTCCCCCCTCTGTGATGTTCTTTTTTACCATCTTGGAGGTCCTTTCACTGTTGATATTTAGTTATTTCATCAGTTACAGTCATTGATATCTCTGCTTGGGACTTTCACATAACATCAACATGTGGTTCTTGTGTAACTATTAAAACCTTACTGATAAAAAATCAAAAGGAATACACAGAAAACTGATGGAGTTTCAATCTGGCTCCCCAGCTCCACCCATCACTCCAAATAATAGTTTGGTTTTATCATCCTGAAATTCAAGGATTGAAGTCTTGATGAGAGACTGAAGGAGGAACTTAAGTGAAATAAATTAACTATAAATCATTGCTTAACTACATTAATGTATAAACCACCCAGCTTCCTTTTTGCCACTAATAGTTGATCAGCATAAAATTATTCAGAGAAAAAGTTCCTACAGATGTAATTTTATTTTTCATCATTCAAACTAATTTAATTAGAATTTTACTCAATTTTCAATGCACAGTTAAAAGATGACATCTGATGTGATTAGGTAAAATCCCAAATTTTTAGATTCAAAATTTTAGACCAGAAACAGACTGATTTGAATTCAACACTTGCCCTCTTCTTGAGCCCTGGTTTGGGCACAGAAGACTAAAGCAGATTTTTAAAAAAAGTACATTATTAAATTGGTATGTGCTCTGGCAATTTAGAAATGACATCTTTAAAAACAAAGTTAAAAATAAATAGAAGATGTGAATTTACCCAGAAAAATAATTTTGAAACGCATTTGGGGTCAGTGGTGGGGAACTATTGACAAAAATAAAATGGCTAATAGTTGAGGGGAGAGGAAAGTGGACATGGAGGCCCCTCAATTATCAAGTCGTGGTCCCTGCCTGTGTGCAAGTGCACACTCATGCGCGTGTAAAACTCACATCTCCTTGATTTGAGGCTGCAGATGTCCTCGTGCATCTGACCGGAATCTGCCCTCCTGACACCCTGGGTCCCGATTTCCCCTGTATTCACCACCTTACCTGGGTCCTGTGATGGCCACTCACACCTGCTGACTTAGCGGGGCTGGGACTGACTCCTGTCTTCACAGCAACACAAAAACCATCTAGGGTGGAGTGAAAGTTATCTTGGTTTTTGAAGTCCTTTTCAGGTAGCAGAAGGTGAGGCTGGAGTCTTGATTTTTACCATGACCTTTTTTCCCTGACTATATGCCCTTTTCCCTTTTGTCACTCTCTGGGTTCTTATCTGTTTGTCTTGCTCCACTATCCTTCCGGGCACTGCTTGCCTTGATTTGTTACATGCTTACTTGAATTCAAAGCCTGATTCTAGTCTTGGGGCCCCTGGCTGAGCCTCTCATTCAGGCATTTGCACCCTAAGTGGCCACACACTTGGGGGACAGGCCTTCCCTGGTCCCACGACCATTGTCCAGTCCTTTTTCCTAGCCTTACTCATCCTTCTGGACCTGAATCTTTTTTGGCTCCTCATAGTCTCAACCCCTGATGACCTCCTGTCCCACTGTACCACCACACTTGCTTGTATCATCGACCTCTGACATCTGCAAACCTCTCTCTGGTTCTCTTTCTTGCCTGTGACTAAAGAGAAGTACTAGGTGTTCTTTGAGGTGTCTTCCAGATGTGTCATAATTCTGACCACTTACAACAACCTGAAATGATGAGGAGGGGCTTTAGTGAAAGCTACTGTAACTGTATGAAGATACCCTTGTGGGCAGCTCTTGTCTGCACAGCAGGGACTACATGGAGGGCAGTGGTTTGTCCTAAGATCAGAGTTCAGTTTCAATCTCCTGCATCTGATGTTTCCTTTGACTCCCACAGATCCCTCTTGCTTGCTTTCCTTTCCAAACTCAGAGGTTTCTCTTTTTTTTTAATTCAATTTAATCCATTTCTGTCTTCAAACGCCACCCTAAGTTTCCAGTCCTACACTTGATGCAGTCTCCAGTGTTTGAATGTTCATCTGGGTCCCAGGCTTTGCCTCCTTGACTCATTCAGGATGGACTGGGACAGGTGCACCTCAGTGTGTGCGGATTCCCCCATTAGTGGGGATCTTTGCAATGTCTCTATGCACCAGGCAGGAGATGAGCGGAGGCAGAGGATTTTGAATGGAAAGTTCAAATTACTTTTAAAACATGGGAAGATTAAATACTAATGTGAGCATGATGATTCTGATCTTTAGAATTGAAGGTATGACAGCAGAAGGCAGCAACATTTGTATTTTAGTCATATAAAAAACCATCCATCGAGTTGGGGACAAGGCTCACATGGTAGAGCATTTGTCAAACATGGGGAGGTCGTAGGTTCAATCCTTAGTACCACAAAAATAAGCAATAATAAACAAAGAACCACCCTACCCCAAAAGCCCCTCAGTCATTGGAAGTCATGTTAGTTGATAGAATGCTACTCAGTTGCCTTCATTTACTCATTTTATTTTTATCATAATGACTGGCAAAGTCTTATCTAGAAGGATGTCTAAATAATCTGGAGGATGGGACAGAAATTGTAGAGTTTCTTAAATGAGGAAACCATGGAAATTATGAAATAGTTCCTTGTACATTATTCTATGAAAAGTTGTGGGTTTATACTTTAAATAGGTTTAACTCCCACTTCCATATGAAGAACTCAACTTGTTTTCTCTTTATTATGGGAGGATATTATGTTCTGTTCTATTTATTCTCCATCATAATAATCACATAGGTGTTCTGAAATAATTGTGATTCACTGATCTCAAGTAACATAAAATGGATTTCATAAACTTTACATTTATTAGGTGATTTCAGACACAATTACTGTCATTTTATAGTTCAGTAAAGTAGAATGGTACAGACAATGATTTTGGTTGACTTTCACCAGTTGTTCCCTAGTAAAAACCAAGTCAGAAGGAGAGATACATCATTCCTTCTCTCTTGGAAATTTCAGCTTGGTGCCAGCCCTAGAGGAGGCTGTTCATGCTCCCTTTAACGTTTGTACAGTTGAAGCAATGATTTTCGACTTTAACTCATATTCTGTTCATTTCTTTTGTAAAGTACATATCACAGTGCCAGACACAAAACAAGGTATGTGGTGAACACTAGTTTCACTTTTAGGTACTGTAAATTCCAAAAGGTTCTGAAGAGAATACACTTCTTAATCTCTTCTATTCCCTGGGAAATGTAATGCAGGATGAACTGGATCAGGTATTCCAGAACACTCAGAAAGCCTCAGATTTCTCCCTTATATTGAGCATAAAAAATCCCAGCATACTCCAGGTCGGTCCCCTTTTCCAAAACTGTGTACCTGAAAGGTTTCAGTCTACCTATGGAGTTTTTCCAATTTTGAATATGTTAATGAACATGGAATTAATGACACAGATTATTGTTAGATTAACCTAAAAATGTTGTTTAAGGCAGAGAAATCTACAAACAATGCATTTAAGTCATCTTTTTTCAATATATTTCCCAGCCATTAAATCACATTAAATTGGAGACAAAACTCCAAAATAAGTCAATTGGATCCTAAATTTTAATCAAATACAGGCTAAGTAAATGCTTGTTTCAACACTTATTTCTATTTCACTGGGGTTGGAAGTTTAATGCTTTAAGATAATACAGGTAATTTAATAGTAGAGAATTAGAAGCAATTAAGTCCCCAACTCTGGCAAGCACTAAAAAGTTTCAATATATAGAAGAGTTTTAAAAAAGAAGATATTGTCAGCTGAGTAGGCTTTAAGTGATGTTGAAAACACATTGCCAATGTTTATCACTAAAAGTCCGAACTCATGACAACTTAGTTAGCTCGAATACAAGTGCACCAAAATTAAATACAGTTTCTTACGGGACAAAAGTCTTCTGACTGATGTCACAGCAACAAACATCTTTTGAGGAAGAAGGAAAATTCAGGGCTCGGAGAAGATGGGGGAATATTTTGCCTCGCCCACTAGATGTCAGTACAGAACTAGCAAAACATCTGTACGGCCGTGCTTTGGACAACATGCTATTAATTTATAATAAAAGGTATCTGACAGCTTTATTCTGATGAATTATGGGAATCCAAAGCATAATTCCCAGCCTTTGGTTTATAAATTGTCATTGATTTTAATGTTCTTTGTAAAGTTGTGGCATGCAACAAATTTTCCTGCCAAGAGCTGTTAAATAAATAGTCATCCTTTGCTCTGGAGGAGTACATTGAACTTGTTAGGCTGATGAGCAGAGCCAATTGAGGTCTATCCATAAACCATTTATGACAGAATGCATAGCAGCAATTCAAACAATTATTGAATGCATTCATTATATATTTCTTTAAAATCTCAAGTGAACCAAAAGGAATATCACAGGTAATTGACAGTAGCAGTGCCACACAATTTTTTATGCGATACTTCCTGATTGACAGGTGACTAGTATTGTTGTCGAATTTGCTGAAGGCTCATCAAACCTCACTGGAATTATTTGGTTTTCTCTATTGTGTGATTTGGCATCCCAAAAGTATATTGCATGCCTTTTCTAAAGAAAGATGGTTATTGTAAAGACAGAAGCTTTTGTTCATGTAAAGATCTCTTACAAACTGGTGTGGGAACAAAAGAAAGCGTCTGCTGTACATTCAGTTTCAGTGTGTTTGAAGAGGCAGCTTGTGTGTGTGTAAGCACAAAATGGTCAGGCTGGTGATGACCATCAGTGCTTAATCACTTTTAAACAGAGGTTCTGTATCCTAGGAAAGTTCTCTGCCCTCAAGCTGCTGTGCTTGACTTGGCTCTCTGAGAACAGTCAGCCTCTGCGTGGTTTCAGAAGGACCACGTTTGCCTTTATTCTTTGTTTGAAACTGTCCCACAAGTTTTGTTGCTAGTTCTAGGACCACCTCCACTCCCCAAAAGTGGCTGTCTTTCTGGGATGTAGCCTCAAGTCTGTTGTTTGTATGATGTTTTAAGACTTCTTTGGGATCAAAGCAAAGTGACCTAGGCATGTAAAATTCTGTTAATGGTGCTATTTGTGAAAGTACACCAGCAAACTACCTCGAGGCACTGTTAAGTAGTGAAACAGTACATAAAGACTGAGGAACTGACTGTAATGTTCTCCCCTTGATTTCTTTTTCTTTAATCTTTTGAGTCCCCTAAACGTTGTGATATGACAGTTGTGCACTAGCTGGAAATGCCGGCATGGTTTCTCTTTGAAAGAGAGAAATCTATGGGCTGAAGACATCTGATTTTACTCTGAATTCCTAAAAAAAAAACCAAAAAACCAAAAAAACAAAACCTTGAAAGATAGTTTCCATTTAATGCTGTTTCTTCAGATTGAAAAATGAAAGGTTTTTTTTTTCTTTAAAAAAGAAAAACATTAGGAAGACTAAGAGCTTGATCCACATATGGCTGCCTTTTACAAGTCATTATGATCTGTCATCTAAATACTGTATTTACTGACATTTCAAATGGGGACTCTAATCTCCACACAAATTTATTTTTTTAATAGTTGCTTTTCGTTGCAAACTTCAGTCCAACAAATAACATTAGAAAACATGCAACACAGTCTTCAGGTTCAACTCTCGATGTCATTACTCTTCATAAAACTCAGACCATCGGGTTCAAAGTAGAAGCATTTAAACCTGACTTAGTTAAGGTAAACTGAGTTGAGCGGAAAGTTAGTGAGAAGAGCCATTTAAGCACCAATACAATTTTTCACTGTAAGGTGAATGAATGGTGGCTGTGTATTGCAGTCTGTTTTTCCAAAGCTATTTTAATACTGGTTCCTTTACCTACCTCTCAGACTTTTGCCATCTCTCGTATTTATCAACTGTGAGAAGTCTTGAGCTACGTTAATTAGCATTTCAGGCAGGCAGTGTTACTCTATGCAGTTACCACAGTGTTTAAAAATTTACATTCTTTGTCTAACATTGTGACCACCTGTGACCAATCAGCTTGATATATAGATGCAGCAGCTCTTTTTGTGTCTAGGGTCACTCAGCAAGACTGTTTCTCAGTTAATGCCTGTGGGGACCATAGGCTCACTAAAGGAAAAATGGGTGTGTGGAAACAGGCATGGAGTGGAATGAGAATTTTGCAGAATTTCTTTGAAAACCTGTGCAACCAGCCTTTTGGATAATTTTTACTTAAGTAGGTTATCCAAATAATTTTCTTCATTATTGTAAAATTGTTGCATCTTAAACTGTACTAATGCTAAAAAACCCCAACTGTTCAGTTCTAGTGAGGAAAAATTCAGTCAATTCTTTCTGATAGATTAAAATGTTCACTTTCCAAGAAGTCCGTTCATACAGTCACTGACTATGTATCAAGCCCCGATGACAGACCAGGTAACTATTTCTGACATTGGAGAGGAAAAAAAGTTTCTTACTTCAAGGGGCTTGCGTTCTAGACTATGGACAAATACTTATATAAATAATAAGTTATTAGGTGTGATAGCAAAGAAGGATAAATGGATAGAGGAGGTTAGACAATGAGGCAGAACAAGGTTGGGTGGTTGGTGGACAGCTAAGCAGAGACCTGAACAAAGCCAGGGTGTGAGCCCTGTAGATAGCAAATGCAAGAGTATTTCAGCAGAGGAAACAGCATGTATAAAGGCTCTGAGGCAGGAGCACATACAGTGTATGACAGGAAGAGCATAGGGACTAGTGTGGCAAGACCACGTAAGGAGGAAACTTCTAGCATATGAGGTGTGGGAAGTATGAGAGAATATGGTCAGATCCTGTAGCTCAAGATCTCCAGCTTTTTTATTCTGAGATATATGAACAAGTTTCAGAATAGAAGAGCAAAGAGAACTTTGTTTGGACAGGATTGTTCTTTTTCTTCCGTGAAGGTAGCATAGCAGACAGGAGGACAAGTGAGGACAGCAGCTGGGAAATGTTGACAATGATTAGGCAAGGCATGAGAGTGATTCAGCCAGATTCGGTGGTAAGAAATGGCTAGGCTCTGGATTTACTTAGAAAGGAGGAAAACAGGGGTTGCTATTGGATTCAATGGGATGTGAGAAGAGGGCAGATGTAAGGTTGACTAAGGATTTGGCTTAAGCAACTTTGTAAGCATTGGTACTATCTGTTGAGCTGGGGAAAAATAGAGAAGACCAGGATTGGGGATTCAAAGAAGAACTGGAGATACTTGGTGGAAGTAGACACAGTCATGAATTTTGGGGCAAAATCATGTTTTATCAGCTTGGAAAGATCACATAGAGTCTTGGGACTGAATGAGATGCTTTGGGAGGTACATGCCAAGGTTAATGTCATGGAGAAGAGGGAAAGATGACAAAAGTGGCTGAGAAAGGAGAGTATGAAGACAGTGCTGTGTTGGAAGAGGGCTGCCCAAAACACTGGTTGATGTGCTTGGTATGGCTTGGGTGGGGCCTTCTCTGACCTCATCTTGACCTACTGAATAATAATCTGTGGAGGTGAGTCCCAGGAAACTGTTATTTGACAAGCTCTTCAGGTGATTTTTTTTTTTTCAGTACTGGAGTTTGATCTCAGGGCCTACACCTTGAGCCATTCCACCAGCCCTTCTTTTTGTGTGAAGGGTTTTTTTTTTAGATAGGGTCTTATGAACTATTTGCCTAGGTTGGCTTTGAACTGCTATCCTCCTAATCTCTGCCTCCTGAGTAGCTAGATTATAGGTGTGAGCCACCCACGCTGGCTTCCAGGTGATTCTTATACAACACGAGCTACCTAAGAAAGAAGGTAAAAGAGGTAAAAAGCCTTACTACATGTCAAGTTAGAGGTCAAATCCAAGGAGGTGCTTCGGGTACATCAAATGAACAAGTGAACACTATTTGAAGGATTCACCTTTCATACTAAAGTAATTTCATGTTTGAAATAGCATTTTGGTTAAAAAGCGGTGAACTTTAGTAGTGGGGTTTGGGGCTTTGTATCTCAAAATGATTTAAATGATTCCAAGTAACTAAGTGACTATTATGGTGGATTGGAAGCATAAATAGCATCAGTCAAGATGACCACAATCACCAACCAAAAAGCGATTTTGATTCTAGATCAATTCTTAGACAGTCTTAATTTTCTAAACTAAAGGATAATCAAAATAATGGCTAGCCTCTCAGCATCCTGGTTTCAGTCATTAGGAAATATATTAGATACCTATAGGTTGCCCTTCATCACTCAGCAGTGAAGAGTGAAAATCAACAGAGCTTTCCCCAACCTGATGCTTAAGCAGCTGCTAACAGGCAGAGGCTGTCCAGCCTCATTAACCCATTGTTTGCTGCTTTAGCAAGGAGAAATTCTTTTTTTTGTTTTTAATTTTTTTTTATTCATATGTACATACAATGTTTGGGTCATTTCTCCCCCCTGTCCCCACCCCCTCCCTTACCACCCACCCCATCCCCTTCGCTACCAGGCAGAAACTATTTTGCCCTTATTTCTAATTTTGTTGAAGAGAGAGTATAAACAATAATAGAAAGGACCAAAGGTTTTTGCTAGTTGAGATAAGGATAGCTATACAGGGAGTTGACTTGCATTGCTTTCCTGTATATGTGTGTTACCTTCTAAATTAATTTTTCTTGAACTAACCTTTTGTCTAGTTTCTGGTCCCCTTCTCCTATTGGCCTCTGTCACTTTAAAGTATCTGCACTAGTTTCTCTGCATTGAGGGCAATAAATACTACTTAGTTTTTTTGGGTGTCTTACCTATCCTCATACCTCTCTTGTGAGCTCTCACTTTATCATGTGATCAAAGTCCAATTCCCTTGTTGTGTTTACCCTTGATCTAATGTCCACATATGAGATAGAACATATGATTTTTGGTCTTTTGTAGACCAAAAAAAAAAATTGCCCAGGAGAAATTCTTAATGAAGCTGCTGCAGCCTAGTAAGCCAGACATGCTCCTAAAGGCTGTGGTGTTAAAATAAGTCCCTAATGGTGTTGCCGGTAATGGAGTTACTTTTCGGTCAGAAACAGACACATTAGAGACCACTCTTAAGGTGAATAAAAACAATAATACTATCACTGATTTTGACTCTATAGTGCTTTAAAAATATTGAAGTGTTGAATTCAGGAAGAACTTGGAAACTTGCCATTTTCCCAAACATTATGTCCCCCTAATAAGCAGGTCTGTTCTCTGGAAGTCACAGTGCATCCAGTACCAAGTGTTAGCATAACAGTCAAAAGCAGTCTTGAACCCTCTAAACTTCATAGTTCATAATTTTCTACGGACAAAAAAGATAATGATTGCATGTAACAACAACAACAACACAATGACAAAACAACAAACAGCCTGGTTCTTTATAGACTAGAAACCATGACATGTCTGTTTGTGTCAACCAAGAATTTTTAGGGCTATGTCAGGAAGACCTTGGAAGTGAACTTGAGTTCCTATTTCAGTATAGATGCTCTGATTAAGGGTGGGTTTTCAAGTTCTCAGATTAGTGCTTGTTGGTGGAGTTTTTGGCAATGCTTAGGTCCATTGCTATAGCTTCCCACCCCTAAAATCTTAGCAATTTTCCTTTCCTTTGAGGCTCCCTTTATGTGAGGAAATAATTACATTCTCTCATTCTACTGACTTCCTGTACCTTCGTTGTCTTTCCATTTTAATCAGGTCTCAGCAAACATCTGAACTTAAAAAAAATTAAGAAGCACTGCCATTCTTTATTGTCATATTATATTAAGGGGGGGAGCCAAGCTTTTACATTTTCCCTGTACCAGAAGATGCTGAATAAGGTTTGCATCCATTCCCAGAAGCAGAAATGCTATTAAAAGTTTAGATTGTAATCTAATAAAATTTCATCTTATCATCTTGCTCTTCTTAACCAGCCCCCAGCAATCAAGCACATAGTCCTAGAGAGTTCATGTATTGTGTAAGTGTTTTCCAATAAATTTTTTAAAAGTTGGAGGAGATGGTGTGTGTGTGGGGGGTGCTTCATGTAATTTTATAGGACCTCTGAGGCCCAGAGTTTTTAAAAAATCTTTTTTGATGTTTTTAGACAGACCATTAAGTTGAGGATAAAAGTCCCTGTGTTCAATATCTGGATACATTAAGCATTAGGTTTAAAATTTACAGCTTTCATTTTGACAAGGAAAATGACATGTTTGGTCTCAAGTGCTACCTTGAACTGTGTTTCAACACTGAGACAGGTTGTCAGGCTGAGGGTGGAGGTCTGTGCACTTGGTCCCTGAGAGGCACTCAGAGGTAAACTGCTCCAGCTTCTCTGGAAACACCAACCAAATACCCATCACTGATTGATGTCTAGTGTTGGCCATGGCAGAATGCCATGCTCGTCTTCCCAAGGTTGAGATCTGATTGAAGACCTTCTGACGAAAATGTAATTGAGGCAAAAGAAGAAAAGGGCATGCCAGACAAGGGGAATGCCTCCAAACACGAGTGGGCCTCAACATACTCCATTTTATTCTGCCAGTAAGAGATCCTTCAATGGAGGCTCTTCCTCTGACATGTTAAATTACATTTGGAGGCCAGGATTTACAGAGTTGTTGGACTAAGTGATGGGCAGGGATAGGGGACATAGGGGAGGCTCTTCTAGGTTATGGGGCAGTGAATAGGGAGGTAGAGAAATGGGAGGCCAGCACAGTGTGATCTAGGGGATGCATCAGAGCTACTGAGGAAGATATAAATCTCTTGCCTCCTCCTACCCCAATGAAAGAAGGCAGGCTGGAGAAGTATGTGTGGAAGAACTGGAAAACCCTTTACAAGCTAGGATAAGGAGTGTGGATTTTATTTTGGAGGCAATGGATGGAGATGTCATGATAGGATATTTGTTTTTGGGAAATCACTCTTACTTCTGGGGGAAGCACAGACAGATGGCAGTGGGAAAGCCTGGAGCTCAGTTGGGAGGTGACATGGTAACCCAGGGCAGAGGGCCACCATGATAGGAAGACCCAGCATTGTGGCTGCAAAGGACATGTGATCCAATCACAAACAACATCCCCATGAACCTGATTTGGTGATGGATGTGGAGGGTAAGGAAAAGAGCCATTGGGTTTCCCTCCTTTTCTCAAATTCAAAAGATCCAGCAGGCCAGGAACTATGCTTCTCTCCCACTCATGGATGCAGGAGGGTCCCTAATTTTTCTCTTTCCCATTTCACCTGTTCCTTTCCATATGTCTCTCTACTCCTCCTTCTGCACTCCTCTCTCTAAGCCCCTGGGGGAACAGAATACTTTCACCTCCTAGGCATCTAATTCTGCCCTATTACTGCTTTCTATTTTGTCTTTATGTTATGATGATGCCCTGGGTTATAGTGTTTAAACCCAGTCCTATTTAAAGAACTACTATAAATTATCTACACTCAGACTTGATACCTAGTCTCCTCTCTCTCTCTCTCTTTTCTCTCTCTCTCTCTTGTTTTTGCTTTCTCTTTCTCTCTCCTCTCCTGTTTGTTTCCAAATTTGTTCCTCCAAATTTAGATCACTGTAATGTATGGAAGACTCACATCCTGTGATTTTTTTGTGTGAAGAGCTTGTGTCAGTAGCAAATACTGTGATTATGCAAAATATACACATTTAATTCAACATTTATTCCTGGCATAGTGGTTTTAAACAAATTGTGCATAAAGAAAGTATCAGATGATGGCACAGCAAGTCTTTATTGATTTTTGACCTTGGGGAGCATCCGATCTGTACACGATGCACGTGATGCAATAAAGCCCAGGTTTGAAAGAAACTTACTGTGTGTGTTTGTGTGTGAGGAGAGGGTTACCCAGAAATATACTCACTCAAACTTAAATAGCAAGCATTTGTTTTAACATCAAATTCTCAAGGTTTGTGTTGGTAAAGAGAGATTGATATAAGGCGCTTACTGTCAATCCCCCCCTTTTTTGTACAAGTGAGAGAAAAACTCGGGTGTAAATCCCACTGCCCCTCACTGCCCTTCTGCAAGAGAATGGTGAATCAAGTGGAAATGCACTGAAAATGAAAATGAGTATGAATTAAGAAATTCCCCATGGCATTTTCCCACAACTTAGTAACATGATTGCAAAAATAATTTAGATAGCCCAAGGCCAAGCGATTTTTCCAATAAATAGCATTGAAAAATGTTATCTAAATCTAGAACATTGTAAAAATACCAGAAACACCTATGCTCTCCATTCTGCCTATCAAAAAGACAATGGGACTATCAATTTTTAGAAAAGGGAAAAATAAAGAGAAAAGAAGAATCCACCACAGGATGGACTGATATTTTGAGGCTGTTTGTTCCTGTTTGTATTTCCTTTAAATATCTCATGTAAAGGATGCATGTACTAAAAATGAGAACAGTACACTTGTGTTTTTAAAATGTATGGAACATTCAGTATCTGTTCTGTGTAAGCCTGTTGGCTTGTTGTTCAGAAAATCATGAGTGTGCCCGCACACTGCAAATGCTCTTCAAATATTTTCCAGAGACATGAAAGAGAAAATATCATCACAAGTACTGAAAGTGAATGAGGAAGGGAAAAAGGGGACTGGCATTTGGACAGACCTAGTGAGAAGAAGGGGACAGAGCCGACATCTTAAACAGAGGTGTAGGTGGCTGGCCATGCAGAGTTCTTGGTTTAGTTTTATACCATGTTCTGTTTTGTCATTTGGTTTTAGTATAAAAGGACCCTGTTCCTCTCTTTTATTTTGGAAATATTTGTGAAAGAATGTTTGCAAAAGATATGCAGAAATAAACTTGTAAAATAATGAAGGGTATTGTTAAAACTCAGACAATTTGATTTCATTACGTATTTTGGGAGCCTAAATTAAAATCTACTGTTGAAAGGTTTCCTTAGGAAAGTTGTAAATGTGATCATGCTGTAAGTATCAAATACAAAACATATAGGGTGCAAAGTCAATAAGTCACACATATACCCCCCCCCCCACACACATACGGGGGGGGGGATAACTTCTCATAAGGTACAAGATAGGTTTTCTATTTTTATTGCTAGAATAAGTTCTCATTTCTTCATTTAGACTTTCTGTTTGGCTGGAAGTATGTCTCAAATGGTAGAGTACCCATCTTGCAAGTGCAAAAGCCCTGAATTCAAACCTCAGTACCACCAAAGAAACAAACAGTGGCTTTTTGTTACACATAGCAACAACAACAATAAGAAAAGCTCTGATGAAGACAAAATGGCGAGAGAGGAGCACTGGTGAATATAAGCACTGGTGTGCTGATAATATACACCTGTGGAAACCCTTGAAGAAGGGAACATTTTGTATTTATGACACCTCCCCCCACCCTTCTCCTTCTTTTCCCAACATTCATGGATCTGCCCCCAATATTTGCTTTAAATCCAAGAGTATTCTCATATGTCCTTCATCTATGATTTTCCAGCCTTCCCCCACCACCCCAGCAGACTTCTCTCCTACACTTTAAGCTCCAGGAGAATTTGTCCTTCCCCCAGTGGTTCTCACCTGCATGTTCAGGTAAAACGATGTGACTGGGCTTTAATTAATTTCCCATTCAGCAGGCATGGAGTCAGGCCTGAGAATCCCGAGAATCTGTATTTCCAGCAAGTCCCCAGGTAGATCTGATGCTTATGGTCCTGGTGGAAAAATCACTGCCTTATTCCTTTACTCTACTCTCCCAGGTCCTGAAGCTCAGCCATGGTACTTTGAGAATTCAGAGTCTGTTGATACCCACAGCCTCTTTCACCTGCTTGCTCTGAGCAGACTGGACTGTGCCATGAGGACGCATCTCCCAGCAGCCTTCTCTAGTGGTGGCTGCCTTTTGTCCCAGCTCAAGTACGATTGGTCTGGAGGAGGGGTAGGTGCCATCTTCAGCCTTAGTTGCTACCCCCTCCCTAAAAATAACCAACTATGAAACGTATGCTCTCAAATAACATCAACCCGGGACTTCATTGTTGAAGTCATTTATGGATTCTGGGTTGTTTCCTTCAATTTCTTGGTGGTACAGGCTCCTCTTCCATTCTCTCCAGTGTCACCTGTCTTCATTATGGTAGATTTCAATTGCTGTTTGATAAGCTACCTAACACCTCGGCCTGTCAGTCACATAACCACCTCCCTTTCAACAACTATTGTCTCCTCCATCTTATTTTAACCTCTCTTTGATTTTCATGTCCTATCTTTTCAGTTCATCCTAATGTTGGAATTCTAACAATTCCTTGAGTCTAACAAGAACTCCCATCTTTTGATCTTCCCTGTTTTTTGCAGTACTGCAGGGCTTCATGCAGGTGCTCTATCAGTTGAGGCACTCCAGCCGCTCCACAGGCCCTTTTTCATTGGTTATTTTTTGAGATAGGGTCTTGCTTTATCCCTGGACTATGATCCTCCTATTTGTGCTTTTTCATGTAGCTTGGATGAGAGGCACACACCACTGCACCCAGCCATTGGTTGAGATGAGGTCCTGAGAACTTTTGCCTAGTCTGGTCTTGAATTGAGATCCTCCCAATTGCTGCCTGTCAAGTAGCCAGGATTACAAGCTTAAGCTACTGAAACTGGCCTGATCATACCTTTTTATTGTCTCCCTCTCCTTCCAGATTAAACTTTAGGATTATTAATTACAGTCTCTCACTTGCAAATGCCCTCTGTTCCCTTATTCCTCTCTCATTGTCCTCTTGATGAGGAGATCCACAATCCTACTTAAATCCAACTCTTGCCCTACTCAGTGTCTGCAACACCAGACTAAAGTGGTTTGGAAAAAAGTACACAGCCACATTGACCTTATTTTTGAAGTGGACCCTTAAATCTGAGAGCAAATCCCACTAGATTTAAAAAAAAATTCATTCTCCCACACTCTTGATAAAGATGTCAAATACATTTCTCTCTTTCTACAATAGTGTAGAAATGGAATGTCCCCCCAAATGCTCATGTGTGAAAGCCTTGGTCCCCAGCCCAAATGGAAGTTGGTGGAACTTTTAAGAGGTGGGGCCTAGTGGGAAGTCTTCAGGTCATGAGGTCTCTAATGGGATGCCCTTGAAGGGGATAATGGGATTTCAGACTTTTCTTTTCTCTTTCATTTTACAGCCATGATATAAGTAGCTTTGCGCTTTCACACATGGCCACCACAGGGCTAACAAAACATGAATTGTAACCTTGAAAAATAGCCCAAATCAAACATTTTCTTGTAAGTTGATTATCTCCGATACTTGGTATAGTGAAGATATATGACTACCGCTTTCCAAAACCTCATATGAGGTTGTACGGAGATGATTGCCATCACTTCAACCCATGGCCACGTCTTCTCTGCTAGGTGGGAGCCCTGGTAATGGGCGAAAGCCCCACACTCAGGTCAATGTCCACTGTTCCCTGGAGTCTGTCCTCCCTTACCGCATTGCTTGAGAAATTTCCTCTCTGAATTATATTTCCACCTTCCCACTGTATCACCACACAAAACTGATGTTACTTCTCCCATACTGAGAGATTTTCTTCACCTGTCTTCCCTCCACAGTTTACTGGCCCATTTCTGTGCTCCTATTTGTAATAAAAATGCTTGAAAAGTTTTCTGTAGTCATATCTCCATCTTTTATTTCTTTCCTTTCCCTTCCCCCTCACATTTCTTGTCCTGGGATTGAACCCAGGGCCTTGTGCATGCCAGGCAAGCATTCTTCCACTGAGCTACAACCCCAATCCCTCTTTTGAAATTTTATTTTGAGACAGTCTTGCTAAGTTGCCCTGCTGGCCTCAAACTTGTGATCCTCCTACTTCTGTTTCCTGGTATCTGGAATTACAAGCATGTGCCACACACCAGCTTCCCATTGTCTTCTGAATCCACTTGAATCAGGCTTTTGCCACCACCACTCACCAAACCCATTCTCCTGATGTTCACGCGGGTGGCCAGGTCCATGCTCAAATCTCTGCTTTTTGACATATTTTATTCACTTCTGTTACAGGCGTTACCCTGTCTTGGATTTCTGGCTACCTACTGAGAGCTCTTAGTTTCCTTCTCTTCTTCTTTATTGTTTTATGTTGGAGAGCCTAGACTCAACCTTTGGACCTCTTTTCTTCTCTATTCACTCAATTCTTGGTGTTCTTATTCAGTCTTATGACTTTAAATATCGTATGTATGTACCTTCAGTGCATAAAAACTCTCTCTAAAGCTCTGCTGTGTAGTCAAATGTATATCAGATTCATCATGCTCAAGCCTCCTACACTGAACTCCCGAGCTGGTATGGTTGCTCATACCTGTAATCCCAGCACCTGGGAGGCTGAGGCTGGAGGACCACAAGTTTCTAGGACAGCTTATGCTACACAGTGAGATCCTGTCTCAAAAAATCAAAAACCCCAAACCTCTGAACTTCTAGATTCCCCCCCCCACACCAAATTATTAACTGCCTCCTCCTCCTTGGTTCATGGAACCTCCATCCTTCCAGTTCCTTGGTCAAAACTTTGTCATTGAATCTGTCAAATCTTTCAAATACTATATGCAGTGTTTAAGGAAATTCTATGCTCAATCTAAAAAAGTATCAATATCTAACTTCCTCTTTCCCTGGCTCCCCATTACTGTCATCATTCACCTTGCATAGGTAGCTTTTGATTATGGCTCCTGATTCTTACCTTTCCCTCTAAACTCTCATAAAGAAAACCTCAGTGAGGCCCCTGGTAGCTGGAGTAATATGGACAAGGGAGCAGAGCCCAGACAGAGGAGGGTGGTAAGGAGTCTAGAAATTGCCAAGTGCTTCCTTATTAATACTGGAGATTTTTCACCCACTTTGAGTAGTTCATCTTCAGCTGCCTCCCTCAATTGTACGTCCTCTGCCTCTCAACACTCTTGTGCTTTCATTTCTTTATTTAATGTCACTCATGTTAACTGTTATTTTATATGTTCATTTAGGATACAGACTTTATCTTTCTCCACTTAGAATATGCTACAAACGCAGTAAACGCTCAATATATTGTTGATTTCAATAGGATTAGCCATTATAGAGTGCTGGTTATTTCCCACATCCCAGGGAGGAAGAGGATTATGTATTCCTTATCTTTGTGGGAATATTGACAGTGAACTCAACACTTTGCTGAGAAAGAATGATATAATTGCTCATGCCATGATTTCTTTATCATCAACTCAACTGCTTAAAAACCAAACCAAACAATAACATGATACTTTAACACAACAAAGCAAGAAAACAAATCAGCAGCCAGACTAATCCCTTTAAGATGAAAGTTACATTATACACTGTTCTACTTAAAACCCAATAGTGACTGCCAATTTTCTTTATAGCAAAATCCAAATTACTAATTATGGCTTATGGTAGCCACTTTCTAATATGGCCCTAAATGATTTCAATCTGCTAGAATATGAAGTTGTTCTTTTCCCCAAATGTTGAAAGCCCTGCTATGTCTAAATGGTAAGATGTTGTGAAAGTGATGGTGTGTGTCTTCTGCAGCCACACCACAAACTACACTATGGCCTCTTTTCTAGGATCAGTGGTTCGGAGGAAGCCATGCACATTTTGTGAGGGCAATCCAGCAGTTCCATGTGCAGTCCACATGGCCAGGCACAGAGGCCCTTTGCCCACAGTTGTATGAATGAGACATCTTGGAAGCAGACCATCCAATCCCAGTTGAGTCTTCATATTACTGTGCCCCTAGACACTGCTGTAACTCCAACCTTCTGGAGACCCTGAGCTGGAGCTACCAAAAGGCCACTCTCAACTCTGAAATCACAGAAATTATGTGAGATAATAGATATTTACTTGTTTGTTTGTTTTTATTTGTTTTGCAGGAATGGAGATGGAACCCAGGAACTTGCTCATGCTTGAGAAGTGCTCTATGACTGAGCTACACCCCTCATTTTCCTTACCATTGCTTAAAGTGTAGGATAATATATTATACAGAAAGAGATAGCAAATATATGACTTATACATCTACATGAAATAGACCCCTCCTTTAGTCCTCAGTCCTCACCTGCCATAGCTCTTACCTGTCCAGGTGAAGCTGCTCTGGTATCCTCTCAATTCCTCTGTGTGCTAGAGACACATTTAATGTTGGCCTTTGCTCAGCTCCTCTTGCTTGAAATGCTCATATCTCAGGTGTCTTCTTGGCTAGCTCCTTTCCTCCTTTTAAGTCTTTCTTTCAATCTTGTCTCTCCAATGAGACTCGCCCTGGCCAAGGTGGAAATGAGGCACTCCAAATTTCTCTTGCTTTGATGGCATTTCCTTATTTCCATAGCACTTATTAACATTTAATGCACTCCATAATTAACTAATTCATTATTGATAAAATTTGTCCCTTTATTGACTACAATATAGATTTTGCTAAGATTTTTTTTTTTAAATCTCGTACTCCTTAAAGATAAGAGAGGTTGAAAAGTCCTTGTTACTGGAGGTACCAGAAAGAAGAGTGAGTATCCATATTTTGCCTACATGGCTTTATCAGGTGATATTTGAAATCATGTATAAGCCTGAGAGTTTAGAGGGCAGGTCACATAGAATAACATAAGGGTTATAACTGACAGAGCCCAATTAAACTGACTTTGGGGGTTGTTGATTGCATTGTAGACTTCAGAAGCTTACCTCTAGCATCTTTTCCCCTCATTCTTGAATCTCTTTGCAGTTGGACCAGCCCCTTGTTGTGGCCTTGACTGCAATGGTCTTTACTAATGGCTCCCTAAGGGAACCTCAGCCTCTGACTCTGAGTCCCATTAGCTCTCACTGGCCAGGGTTGGGTCCACACCCATCCCAGGATGCAAGGTTGGAGACAACTGCATTCAGAACACATGGATGGAAAATGGGGAGGGGTTTTCCAAGGAAAATTTGTGTGCATTACTGAAAGAAAGTAGAAGGGAAGCTTGAGAGTCAAAAATAACAATTGTCTTCTATAATACAATACAAAAAAAAGATTAAGTTTGCAGTACAAAGATTGTCTTCACTGGCATTTTTTTTTTTGGTACTGGGGCTTGAACTCAGGGCCTTACACTTGCTAGGCAGGTGTTCTACCACTTAAGACACAAGCTGTAGAGGGAGGGTCCTGTGTTTTTGCCTGGGCTGGCCTCAAACCATTATCCTACTGATCTTTGCCTCCTGAGTAGCTGGGATTACAGATGTGTACCACTACCCCTGACATTCACTGGTAATTTTAAAACAGACTTGAATAGAAAGAGTAGAAAAAGCTAAGCACCTGATTAAACTTCCTTCTTAAAATTGTGTAAGTAATGGATTTGTCTTCTCATTTAACCAAATGAACATATGTTTTTTCTTTGTAAAACCACCCAAGGAAACGTGTTAAAAGTAGTAAACAAAATGCATCCAGTATCATTCATGTACTATACTTATGTATCAGTTCATCTCTGTGGCCATCCATCTGGATAGTGTAGCATAATAATTAAATTTTAGAATCAAAAAGATTAGAGTTCAAGTCTCATCTATTCCTAGAAGTGGATGGATGAGTTAACTCACCTCTTTTAGCCTGTACACTGGGAAACATATCACCACAACCCCTCCTCCCACAACTGGAGTGTAGTGTCCATGAAACGAGCCATGGGTATGTTTTATTTGGGATCTCTTATGGTGGAGTCTGAGGCAAGATAGTTTGTGTGGCAGGTGCTCCCAGGAAGCAAGGGTGAGCTCACGGTTGGAGTTCATGAAGCAGGGAAAGAGGAGAAACAAGAAGGATGCTTTACTGTGGCCACTGAGCCAGGAGGGTGATGGCTCCATCCTGCTCAGATGCCAGAGAAGCAAAGAGAATCATCCCAGACATCTCACTGAAGGCTGGGAGTCTGGGGCTTTTCCCTTTCTTAACTGCAGATTTCTAGATGTCCCATGGGGGAGCAGAGTACACTCTGGCAGCTGGGAAGGTGTGTATTTCTCTGAGGGAGAATCTGTCTGCTTTACTCTAGTGAAAGGTGGTGCTTCTTGGTTACCTGACATCCCACTTGGTGACAAACTCCTAATGGGTAGGTACTAAGACACAAGACTCTCAGCAATAGTCTTTTGTCTCTCTCTCTCTCTCTCTAGTCTGATCTCTCTCTTTCTGTGTGTGTGTGTGTGTGTGTGTGTGTGTGTGTGTGTGTGTGTGTGTTACAGTACTGAGGATTGAACTAAGGGACTGCAAATGCTTTACCACTTGAGCCACACCCCAGTCCTTTTGCTTTTAGTTTGGGGATCATGATTATCCTACTTTCCCCTCCCATATAGCTGGAGTTACAGGTGTGTGCCATCATGCCTGGCTTCTTGGTTGAAAAGGGGTCTTGGTAACTTTTTGCATGGGCTGGCCTTGAACTGAGATCTGATTGATCTCTGCCTCTTGAGTAGCTGGGATTATAGGCATGTGCCACCAAACACAGCTATTTGTGTGGGCTTGGTGCCTTTATAAGATAAATTAATATTCAACAGCTTTTTCTGTCTTCTATCAAGTATCATAGTCCCAAAAGAAGCCATCTAATCAGCAAACTTAAGTCTGTTTTTCACCTCTCTTCCTCAACTGCAGTGACATGGAGGATTTGCCTGTTCTCTGCAAGAGTTAAGAACCTGAATTTACTTCCCACTGTGCCAAGGTGCCCACCATGTGGGAGAGCTAGTATCACAAGAGGCATTGGCATTGCTGAGAGCAAGGAGGGTAAATATGCCAGGAATTTCCAAAGCCAAGGACTAGGATGCCTTGTCAGTTGGCTTCTGGGTTTTATAAATTTGCTTAAATTTGTTAATATTCTATCTTTCAAATACATTTGTTTCTTTGTACATAATTTGCCTCTGTCAGAAAGGATTTTTCTAGGAACAATTACAAGTAAATTTCTCATCCTTTAAAACCCCATTTTCAGGAAGTTTCCAGTAAATATTTTGTCTATGTTTTCATGGTGCTTTGTTTATATTTATATTAATATTTTCTCACTGTATAAAATTACATGTTTTCATGCCTTTGAGCTTCACAATGAGATATTGAGGTCATCGGCTTTTCTTTATATTTAAATCTCCAGTGTCTGCCATATAATAAGAGTGAAACGAATATTTATAGTTTTTGCTTTACAATTAAAATTAAACTATCATTCTATAGGTAGATGTTTTTCCTCCAGATAGAATATTTCAATGATATTTACCCCTCTCATTGAAGCAGGTTAAACACTATAATATAATTTTTGTTCATGGATGAGTGAACATTACAACTTGTCACTATAAAAATGATCAAAATACTTAGTACCTATTTAATTAAACCAGGAGTTACTTGCTATCTTTACGCTTAATCAGTTAAATCCTAATAAACAGAGTAATACCAAGAAAATAACTTTGCTAATACTGTCCCTGCCTCTTCTGGTATGCCATTTGCAAAGGACAGGTACATGGAGAGACCATGGCTGGTGCTAGCCCTGCTTCCCAGCCCTCCTCTAGGTTTTAGAGGAAGTCTGATAACCTGGCCATACTTTCAGAGTCTCATGAGTTAATGTAAGAACGCATCCTCTTTAAATACTAAAGCATTATTAAAAACTAAAACATCTAGAGTTAAAAGGTGGCTGGAGATTATGTTGGAGATTCTAGGAGGTCCTTGCTTCTTCGTTATAAAACTTAATTAGAAAAGGACTATCGGGAACTATGGAAACCACTATCACTGGGAAACTGACACTTACAATTCCCTTTCTTTTCATTGTTCATTTTATCAACAGTGAGGGAGAAAGTCTGGCAACTCAGTATCTTGTTTTGTAGTTGTGTTTAAAGCAGAAAGCAAAAATTGGCACTAATTTTTAGGCAATAGATCTCCTTATTATGTGTTCTTAGTCCCTCATCAATGAAGTTTGGTCTGTTCTTTTACCAGGAACAAAAAAAAACTGATGTCTAGGGGCACTGGCTAGTTCTTTGAAATTTTTTCCCTATCTCTCCCCCTCCTCTTTCCTTTTCTCCACCCTTCTCCTGTGGAGTTATAGCCCAAAGTTAGGTGACTTTGGGTAGGAATACTAATAAGAACGTCTTTCAAGAGTTTATGCATATCTCACTCTGCGATTCAGCTGGTAGAGACCCCCTCCAGGAAGCTGACTTGCAGTGCTACCCGGGGGCAGGTTTGCCACTCAGCACCACAATTCCTCTGAAGCTTTGTTTGAAAACAAAGCCCAGAGAGCACTTTCATGTGTGCTTGGCTTACTGAGGACAGCTGACTATGGTATTGTGTCAATTATCAAGGATTATTTTTAAGCCCTTAATATGAGAAGAGGAACAAAAGAGTCAGGTCATCTCATGCAACTCTTGGTTTAAAGTACTAGTTAGACAGTCTCCTAGTTTGGCTGCCATGAAGTATTTCAGTCTGAATTGCTGATATTTCTTTTTTGGAGGGTTGTTTTTTTTTAACTGTAGTAATTCTTACTATTAAAAAATATAACCACACTTTTTGGGTGTCGGTTCAAACTTTCTCCTTGATGTCTTCCCACTGTTACAAACTTCTGTCTCTGGGAATTGACTTGCTTAAGGAACAGGCATATAAAATGTCTTATTTAATTTTAATTACTTAACTAATTTGGTGGTCCTGGGTCTTGAACTCAGGTCTTCATGCTTGCTTGGCAGGAGCTCTTACATTAGAGCCATGCTTCCTGTCCTGAAATGTCTCCTTTTATACCAAGATGATAACATTTATTCACTTTTGATCATTAAGTTGGAAAAAATGTCTTCTCTTGAGCCATACTCTCAGTTCTTATTTATTGGTGGGTTTTCTTCTTTAACTGTATATAGTAGTTATCATCTTAGAAACACAATGCTGCTAAAATGGGGCTGAAAGGAAATCCTGATCCTGTTCAAGAAACTATATGTTCTAACTGTGAAGTTTTACTAGTGTACATCAATTGTACTAGGGGCTTCACTGTGCTATTTATATCTGTGCCTGTACCCTGTACTTTGAACAAGGTCACCCTCCTCTATTACATTCCCTTAATCTCCTCCCTCTAATCCCCTTTGCAAACAGTATCTAGTTAGTTTCATTATTCTGTCTTCATTCATAGCATCTGGTACATTCCCCAGTACCTCAGTTTCCTCCCTTCCTCCTCCCTGTTTTTATGATCATGTCACATCTCCTCCTCCTTCTTTAGCACCATCATCACCATCACCACCACCACCACCACCATCACCCATAATTTTAGGTGTAGATTCCATATAGGAATGAAAATATGGAGTATTTGGCTTTTCTGAGTTTGGCTTAACTTTCTTTTTTAAATTATTGTTGTTGTTCTGGAGGCACATTTTGACATTTACAGAAGTTCTTGCAATATATCATAGTTGAATTCACCCCCTCCATCACTTTCCTTTATCCTCCCTCCCCCATTATTAGTGGCTTAACTTTCTCAACAAGCTGATCTCCAGTTCCATCCATTTTCTTGAAAACAATATAATAACATTCTTCCTAATGGCAGAATAATACTTTATTGTGTATATGTAATATGTTTCCTTTATCCATTCATTGGTTGTTAGGCAGTGATTCTATTTTGCCTATTGTGAAAAGAGCTGCAGTAAATGTGGGTATGCAGGTATATTTCTTGTATGTTGACTTACACTCCTTCAGCTCTATGTCCAAAAGTGATATAGCAGGGTCATAAGGTAGGTCTATTTTTAGTTTTTTGAAGAACCTCCATACTGATATCCACAGTGATTACACTAATTTATATTCCTACCAACAGTATATAATGGTTCCTTTTCCATGCATCCTCACCAGCATTTGTTGTTTGTTATCTTGATGATGTCATTCTAGCTGGGGGTGAGATGGAATCTCAGTGTCATTTTGATTTGCATTTCCTTTGTGACTGAGGAAGTTGAACATTTCTTCATATGTTTATTGGCTATTTGTATTTCTTCTTCTGAAAACTGTCCAATTCACTTACCAATGTGTTAATTGGGTTACTTGTTCTTTTGGTGTTTTTTTTTTTGAACTCTTTGTATACTCTGGGTGTTAATCCTTTATCTGTAAATAGCTGGCAAAGATTTCCTCCCACTTTGTGAGTTATCTCTTGATTCTGGTGATTGTTTCTATTGCTGTACAAAAGCTTTTTAATTTGATGCAGTTCTGTTTTCAATTCTTGCATATTTCTGGGCAATTGGAGTCATATTCAGAAAATAATTGCCTGTGCTTACATTTTCAAATGTTTCCCCCTCATTTTGCTGTAGTAATTTCAGAGTTTCAAGTCATTTATTAAGGAATTTGATCACTTGGAGTTGATTTTTGTACAAGATGAGAGATATGGGTCTAGTTTCAGGCTTCTACATGAGGATATCCAGTATTTTAGCACCATTTATTGAAGAGGCTGTCTTTTTACCAATATATGTTTTTGGCTGCATTGTCAAAAAGCAGATGGTGCCAGCTATGTGGGTTTATTTCTGGGTTTTCTATTCGATTCCATTGGTCTACATGTCTGCTTTTGTGCCAGTACCATATTGGTTTTGTTTCTCTGGATCTGTAGTATAATTTGAAATCCAGTATTGTGGTATCCCCAGTGTTGCTCTTTTTTGCTTAGGATGAATTTTTGCTCTTTGGAGTCTTTTTCACTTCCATCTAAATTTTCGGATTGATTCTATTTCTGCAAAAAATGGCATTGGGATGTTGATGAAAATGGCATTGGGATGTTGATGGAAATTGCACTGAATCTGCCAATTGCTTTTGGTAGAATAAACCATTTTCATAATATTAATTCTGCCATGAGCGTGGTAGGTCTTTTCATCTTCTGGTGTCTTCTTCATTTTCTTTAAGTTTTCATTATAGAGGTCTTTTGCCTACATGTCAAGATTATTCCTAGGTATTTTTTTGATGCTATTATGAATGGAATTATTTTCCTAGCTTATTCATTATTGGCACATAGAAAAGCAACTGCGTTTTGCATGTTGATTTTATATCCAGCCAAAACTGTTTACCATATCTAGGAGTTTTATGGTAATCTTTGAAGTCCTGTAAGTACAGGATCATATCATCTGCAAATAGTGATAATTTGGCTACTTCCTTCCCTATTCGAATCACTTTTACTTCTTTTTTCTTGCCTTATTGCTCTGGCTAGAAATTCTAGTACTATACTGAATAAAAGTGAGGAGAGTAGACACCCTTGTTCCATTCCTGACTTTAGATGAAATGATTTCGGTTTTTCCCCTATTTAGTATGATGTTGGCTATAGGTTGTTGTATATAGCCTTTGGTATGTCAACACACATTCCTTCTGCTCCTAGTTTCTGCAGAGATTTTATCATGAAAGGATATTGAATTTTGTAAAAGGCTTTTTCTGCATCAATTGAGATGATCACATGATGTTTGTCCTTGATACTTTTTATGTGTCATATTATGTTCATTGATTTGCCTCCCTGGATCATGGTGTACGATCTTTTAATGTGTCCTTAACTTTAATTTACAAGCATTTTATTGAGAATTTCTGCATCTATGTGTGTTTAGGTAATTGGTATGTAATTTTCTTTTTTGTTGTTGTTGTGTCCTTATCAGGGTTTGGTGTTCGGTAATATTGACTTCATAGAATGAGCTTGGTGGAGTTTCTTCTCTTTTTATTTTATGGAATTGTTGGAGGAACATTGGTGTTAGTTCCTCTTTAAAGGTCTGGTAGAGTTCAGCAGTGAATCCGTCAGGTACTGGTCTGATCAGGTACTGGCCTGGTTTTGGGGGGAAACTCTTTATTACCACTTTAATCTCAATAATTGTTGTAGATATGTGTAAATCTCTTATAGCATCTTTTTAAAATTTTGTTAAGTCAAATACATCTAGAAATGTATCCATTTCTTCTAGATTTTCCAGTTTCTTAGAATGTACATTTTCAGAGTATTCCCTAAGATTCTCTGAGTTTCATGGTATTTGTTGTAATATCTCCTTTTTCATATATAGTTTTATTAATTTGGGTCTATCCTTTTCCTATTTTAGTTAGTTTGGCTAAGGGCTTATCAATCTTATTTATCTCTTCAAAGAACCAACTTTTTATTGTAATGGTTCTTTGTATAGTTCATTTAGTCTTCATCACTTTCTGCCCAAATCTTTATTATTTTTCCCATATACTAATTTTGGGTTTTATTCTTGTTTTTGTAGTAGCTTCATGTGTACAATTAGGTTACTTATTTGAGATCTCTCTGTGTTTTTGCTGAAGGTGCTCATAGCCATAAATGTTTCTCTTAGTGCTGCTTTTGCTATATCCCAAAGGTTCTGATAAATTGTTTTTTCATTTTTATCAATTCAAGGAGTTTTCTTTACGCCCTCCTTATTTCTTTGGTGACCCACTAGTCATTCCATAGTATATTGTTCAGCCTTCACGTGTTTAATATATCATGTGTGTTTTTTGCTGTTGATTTCTAGCTTTATTCCATTGAGGTCTGATAGTCTACAAGGGTTATTTCAGTTTTCTTGTATTTTTTAGACTTGTTTTATGTATTAAAATATGGCCTATTTTAGAAAAAAATGCGTGGACTGCTGAAAAAAATGCATATTATGCAGCTGCTGGATGAAATATTCTGTAGATGTCCGTTAAGTCCATTTGGGCTATAGTATCATTTAATTCTGAAATTTCTTTGTTCACTTTTTTGTCTGTATGACCTATCCAGTGGTGAGAGTGGTGTATTGAAATATCTGATTCTTGGCCATACTTGATAGCAGCGTCTATGCTGGAAGATGCCCTAAGTTTCCCAGCCTTGGCTGCTCTCTGTCCCCCTGAATGCAGGAGCCTAAGAAGAATGCCAGGTCTCTCAGGAAATGGGATTGGATCCAAGATGGCAACTAGAGTGCAGAAGCAGACCACATGAGCTCTGTAAATCAAAAATCTTGCTGAGATGCTGGAGCCACACTTGGCAAAAATAAAGCAACAAGAAGAATCAAAACTTCAATACCCTGAAACCCCAGCCCAAACAAAGCTTCTCCACACCATGTTACACTGAGAAAACAGGAGGGCTGCTGCACCTCCAGACACTGGCTCCAAACCTGCTTGGGAGACATCTGGCAGACCAACAGGATTCAGAGGAAAATGAAGAAAATGGATACCCAGTTTCAGACTCCAACAAAACAAAGTTAAACTATGCCAAGGAACCCAATGAAGACCACAAGGACACCCTGAAAGAAGAAATCCTGGAAATAATCACTGAGAATTTCATGGAGCTATTACTAGACATGGTCAACCAAAATGTACGAGAGGCACCAAGAAATTCCAAGACACCAAAAATAAAGAATATGAGAAGACACAGAAACAAATAAATGAACTTGTAGGAGCCCTAAATAAACACCAAAGTGAAACAGAGAACACTATAGAGAGATAAATGAATTAAAGATGAAAATTGAAAATATTAAAAAGGAAGTGACCCAGAAAAAAGAATGAAACAGAAATACAAAACACAATGAAAGGCTACTTCAGCAGACTAGAACAAGTGGAAGACAGGAATCTCAGAACTTGAAGATCAAATGGAAATTACAGTAAAAACTGAAAAGCTCTTAGTCAAGCAACTCAAGACCTGTGAAAAGAAAATGTAAGAACTCACCAACTCCATCAAAAGACCAAACATGAGAATCATGGGCATTGAAGAAGGAGAAGAGGTGCAAGCAAAAGGAATTTGTAATATATTCAACAAAATAATAACAGAAAATTTCCCAAATCTATAGAAAGCTATGCCCATTCAGGTACAAGAAGCCTCCATGACACTTGACCAAAATAGAACTACCCCATGGCATATTATCATTAAAACAACAAGTACAGAGACCTGAGAAAGAATATTGAAGACTGTAAGAGAGAAAAAACAAATAACATACAAAGGCAAACCCATCAAAATCACAGCAGACTTCTCAACAGAAACATTAAAAGCAAGAAGAGCGTGGGGTGAGATCTTCTGGGCACTAAATGCAAATAACTTCAACCCTATGATACTCTACCCAGCAAAACTATCATTCAAAATAGATGGAGCAATAAAAGTCTTCCATGATAAGCAGAAACTAAAATAATATATGACCACCAAGCCACCACTACAAAAGATTCTTCAAGGAATTCTGCACATAAAAATGAAAGCAAACAAAACCATGAAAGGACAGGTGGTAGCAAACCACAGGAGAAGAAAAGACAAGGAAACAGAGAGAGTAACATTGATTCAGCTGCACACAATCAAACCCTTAAACAACAAAAACAACTTAATGACAGGAATCACCACATATCTATCAATACTAGCACCAAATGTTAACAGACTTAACTCCCCCATCAAAAGACACCATTTGGCAAACTGAAATAAAAAGGAAGATCCAACGATCTGTTGTTTACAGGAAACCCACTTAATTGACAGAAACAAGCACTGGTTTAGGGTGAAAAGCTGGAAGAAGATTTACCAAGCCAATGGCCCTGCAAAACAGTCAGGAGTAGCAATACTTATCTTGGAAAAAGTAGACTTCAAGCTTACATTGATCAAACAAGATAAAGAAGGACACTCCTTACTAATAAAAGGGGAAATACACCAAAAGGAAATAACAATTATCAACCTATATGCACCCAACGTCAGTGCACCCAATTTCATCAAACATACTCTGAAGGACCTAAAAGCATATATAGACTCCAACACAGTGGTAGTGGGAGACTTTCATACACCCCATCACCAATAGATAGGTCATCCAAACAAAATATCAATAAATTCTAGAACTAAATCACACCATAGATCAAATGGACCTAACTGATCTCTATTTCATCCAATTTATGCACAATATACATTCTTCTCAGCAGCCCATGGAACCTTCTCCAAAATTGATCATATCCTAGGGCACAAAGCAAGCCTCAGCAAATATAAGAAAATAGAAATAATCCCATACATTCTATCTCATCACAGTGCATTAAAACTATAACTCAACAACAAAACCAACAGTAAAAAACATGCAAACAGTTGGAAGCTGAACAACACATTGCTCAATGATCAATGGGTCATTGATGAAATAAAAGAGGAAATTAAAAGGTTCCTGGAAGTTAATGAAAATGAAAACACAACCTACCAGAACCTATGGGACACAGCAAAGGCAGTCCTATGAGTAAAGTTTATAGCCATGAGTGCATATATTAAAAGGACAGAAAGATCTCAAAGAAATGACCTAATGCTACATCTCAAACTCTTAGAAAAACAAGAACAAGCAAATCCCAAAACAAGCAGAAGGAGAGAAATAATAAAAATAAGGGCTGAAATTAATGAAATAGAAACAACAACAACAACAAAATACAAAGAATCAATGAAATAAAAAGCTGATTCTTTGAAAAAATATACAAGATTGACAGACCCCTGGCAGATCTGACTAAAATGAAGAAAGAAAAAAATCCAAATCAGTAAAATCAGAAATGCAAAAGGGAAGATAACAACAAACACCAGAGAAATTCAGGAAATCAAAGGGGACTACTTTGGGAACCTATATTCTAATAAATTTGAAAATCTTGAAGAAAAGGACAAATATCTGGATACTTATGACCACCCAAAATTGAACTGAGGATATTATCACCTGAATAGATCTGTAACACAAAATGGAATTGAAGCAGCAATAAAGGATATCCCAAAAAAAGAAAGTCCAGGACCCGATGGATTCTCTTCTGAATTTCATCAGACCTTTAAAGAAGAATTAATACCAACTCTCTTCAAACTTTTCCAGGAAATACAAAGGGAAGGAACACTGCCTAATTCATTTTATGAAGCCAGTATTACACTCATCCCAAAACCAGACAAAGACACTTCCAAAAAAAGGATAACTATAGGCCAATCTCCTTAATGAACATCAATGTAAAAATCCTCAATAAAATAATGGCAAACCGAATCTAACAACACATCAGAAAGATCATTCACCACAACCAAGTCATCTTCATCCCAGGGATGCAGGGATGGTTCAACATACATAAATCTATAAATGTAATACAGCACATTAATAGAAGAAAAGACAAAAACCACTTGATCATCTCAATAGATGCAGAAAAAGCCTTTGATAAGATCCAACATCACTTCATGATAAAAGCTCTAAGAAAACTATTTAGGAATAGAAAGAAAGTACCTCAACATTGTAAAGGCTATATATGACAAATCTACAGCCAACATCATACTTAATGGAGAAAAACTGAAACCATTTCTCCTAAAATCAGGAACAAGACAAGGATGCCCACTATCCCCACTCCTATTCAACATAGTCCTGGAATTCTTAGCCAGAACAATTAGGCAAGAAGAAGAAATAAAAGGAATATAAATAAGTAAAGAAACTGTCAAAATATCCCTATTTGCAGATGACATGATCCTATATCTTAAAGACCCAAAAAACTCTACCAAAAAGCTCCTAGACACCATAAACTGCTACAGCAAGGTGGCAGGATACAAAGTCAACTTACAAAAATCACTAGCTTTTCTACACACAATAACAAACAAACTGAGAAAGAATATATGAAAACAATTCCATTTACAATAACCTCAAAAAAATCAAATACATAGGAGTAAACTTAACAAAGGATGTGAATGACCTCTACAAGGAGAACTACAAACCCCTAAAGAAAGAGATTGAGGATGACTACAGAATGTGGAAAGATCTCCTGTGTTCATTGATTGATAGAATCAGTGTAGTAAAAATTGCTATCCTAAAGCAATAAACATGTTTAATGCAATTCCCATCAAAATCCCGATGACGTTCATCATAGATTGAAAAATCTACCTTAAGTTCATTTGGAAACACAAGAGACCACGAATAGCCAAGGCAGTACTCAACAAAAAGAGCAATGCTGGAGGTATCACAATACCCGACTTCAAACAATATTAAAAAGTAATAGCAATAAAAACGGCATAGTACGGCACAAAAACATACATGATGACCAGTGGAACAGAATAGAGGACCTGAATATGAATCCATACAGCTATGCCCACCTTATTTTTGACAAAGATGCAAAAAATATACAATGAAAAAAAGACAGCCTCTTCAACAAATGTTGCTGGGAGAAGTGGTTATCCATCTGCAAAAAACTGAAAGTAGATCCATGTTTATCATCCCATACTAGTATCAACTCAAAATGGATCAAGAACCTTAAAATCAGACCTGAAACTCTAAAGTTAGTACAGGAAAGAGCAGGAAACACTCTGAAACTAATAGGTATAGGCAAAGACTTCCTCAACAGAACCTGAGCAGCTGAGCAACTAAGAGAAAGGAAGGACAAATGGGACTACATAAAATTAAAAAGCTTCTGCACAACAAATAAAAAATGGTCTCTAAACTGAAGAGACCACCCACATAGTGGGAGAAAATATTTGCCAGCTATATATCAGACAAAGGACTGATAACCAGAATATATAGGGAACTTAAAAAACTAAACTCTAAAATTAATGAATCAATAAAGAAATGGGCAGCTGAAATAAACAGAACTTTCTCAAAAGAAGAAATTCAAATGGCCAAAAAACACATGAAAATATGCTCATCATCTCTGGACATAAAGGAAAGGCAAATCAAAACTACACTAAGATTCCACCTCACCCTTGTTAGAATAGCTATCATCAAAAACACCACCAACAACAGGTGTTGGTGAGGATGTGGGGAAAAAGGAACTCCTATGCACTGCTGGTGGAAATGAAAGCTGGTCTAACTGCTCTGGAAAAAACTTTGGAGGCTTCTTAAAAATCTAAACATAGACCTGCCATATGATCCAGCAATCCCACTCCTGCAATCACACTCTAAAGGAATGTGACTCAGGTTACTCCAGAGGCACCTGCACACCCATGTTTATTGTAGCACTGTTCACAATAGCCAAGCTATGGAAACAGACAAGATGCCCCACTACTGATGAATGGATAAAGAAAATGTGGTACTTATACACAATGGAGTTTTACTCTGCCAAGAAGAAGAATGAAATCTTATCATTTGCAAGTAAATGGATGGAACTGGAGAACATCATCCTGAGCGAGGTTAGCCAGGCTCAGGAGACCAAAAATCGTATGTTATCCCTCATATGCGGACTTTAGATCTAGGGCAAATGCAGCAATGCTGTTGGACTTGGGTCATATGCTAAGGAGAGAGCACATATGGCAGGTTTGGGGATAGGAAGGATACCCAAAACTTGAAAGTGTTTGTGTCCCCACTGCAGAGGAGCTAATACAGTAACCTTAAAGTGACAGAGGTCAACATGGGAAGGTGATTGGGAACTAGTTAAAAGCTCAGGTAGAGATGAATCAATTCGGGTTGTAATATGCTTGTGCATGGAAGCAATGCTAGGAATCTCTCTGTATAGCTATCCTTATCTCAAACTAGCAAAAACACTTTGTCTTTCTTATTATTGCTTATGTCTTCTCTTCAACAAAATTGGAGAAAAGGGTAGAAAAGGTTCTGCCTGGAAGTGAGGGAGGGTTGGGGTGGAGAGAAAAGGGGAAGGAGGCAGGGGAGAGAAATGGTCCAAATAATGTATGCACATATAAATAAATGAATAAATTTTTTAAAATCCAATTTAAAACTAAAAAAAAAAAATCTCCCACTCTTGTTGTGTTAGGCACTATCTGTACTTGTAAGACCAGTTGTGTTTGTTTTCTGAAGTTGGGTGTACCAACATTTGTTGAATATATGTTAATAATCATTATCTCCTCTTGATGGATTATCTCTTTATAAATATATGGTGGCCTTTTTTTTTGACTAACTTTAATTTGAAGTCTGTTTTATCACAAATGTTTAGAGTTGCTTCTGCTTGCTTTTGGTGCTCCTTTGAAAATCTTTTTCCAGTATTTCATCCTAAACTAGTATTTATCTTCATCAGTGGGGTGCATTTCTTGAAGAAAACAAATCATCAGAGCTTGTCTTTGTAGTCCAACCAGCCATTTTATGTTTTTTGTTTGAAAAATTGAGACCATTAACATTCAGTGTTAATATTGAAAGATATGTATTATTTCCTGTCACTTTGCTGTGATGTTTACATCTTTCTTAATCCTCATTTGCGAATCTACACTGGTATTTATTCTTTCTTGTATTTTTCTGGTTGTGTTTATCTTCCTCTTCTGTTTGTTGGGATCCTTTGGTATCTTCTTTTTTTTTAAAATTCATATGTCCATACAATGTTTGGGTCATTTCTCCACCCTTCCCCCACCCCTTCCCTTACCTGCCACCCCCTCCTTCTCCCTACCACCACCTCGATACACAGCAGAAGCTATTTTGCCCTTATCTCTAATTTTGTTGAAGAGAGAGTATAAGCAATAATAGGAAGGAACAAGGGTTTTTGCTAGCTGAGATAAGGATAGCTATACAGGGAGTTGACTCGCATTGATTTCCTGTGCATGTGTGTTACCTTCTAGGTTAGTTCTTCTTGGTCTAACCTTTTCTCTAATTCCTGGTCCCTTTCTCCTATTGGTCTCAGTTGCTTTAAGGTATCTGATTTAGTTTCTCTGCATTGAGGGCAACAAATGCTATCTAGTATTTTAGGTGTCTTACCTATCCTCATACCTCCCTTGTGTGCTATCGCTTTATCATGTGATGAAAACCCAATCCCCTTGTTGTGTTTGCCCTTGATCTAATGTCTGCATATGAGAGAGAACATATGATTTTTGGTCTTTTGGGCCAGGCTAACCTCACTCAGAATGATGTTCTCCAATTCCATCCATTTACCAGGGAATGATAATATTTTGTTCTTCTTCATGGATGCATAAAATTCCATTGTGTATAGATACCACATTTTCTTGATCCATTCATCAGTAGTGGGGCGTCTCGGCTGTTTCCATAACTTGGCTATTGTGAATAGTGCTGCAATAAACATGGGTGTGCAGGTGTCTCAGGAATAACCTGTGTCATAGTCTTTTGGGTACATCCCCAAGAGTGGTATTGCTGGATCAGATGGTAGAGCAATGTTTAGCTTTTAAGTAGCCTCCAAATTTTTTTCCAGAGTGGTTGTACTAGTTTACATTCCCACCAGCAGAGTAAGAGGGTTCCTTTTTTCCTGCATCCTCACCAACACTGTTGTAAGTGGTGTTGCTAATGCTGGCTATTCTAACAGGGGTGAGGTGGAATCTTAGTGTGGTTTTAATTTGCATTTCCTTTATTGCTAGGGATGGTGAGAATTTTTTCATGTGTTTTTTGGCCATTTGAATTTCTTCTTTTGAGAAAGTTCTGTTTAGTTCACTTGCCCATTTCTTTATTGGTTCATTAGTTTTGGGAGAATATAGTTTTTTAAGTTCCCTATATATTCTGGTTATCAGTCCTTTGTCTGATGTGTAGCTGGCAAGTCTTTTCACCCACTCTGTGAGTGTTCTGTTCAGTTTAGAAACCATTTTTTTTTGTTGAGCAGAAGCTTTTTAGTTTTATGAAGTCCCATCTATCTATGCTATCTCTTAGTTGCTGTGCTCCTGGGGTTCCATTGAGAAAGTTCTTGCCTGTACCTATTAATTCCAGAGTATTTCCTACTCTTTCCTGTATCAACTTTAGAGTTTGGGGTCTGATATTAAGATCCTTGATCCATTTTGAGTTAATATTGGTATAGGGTGATATACATGGATCTAGTTTTTTGCAGACTGCTAACCAGTTTTCCCAGTAGCTTTTGTTGAAGAGGCTGTCTTTTCTCCATCATATATTTTTAGTGTCTTTGTCAAAGACAAGTTGGTTATAGTTGTGTGGCTTCATATCTGGGTCCTCTATTCTGTTTCACTGGTCTTCATGTCTCTTTTTATTGTTATTGCTTTGTAATATAGTTTGAAGTCAGGTATCATGATACATCCAACATTGTTCTTTTAACTGTGTATTGCTTTGGCTATTCGTGGCCTCTTGTGTTTCCACACAAATTTAATTGTAGATTTTTCAATCTCTTTAATGAATGTCATTGGAATTTTGATGGGAATTGCATTAAACATGTAGATTCCTTTTGGGAGTATAGACATTTTTACTATGTTGATTCTACCAATCCATGAGCATGGGAGATCTCTCCACTTTCTATAGTCTTCCTCAATCTCTTTCTTCAGAAGTGTGTAGTTTTCCTTGTAGAGGTCTTTCACATCCTTTGTTAGGTTTACACCTAGGAATTTGATTTTTTTAGGCTATTGTAAATGGCTCAAAATGTATTGTTTTCATTTATTCTTTCTCAGTTTGTTCATTATTAGTGTATAGAAATGCTAATGATTTTTCTATCTTGATTTTATATCCTGCTACCTTGCTATAGCTATTGATGGTATCTAGGAGCTTTTGAGTAGAGTTTTTTGGGTCTTAAAGATATAGGATCATGTCATCTGCAAATAGGGATATTTTGACAGTTTCTTAACCTATTTGTATTCCTTTTATTCCTTCTTCTTGCCTAATTGCTCTGGCTAGGAATTCCAGTACTATGTTGAATAGGAGTAGGGATAGTGGGCATCCTTGTCTAGTTCCTGATTTTAAAGGAAATGGTTTCACTTTTTCTCAGTTAAGTATAAACTGGCTGTAGGTTTGTCATATATAGCTTTTATAATGTTGAAATACTTTCTTTCTATTCCTAGTTTTCTTAGAGCTTTTATCATGAAATGTTGGATTGTATCAATAGCTTTTTCTGCATCTATTGAGATGATCAAGTGGTTTTTGTCTTTGCTTCTGTTAATGTGGTTAATTACATTGATTGATTTTCGTATGTTGAACCACCCTTGCATTCCTGGGATGAAGCTTACTTGGTCATTATGAAAATCTTTTTGATGTGTTGTTGAATTCGGTTTGCCATTATTTTGTTGCGGATTTTTGCATCAATGTTCATTAAGGAGATTGGCCCACAGTTCTCCTTTTTGGAGGTGTCTTTGCCTGGTTTTGGGATAAGTGTAATACTGGCTTCATAAAATGTGTTAGTTTCCCTTCCCTTTCTATTTCATGGAACAGTTGAAGGAGGGTTGGTATCAGTTCTGCTTTAAAGGTCTGATAGAATTCAGCAGAGAATCCATCAGGTCCTGGACTTTTCTTTTTGGGGAGACTCTTGATTGCTGCATCAATTTCATTTTGTGTTATAGATCTATTCATGTGATTAATATCCTCTTGGTTCAGTTTGGGATGATCATATGTATGTAGAATCTGTCCATTTCTTTAAGATATTCAAATTTATTTGAATATAGGTTCTCAAACTAGTCTATGTTGATTTTCTGGAATTTCCTGGTGTTTGTTTTATCTCCCCTTTTGCATTCCTGATTCTACTAATTTGGGTTTTTTCTCTCCTCATTTTAGTTAAGTTTGCCAGGGATTTGTCAATCTTGTTTATGTTTTCAAAGAACCAACTTTTTGTTTCATTAATTCTTTCTATGGTTTTTTTTGGTTTCTATTTCATTGATTTCAGCTCTTATTTTTATTATTTCTCTCCTTCTATTTGTTTTGGGATTTGCTTGTTCTTGTTTTTCTGGGAGTTTGAGATGTATCATTAGGTCATTGATTTGGGGTCTTTCAGTCATTTTAATATGTGCACTCATGGCTATAAACTTTCCTCTCAGGACTGCCTTTGTTGTGTCCCATAGGTTCCTGTAGGTTATGTTTTCATTTTCATTGACTTCTAGGAACTTTTTAATTTCCTCTTTTATTTCATCAATGACCCATTGTTCATTAAGTAATGAGTTATTCAGTTTCCAGCTGTTTGCATGTTTTTTTCTTTACTTTTATAGTTGAGTTCTAGTTTTATTGCATTGTGATCAGATAGAATGCATGTTATAATTTCTGTTTTCTTATATTTGGTGAGGCTTGCTTTGTGCCCTAGAATATGATCTATTTTGTGGAAGGTTCCATGGGCTGCTGAGAAGAATGTATATTGTGTAGAGGTTGGATGAAATGTTCTGTAGAAATCAACTAGGTCCATTTGATCTATTGTATTTTTAGATCTTGGATTTCTTTATTGATTTTTTTGTTTGGATGACCTATCTATTGATGAGAATGGGGTGTTAAAGTCTTCCACAACCACTGTGTTGGAGTTAATATATGCTTTTAGGTCTTTCAGGGTATGTTTTATGAAATTGGATGTGTTGACATTGGGTGCATATAGGTTGATAATTTTTATTATCTTTTGGTCTATTTCCTCTTTTATTAGTATGGAATATCCTTCTTTATCTCGTTTGATCAATGTAGGTTTGAAGTCTACTTTGTCAGAGGTAAGTATTGATACTCTTGCCTATTTTCAGGAGCCATTGGCTTGGTAATTCTTATTCCAGCCTTTCATCCTAATCCTATGCTTATTTCTGTCAGTGAGATTGGTCTCCTGTAAGCAACTAATTGTTGGCTCTTCCTTTTTAATCCAGTTCCTCAAAAGGTGCCTTTGATGGGTGAATTAAGTCCATTAACATTAAGTGTTAGTACTGATAGGTATGTGGTGATTGCTGTCCTTTAGTTGTCTTAGTTGTTTGAAGGTTTGATTGTGTGTACCTAAGTTGAGGTTACTCTCTACTTTCTTGCTTTTTCTTTTCCTGTAGTTTGATGCTGGCCTGACCTTTCATGATTGTGTTGGGTTTCCCTTTCTGTGTGCAGAATCCCTTGAAGAATCTTTTGTAGTGGTGGCTTTGTGGTTACATATTGTTTTAGTTTCTGCTTATCATGGGAGACTTTTATTGCTCCATCTATTTTGAATGATAGTTTTGCTGTGTAGAGTATCCTGGGGTTGAAATTATTTTCATTCAGTGACCTGAAGATCTCACTGCAAGCTCTTCTTGTTTTTAATGTTTCTGTTGAGAAGTCTGCTGTGATTTTTATGGGTTTACCTTTGTATGTTATTTGTTTTTTCTCTCTTACAGCCTTCATTATTCTTTCTCTCATTTCTGTACTTGTTGTTTTAGTGATGATATGCATTGGCATAGTTCTATTTTCATCCGGTGTATTTGGTGTTTGGAGGCCTTTTGCATCTGGATGGGAATAGATTTCTCTAGATTTGGGAAATTTTCTGTTATTATTTTGTTGAATATATTATGCATTCCCTTTGCTTGCACCTCTTCTCCTTTTCAATGCCCATGATTCTCAGGTTTGGTCTTTTGCTGGAGTTGGTGAGTCTTGCATTTTCTTTTCACAGGTCTTAAGTTGTTTTTCTAATAGTTCTTCAGTTTTTCCTTTAATTACCATTCCATCTTCGAGTTCTGAGATTCTGTCTTCTGTTTGTTCTATTCTGCTGGATTGGCCTTCCATTTTGTTTTGCAATTTTGTTTCGTTTCTTTTTTTTTCGAGGTTTTCCATATCCTGAGTCAATTCCTCTTTAATGTTGTCTATTTTTGTCCTGAGGTCATTTATGTCTTTATTAATCATGTTCTTTGTTTTTCCTTGGTGTTTATAGAGTGCTTCTTTGGTTTCTTTTGTTTCTTCTTGTGCTTTTTCAAATTCTCTATTTTTGTTGTCTTGGAATTTCTTGAGTGTCTCCTGTAAATTTTTGTTGACCATATCCAGTATCATTTCTATAAAATTCTCATTGATTACCTGTAGTATTTCTTCTTTTAGATTATTCTTGTGGGCTTCATTGGGTCCTTTGGCATAGTTTATCTTCATTTTGTTGGAGTCTGGATCTGAGTATCTATTTTCTTCATTTCCCTCTGGTTCCTGTACTAATTTTTTGCTGTGGGGCAACTGGTTTCCCTGTTTTTTCTGTCTTCCTGTCATTGCCTTTTGTGTTGTTATTGTCCTTGTACTGTGTGCAATTAAGTATTTTCTAGCTTGTAATAATAACAATGGTGATATTTAGAATGAAAGGATGAGAGGAGATGGAAAGCAAAGAAGTTAATGAAAAAGGGACTAACAAACAATCAAGTAGAAAAAACAAAACAAACAAACAAACAAAAATTTCAAAGATATAAACTGGGAAAGATAGTGTACTAATCAACAGTAAGTTGACAGGCATTACAAAGACAGAGAGTGGATTGAAAATAAAAAATAAACATAAAATAAAAAAAATTAAAAAAATCTCCAAGTTCAAATTCAATAAAGTTTCAGTCTTAATAATTTTGGTGTTAGTTCCTCAGCCTCCAATCCTGGAGATGGTGTCTCAGAAGTAGTTCTGTCATTGTCTCATCAAAGGGGAAAAAAACTAAAACAAAACAAAAAACAACACCAAACAAAACAAAAAATACCCCACAAAGTGTCCCAATTTCAAATGCAATACACTTTCAGTAAGTTTTTCAGCATGCAGGTTGTAGTTCAATTGATGTCTCCTCAAAGGTAGGGAGAAAAAAAAAAGAATCTGCAGACAGTTCTGTGAATGGCTATCTGAGGCTGTGGCTCACCTGCCCACTGCTGTCAGCCTGCTGATGCTGGAGGCTTTATTTGTGCAGATCTCAGGAGTGAGCTTAACACTCATCTAGCCTCTCAGGCTTTGTTTACTTAGAGTTCTCCTGGGTGTGACTGCCACTTCTACAAGCTTTTCCCTTTCCAAGCACACCGGGGGAGGTGACACTGCATTAGGTTTCTCAGGCCGGTGTGTTTATTTACAGTTCATATGGGAGGTGGGTCTTCCCCCCTTTCCTGTGGAGTTTTCCTCCCACCACCACTTATACAAGCTTTCCTGCTCCTGATTGCTGGGCGCGTGCCGCCGCTCCTGCCTTCTCCAGCTGGCTTGTTTATTTACAGCTCATGTGGGAAGTGGGTCTTCCCCCTTCTCCTGTGGAGTTTTTCTCCCACCACCACTTTTACAAGCTTTCCTGCTTCTGGTTGCTGGGCATGTGCCGCTGCTCCTGCCTTCTCCAGCCAGCTTGTTGTGAGGGATTTCCCCTCCCCGCCTCTTCTGTGCTCAGGGCACCCCGCCCTCTTTGCTATGTGTCTTTTTTGTTGTTATTGCTTATTATTCAGGTTTTTTTTTTTTTTTTCCCTGAGTGGGGGGTCAGTCTGTCCAGGCGGCTATGCTGATATGGCCCAGAATTGTCTGTGGGAGTACCAAGTGCCACTTAGCTCACCTTTTGGCCTGCATCTTCTCAAGCTGTCTGGGTGCTGCAGTCTGATGGTGGCCTGGGGGCCCTCCTGGTTTCTCTGTTTAACATGAAGTGGAGATGCTACATGCAGGCTGGAGGTGTGGAGGTGTCAAAGTTTTGTCTCTTCTTGGTGGTTTTTCCTGCAAGGTGATCTCCAGCATCTCTCCAAGATTTTACTTTAGTAGGCACGCTTTCTGTTTCCTCCCTCTAGCCGCCATCTTGGAATCCTTTTATGTGTCTTCTGCAGTGATGGTTTAACTGGTCATGAACTGATTTAGTTTTGTTTGATGTTGAAGATTTGAATTTGTTTTTCAATTACGAAGGACAGCTTTCTTGGATACATTAATCTCGGTAAACAGTTACTTTTATTCATGGCTTGGAATACATTATTCCATGAGCTCTTGATTTCAGGGTTTCTGTTGAGAAAACTGTGGTTATTCTGATGGGTTTGCCTTTATATGGAACTTGTTGCTTTCTCTCTTTTATGTTCCCATATTCTTTCTTTGTTTTGTTTATTTAGTGTTTTATTTATTTATTTATTTTTTTATTATTCATATGTGCATACAAGGCTTGGTTAATTGCTCCCCCCTGCCCCCACCCCTTCCCTTACCACCCACTCCGCCCCGTCCCTCTCCCCCCCACCCCCTCAATATCCAGCAGAAACTATTATGCCCTTATTTCTAATTTTGTTTTAAAGAGAGTGTAAGCAATAATAGGAAGGAACAAGGGTTTTTGTTGGTTGAGATAAGGATAGCTATACAGGGCATTGACTCACATTGATTTCCTGTGCGTGGGTGTTACTTTCTAGGTTAATTCTTTTTGATCTCACCTTTTCTCTAGTTCCTGGTCCCCTTTTCCTATTGGCCTCAGTTGCCTTTAAGGTATCTGCTTTAGTTTCTCTGCATTAAGGGCAACAAATGCTAGCTAATTTTTTAGGTGCCTTACCTATGCTCACCCTTCCCCTGTGTGCTCTCGCTTTTATCATGTACTCATTGTCCAATCCCATTGTTGTGTTTGCCCTTGATCTAATGTCCACATATGAGGGAGAACATACGATTTTTGGTCTTTTGGGCCAGGCTAACCTCACTCAGAGTGATGTTCTCCAATTCCATCCATTTACCAGCAAATGATAACATTTCGTTCTTCTTCATGGCTGCATAGAATTCCATTGTGTATAGATACCACATTTTCTTGATCCATTCGTCAGTAGTGGGGCATCTTGGCTGTTTCCATAACTTGGCTATTGTGAATAGTGCTGCAATAAACATGGGTGTGCAAGTGCCTCTGGAGTAACCTGTGTCACAGTCTTTTGGGTATATTCCCAAGACTGGTATTGCTGGATCAAATGGTAGATCGATGTCTAGCTATTTAAGTAGCCTCCAAATTTTTTTCCTGAGTGGTTGTACTACTCTACATTCCCACCAACAGTATAAGAGGGTTCCTTTTGTTGGTGGTGTTGCTGATGATGGCTATTCTAACAGGGGTGAGGTGGAATCTTAGCGTGGTTTTAATTTGCATTTCCTTTATTGCTAGAGATGGTGAGCATTTTTTCATGTGTTTTTTGGCCATTTGAATTTCTTCTTTTGAGAAAGTTCTGTTTAGTTCACTTGCCCATATTGGTTCATTAGTTTTGGGAGAATTTAGTTTTTTAAGTTCCCTATATATTCTGGTTATCAGTCCTTTGTCTGATGTGTAGCTGGCAAATATTTTCTCCCACTCTATGGGTGTTCTCTTCAGTTTAGAGACCATTTCTTTTGATGAACAGAAGCTTTTAGCTTTATGAGATCCCATTTATCTATGCTATCTCTTAGTTGCTGTGCTGCTGGGGTTTCATTGAGAAAGTTCTTACCTATACCTACTAACTCCAGAGTATTTCCTACTCTTTCCTGTATCAACTTTAGAGTTTGGGGTCTGATATTAAGATCCTTGATCCATTTTGAGTTAATCTTGGTATAGGGTGATATACATGGATCTAGTTTCAGTTTTTTGCAGACTGCTAACCAGTTTTCCCAGCAGTTTTTGTTGAAGAGGCTGCTATTTCTCCATCGGATATTTTTAGCTCCTTTGTCAAAGACAAGTTGATTATAGTTGTGTGGCTTCATATCTGGGTTCTCTATTCTATTCCACTGGTCTTCATGTCTGTTTTTGTGCTAGTACCATGCTGTTTTTATTGTTATTGCTTTGTAATATAGTTTGAAGTCAGGTATTGTGATACCTCCAGCATTGTTCTTTGGACTGAGTATTGCCTTCGCTATTCATGGCCTCTTGTGTTTCCATATAAATTTAACAGTAAATTTTTCAATCTCTTTAATGAATGTTATTGGAATTTTGATGGGAATTGCATTAAACATGTAGATTACTTTTGGGAGTATCAACATTTTTACTATGTTGATTCTACCAATCCATGAGCATGGGAGATCTCTCCACTTTCTATAGTCTTCCTCAATCTCTTTCTTCAGAAGTGTATAGTTTTCCTTGTAGAGGTCTTTCACATCTTTTGTTAGGTTTACACTTAGGTATTTGATTTTTTTTTGAGGCTATAGTAAATGGAATTGTTTTCATACATTCTTTTTCAGTTTGCTCATTGTTAGTGTATAGAAATGCTAATGAGTTTTCTATGTTGATTTTATATCCTGCTACCTTGCTATAGCTATTGATGATGTGTAGAAGCTTCTGAGTAGAGTTTTTTGGGTCTTTAAGGTAGGATCATGTCATCTGCAAATAGGGATATTTTGACAGTTTCTTTACCTATTTGTATTCCTTTTATTCCTTCTTCTTGCCTAATTACTCTGGCTAGGAATTCCAGTACTATGTTGAATAGGAGTGGAGATAGTGGGCATCCTTGTCTGGTTCCTGATTTTAGAGGGAATAGTTTCAGTTTTTCTCCATTAAGTATAATGCTGGCTGTAGGTTTGTCATATATAGCTTTTATAATGTTGAAGAACTTTCCTTCTATTCCTAGTTTTCTTAGAGCTTTTATCATGAAATGATGTTGGATCTTATCAAAGGCTTTTTCTGCATCTATTGAGATGATCAAGTGGTTTTTGTCTTTGCTTCTGTTAATGTGGTTTATTATGTTTATTGATTTTCGTATGTTGAACCACCCCTGCATCCCTGGGATGAAGCCTACTTGGTCGTGGTGAATAATCTTTTTGATGTGTTGCTGAATTCGGTTTGCCATTATTTTGTTGAGGATTTTTACATCAATGTTCATTAAGGAGATTGGCCTATAGTTCTCCTTTTTGGAGGTGTCTTTGCCTGGTTTTGGGATAGGTGTAATACTGGCTTCATAAAATGTGTTAGGCAGTTTTCCTTCCCTTTCTATTTCGTGGAACAGTTTAAGAAGGGTTGGTATCAGTTCTTCTTTAAAGGTCTGATAGAATTCAGCAGAGAATCCATCAGGTCCTGGACTTTTCTTTTTTGGGGAGACTCTTGATTGCTGCTTCAATTTCATTTTGTGTTAAAAGTCTATTCAGGTGATTAATTTCCTCTTGGTTCAGCTTTGGATGATCATATGTATCTAGAAATCTGTCCATTTCTTTTAGATTTTCAAATTTATTTGAATATAGGTTCTCAAAGTAGTCTCTGATGATTTCCTGGACTTGGTGTTTGTTGTTATCTTCCCTTTTGCATTTCTAATTCTACTAATTTGGGTTTTTTCTCTCCTCATTTTAGCCAGGTTTGCCAGGGGTCTGTCAATCTTGTTTATTTTTTCAAAGAACCAACACTTTGTTTCATTAATTCTTTGTATGGTTTTTTTGGTTTCTATTTCGTTGATTTCTGCCCTTATTTTTATTATTTCTCTCCTTCAATTTGTTTTGGGATTTGCTTGTTCTTGTTTTTCTAGGAATTTGAGATGTATCATTAGGTCATTGATTTGGGATCTTTCAGACTTTTTAATATATGCACTCATGGCTATAAACTTGTCTCTCAGGACTGCCTTAGCTGGGTCCCATAGGTTCCAGTAGGTTGTGTTTTCATTTTCATTGACTTCCAGGAACTTTTAAATTTCCTCTTTTATTTCATCAATGATCCATTCTTCATTAAGTAATGTGTTATTTAGTTTCCAGCTGTTTACATGTTTTTTGTCTTTACTTTTGTTGTTGAGTTCTACTTTTACTGCATTGTGATCAGATAGTATGCACGGTATTATTTCTATTTTCTTATACTTGCTGAGGCTTGCTTTGTGCCCTAGGATATGATCTATTTTGGAGAAGGTTCCATGGGCTGTTGAGAAGAATGTATATTGTGTAGAGGTTGGATGAAATGTTCTGTAGACATCTACTAGGTCCATTTGATCTATTGCATATTTTAGATCTTGGATTTCTTTATTGATTTTTTTGTTTGGATGACCTATCTATTGATGATAATGGGGTGTTAAAGTCTCCCCCAACCACTGTGTTGGCATTTATATGCTTTTAGGTCTTTCAGGGTATGTTTGATGAAATTGGGTTCATTGACATTGGGTGCATACAGATTGATGATTATTATTTCCTTTTTGTCTATTTCTTCTTTTATTAGTATGGAATGTCCTTCTTTATCTCCTTTGATCTATGTAGGTTTGAAGTCTACTTTGTCAGAGATAAGTATTGCTACTCCTGCCTGTTTTTGGGGGCCATTGGCTTGGTAAATCTTCTTCCAGCCTTTCATCCCAAGCATATGCTTATTTCTGTCAGTGAGATGAGTCTCCTGTAAGCAACAAATTGTTGGATCTTCCTTTTTAATCCATTTTGTCAAATGGTGTCTTTTGATGGGTAAATTAAGTCCGTTAACATTAAGCATTAGTACTGATAGGTATGTGGTGATTCCTGCCATTTAGTTGTCTTAGTTGTTTGAAGGTTTGATTGTGTGTACCTAAGTTGATGTCACTCTCTACTGTCTTGCTTTTTCTTTTCCTGTGGTTTAGTGCTGCCTGCCTTTTCATGGCTAAGTTGGGTGTCACTTTCTGTGTGCAGAATCCCTTGCAGAATCTTTTGTAGTGGTGGCTTTGTGGTCACATATTGTTTTAGTTTCTGCTTATCATGGAAGACTTTTATTGCTCCATCTATTTTGAATGATAGCTTTGCTGGGTATAGTATCCTGGGGTTGAAGTTATTTTCAATCAGTGCCCGAAGATCTCACCCCACGCTCTTCTTGCTTTTAATGTTTCTGCTGAGAAGTCTGCTGTGATTTTGATGGGTTTACCTTTGTATGTTACTTGTTTTTTCTCTCTTACAGCCTTCAATATTCTTTCTTAGTTTCTGAACTTGTTGTTTTAATGATGATATGTCGTGGAGTAGTTCTATTTTGATCTGGTTTGTTTGATGTCCTGGAGGCCTCTTACATCTGTATGGCAATATCTTTCTCTAGATTTGGGAAATTTTCCATTATTATTTTGTTGACTATATTATGCATTCCCTTCGCTTGCACATCTTCTCCTTCTTCGATGCTTGTGATTCTGAAGTTTGGTCTTTTGATGGAGTCAGTGAGTTCTTGCATTTTCTTTTCACAGGTCTTGAGTTGTTTAATTAATAGTTCTTTGGTTTTTCCTTTAATTACCATTTCATCTTCAAATTCTGAGATTCTGTCTTCTGTTTGTTCTATTCTGCTGGATTGGCCTTCCGTTTTGTTTTGCAGTTCTGTTTCATTCTTTTTTCTTTGGTTTTCCATATCCTGGCAGTTTTTCTCTTTAATGTTGTCTATTTTTGTCCTGAGTTCATTTATCCATTTATTCATTGTGTTCTCTCTTTCACTTTGGTGTTTATACAGTGCTTCTATGGTTTCCTTTATTTCTTCTTTTGCTTTTTCACATTCTCTATTTTTGTTGTCTTGGAATTTCTTGAGTGTCTCCTGTACATTTTGGTTGACCCTATGCAGTATCATCTCTATAAAATTCTCATTGAGTACTTGTAGTTTGTCTTCTTTTAAATTATTCTTGTGGGCTTCATTGGGTCCTTTGGCATAGTTTATCTTCATTTTGTTGGAGTCTGGATCTGAGTTTCTGTTCTCTTCATTCCCCTCTGGTTCCTGTACTAATTTTTTGCTGTGGGGAAACTGGTTTCCCTGTTTTTTCTGTCTTCCTGTCATTGTCTTTTTTGTTGTTACTGTCCCTGTACTGTGTGCAATTAAGTATTTTCTAGCTTGTAATAATAACAATGGTACTATTTAGAATGGAAGGGTGAGCTGAGATGGAAAGCAAGAAGTTAAAGAAAAGGGGAAAACAAATACACAGACAAGAGGGAGAAAGCAGAACAAGATTTCAGATAAGAAAGTTTCAAAGGTATAAACAGGGAGCGTTAGTGTACTAATTGACAGTAAGCTGGTCCGTGTCTTCCCAAGCCATCTGGGTGCTGGCCACTGGCAGCCTGGGGGCCCTCCTCGTTTCTCCGTTTAACGTGAGGTTGAGATTCTCTGCGCCAGCTGGAGATGTGGAGGGGTCAAAGTTATGCCTTTTCTCAGTGATTATGCCTGCAAAGTGTGTCTCCAGCGTCTCTCCAAGATTTCACTATAGGAGGCTTGCTTTCTGCTTCCTACCTCTAGCTGCCGTCTTGGAATCTCCCCTATTTAGTGTTTTAACTATATATAGTGTTTTAACTATAACATTAATTAATTTAACTATTAACATTAATGACCTTGCCTATTTGGTGTTCTAAAAGACTCCTGCCCCTAGATATTTCTCTCTTTCTCAAGATTGGGATATTTTATGCTATTATTTTATTGAATGTGTTATCTATGACTTTAACTTGTACCTCTTTTTCTTCTTATATACCCACAATTCATAGATTTGGTCTTTCATTGGTGTTCTGAGGCCTTGCATGCTCTGTTTGTATTTTCTTGTATTTTTTTCTCTTTGTCTGATTGATGTTATTCCTCTACTTCAATGCCTGATCTATATTTTAGCTTGTTCTATTCTGTTCACAAGACTTTCAACTGAGTTTTTCATTTGGTTTGTCGAGGTTTTCATTTTCAGGATATCAATTTGACTTTTTTCAGAATTTCTATACCTTTATTGAATTCCTTTTTCATATCCTATATTATCTTACTCATTTCATTGGGCCATTTATTTGTATTTTCTTTAAATTCATTCAAGAATTTATACATTCATTTATCTTTATTATCATTGTTGTTTTGAGTTCATTATTTTAAACTTCATCCATTTGACTATAGTTCACATACTTTATTGTGGAATTTTTGACTTTTGAAGGAGACATGTTGCCTTGTTTTTTCATATTACTCATCTTTCTACATCGAAAGTTTTGGATCTGAGACCATGTTTTTGACTGGAGGTTGTAATCTCTTGTGTCCTTTCAGTTAGAGTTTCACAGTGTTTAGGTAAGACTGGTTAGTGGTTAGGTTGTAGTGTATTTTTCTCCTCACTAATTTGGAGGGGCTGTGGCTCAGTAGTTAAACATTTGATCACAGTGTTCAAGTCACTGGGTCTAGTCCCCACTCCACTCAGGGAGAGGAAGCTTAGTTGCAGAAGCAATTGCAGCTGATAGACACCCACCCTAAGAATACAGGAGTCCTTAATGAAGAACGATCACTACTACTGCCCAAGTATCTTTAGAGGAATGAAAGATCAAAGACTAAAGATAATGCCATGTGAACTAGGAAGGCCATAATTAATAAGAGTAGTAATGGGAAGGAGATAGGAAGTATAATGCTAATGAATAGTACAGGTTACATGGTGTTATATGCTGGAAGGGGAGGGGCTAAGATTAATAGGGAGGGAGTTATGAGAAAATGTAATGAGATATGTGGAAAAGATCTATTTAAAGGTATGTTGGGAAAGAGAGAAGAAAAAGAAAAGAAGAAAAACAAATAAGCAAATGGAACATCAACAAAAATAATCTAGCAATCTAACTACCTGTGAACAATAAAAACAACAAAGAAAGACTGTGGATATGGCCATGCCACCCTAAATACACCCACTCTCCTCTACAGAGAGAGGAAAAAAGAAGCAAGAGAGCCAATGTAATACTAGGCATAAAGAAAACAGAAATAAGGAAGGAGGGAAAAGATATTGTTAAAGATGAATATTGAAGAGTGAGTGTTGTGGGTTACAAATAATGACTGTTAAAAAAAGGGGTGGGAAGGAAGGAAAAGCAAAACTAAAAGGAAAGTCAGAGAAAGAGAGCAAAAATACCCAAATAAACATACAAAAGTAATCCAAGAAGCAAACAAACAAACAAACAAAAATATGGATAGTATTTTCTTTGTTGCTCTCCCAGTCATTTTTCTTTCCTTTTTTTTTTTTTAAAGTCTGAACCAGTTATTACTACTAGGCTTAGCCGAGTAGGAAGGTGGCTATTCGAGCTGTGGGTTGGCTTCCCAAGGTAGGAAGGTAGACTTAGAATTCTGTGTACACGGGTATGGGCCATTAACCTCCAAGTTCCCTATCCCTCCTCACTTAATATGTTACATGCTCTATCTCCCAGGCACTGTCAGCTCACCTGTTCTCTATACAGCTGCCCTTTGGTTCCTGGGTCAGAAACTGCTCTGCTGTGCTCTGCCTTTTCTGGTACTCTTCTGGTCCACAACACCAAGTTTTCCTACATGGAACTGTGACTAGTAGCAGGACTGGTCTTTGGGAGTTTGTGTTTTGTCTTGCCTGAGTTTCTGTGAAGTGGTTGGTGTGGTCTCTGTTTCTAGTACAGGCCACTTGGCCTGTACTAGACCAGATAACTCTACTGCCTGCAGCTTCTCATGAAGCTCTCTCCCTACTGCCTTTGGGTCTGTGCATGGGTGTATATCACATTGTGTGTGTGTGGGGTCACATTGTGTGCGGAGCTCATAAGATGTTGATTGATGGAATCAAATCTACTATGATACCAGTACTGACTTCCTTAGGAGTTTGGTATGAGGATAACTGTTCAATAGGTGTGTATGTGAGAAGAGATACCTGTGATGTCTTTCTCCTGTCATCTTGTTTGTGATCCACATGGACTAAATGTTTTTGATATCAAATTTGAAAGAATTTGCATTGCTTACTTGTGGAATTTCAGTCAAAAAAATATAGAAATAGCTATTATTTCCTTATTCATGTTTCCTTATAAGTGTGTTTTTTGTAGTTTTTGGAACATTTGTTGCTTTTTTTCTTCATATTTTCTGGATTTGTCTGTCTTTTTTGTGCCATGATCTATAGATGAGCAGAGAATCACTATTCATATTTCATTTCTTTTCCTTTTTCGTAAATTTCTAAATGGTCCTTTGAGAGTTCTGAGTCACATTTCTCAAACTCACTTTCTCTGGGCCAGAGGGTAAGAAACTGAGATGTGACATAATGAAAACTTACAATATTATGAATGTGACAATAGGAAGTTTTGATGATAAAGACCATTGTTTGTGGCCCCTTTGATTGCAATATTTTTCAAATTGCAATTGTCAAAAAATAGGAAAGTGTCAAAACATTTTTGACTAAGATGCATGGGGAGGTAGAAATTTTACTTCCTGTCCATAACACACACTTACACACATGCAAAGTTGGTACAAAATTTTCATAAAATATTTTTAACTTGTAGTCCCTACATTCAGTATTGTTTATCTTTTCTGTTTTTTGTTGATAAAATACTTTAAATTGATTTTGTGACCCTCTAAAAGACTGCTTTTAAGATTGGAAACCACTACATTAATTAAGAGGGGAAAAGCTTTCTAAATTATATGCAAATGTAATACATTAAAAACAAGTGTTTCCATAAGTATATTTATGTGTATGCAAGGATGTATTTCTTACTATAAGATGGTGGAAAAAATTTTCAAACCACTGCCTGAACAGATAAGAGAGGTGGGACTTGCCTTGGGAAGGAAGGCATTGGGAAGATGGGCATTCTCAGGTGAGGAAGCTGTGAATCTGAGCAAGACTTATTTCTAATTACTTATTGTTATTTGTTTCTTATTAGATAAACTCATAAGATTATTTCATTTCTATCCCTTAACTAATTATTATTTTCTTAGGAGTAGTTTGTATCCAGCAATCCTGTTATATACTGGTATAACTATGGTGAGTGTTGATTACAATGGCAAAATTGGTTTCTTGATCCTAAATCTTTGATATAATTTTGTGTATGTAATCTTTGGGGAGATTTTAAGATATCTTTCTAACTCATTAGGGCTCCTTTTTTGGTTATGATGAACAAGGATTAATACATATTCATGTTGTAAAATGTTTCTGTATTGCAGATCCCAAGGGCTATTCTCATGACAGTTAAAAAAGATAAATTTAAAAAGCTTTCATGAGGATTGGCATATTGTTCATATAATGTTAAATATAATTCTAGTGAATGGATAGCTCACTGATTCAGAAATCAGTACCCATTAACATCAGAAGCAGTGACTAAGCATGTGTTTGGCTACATGCAACATGGTGCTAGATTCACATCAAAGCAAACAGAATGTTCTTGAGCCCTTCAAGGGTTTATATTTTGAGATATCAAGTATAAAATAAATATTCCTTACCTAGGAAAAAGGAAAAAGTGAGAGATTATGTCTTAGTGGCACTATTCACTTGCTAACCAGCTCTCCATATAAAAATTATTCTCTTTCACCTCCTCCTCCATCTGTATGATCTTTAATTCTTCTACTCCTCCCAGCTCAAACTCCAGCTCTCTCCTGCTGCCTTAATCCTGATGTGGTTGACAGGACCCTTATCTACCCCACTGTTACTGCCTCTGCCATCTTTTATTAATTGAATCAGAATGGCAGCCATTGAGACCATAAGCTCCAAGTTAAACTTGTATGTGTGTGTGTGTGTGCATATTTGAATATATACTTTTAATGTATACTTATAAGTAATTTGTACTTTTCTCTACACATGCACATTTTGGTATACATATATACCTCTGTGTGTGTATATATATATACACACACACAAAGAGAGAAAGATAAAATAAATGTAGCATGTTGTTAAATAACTATTGAAAAATATGAACACTATATTTAAGTTCATTGTGCTATTTGTTCAAATGGTGTATAGACTTGAAAGTTTTTAAACTGAAAGTTGGGAAAAACAGAAAGATGATATACAGGTCATGATGCTCAATCCCTAGTCTTTTTATTAATCCTGCACTGTATGCCTGTGGGAGAGCCCACTTCTATGTAACTCAACCATTTGGCTTTGGTTTTCAAGAGACAAAGTGACAATCCTCTTTGCCTACTCTTTCTTATAAAAATGGATTGGGAGTTTATATGGTAGATGTCTACTGATTGGGAGACCTTTTGTGGTATATAGATAGTCCATTATTTATAGATATAGGCAATTATAATTTTGCAGAGCTGAAAGTTCACTCACACTGCCGTAAGCCTTTATTTTCTATAACCAAGGTAATCTCCCTCTGGATTATTTCACTCTCCAGCATGGTAATATATGAATCAGACATACACAGACACACATACACACTCCAACTGCTCATCAACAAAATGTTTAACTTGCTAAATAATAGTAAACATTTTTCCAGGTTAATAATTTCTTTCCATTAAATATTTAGAAAATTGAATGTTCAATTCTCTGTTGAGTCTATTCATACTTCCCATGATGGTATCTGGGTACAAGGGAAGGCTTGGGAGTCCTGATATTGTAGTGAGGAGGCTGGATCATGTTTTCTCTTTAAGGCAGAATGGCCCTTCCATCCTCATCTCTGGATATGATTCCCTGATATGATTTAGTTGGGTGACCCTGAAGGACCTGAATGCTTTTATTATTTCCTTGAAAGAAGGTCTTATCTCCTGCAACTGCCAAGCTGAACTTTCTGAAAATATAACCCAAAGTCTAATCATGAAGGTGACCGTGTGATAAACAAATTCCAAGATGGCCCCAGTTATCTCCATCTCCTTGTGTTTATGCTAGTTTGTAATCCTCCTTGAATATCGGTGGGACTTGTCAGTTGCTACTAACTAATAGAATATGCAATGGTGATGGGGGTGTTATTTCCAGGTATATATAAGATTATAACATCTTTTGCTATTAGACTTTTCATATTTCTGGCTTTGATAGAGGAAGTCACCATGTAGAGATGCCCCCATACTAAGGAGCTGAGAGCAGACTCTGACTAATAACCAGCAAGAGCCCAAGGCCATCAGTCTAACAGCCTTTCATCCTGACAGTAGCCACATAGGTTAGAATAGGACTCTCCTCCAGTTGGGCCTCAGATGAGACCCTAGTCCTGGTCTGTGTCTCAGGGCAGCCCTGTGTGAGACCCAGAAGCAGGAAACCCAGCTGCAGTGTCCCTTGGATTTCTGACTCACAGAATCTGTGAGATAATAAATGTGTGTTGTTTTAAGCTGCTATGTTTGTAGTAATTTTCTATGTCACAGTATATAACTAATATCAATTTTTACCATAAATTGAGCAACCAAGAAAGCTGACAGAGCTATGAGTCCCCAAACCTCCAGACTTATCCACAGAACTAATTTATGGACATAACTTTTCTCAGAGATTTTAAAAGGCCAAAAGCAGAAATTATTTCAATTCAATTCAAGCATATCCTACTTAATTCAATTCAACAGGAGTTCCTACATCACAATAGACACTTGAAATGCAAAAGTAAATTCAGTACTGTCCTCAACTCAAGGAGTTTTGCTCTGCATGGGATTATGTGCATGCAGGACTCTACCAAAGTCCTGTTTAGGTTATGAGATTTATATATTTTAAATCAACCTGTAATGGTTAATTTTATGTGTCAACTTGGCTGGCTCATTGTGCCCACATAATTGGTCAGACTTTATTCTGGATGTTTCTATGAGGGTGTTTTTGGAAAGGATAAAATTTAAATCAGTGAGCTTTGAGTACAGCAGATTTCCCTTCATAATGTGTAGCCCTTATCCAATCAGTAAAAGGCTGAATATAACCAAGGTTAGTGTCCCCTGTGCAAAAAAGAATTCAGCCAACAGAAGGCCTTTAAACTTGAACTCTACATCAGCTTCTGGAGTTGCTATAATCATGTCGACCAATTCCTCAAAAGAAATCTCTATGTGTATATATACATGCATGTATATATATGGATCTTTGGAGAAGCACATTCCATACCTTAAAATTAATGTTTAAATTACAACCTTTAAGTTCATTAGTTCCAAATTGAAATGTTGATTGTTACTTTTAAGACACTTTGTGTGTTATTTGGTTCTTTCTCTGGCAGCCTCAGTAGATTGAGTTCTTTGAGAATACCTGGGTGTTGAAAATTTTTGTATGCTCAATATATATCATAGAACTGAGCCACTTAGCTGAGTGACTTTGACCATGCCTTATCTCATGCCTTAAATCTCAATTTTCTCGTCTATAAAACATGGATTGTAAGAGTAAACTATCACTTCATAGAATTGCAGCATTGTCTGCATTGTCACAACCATACTCAATGAGTATTCATTAAATATAAATTTACAGTAATAATAAAAGATAGAAAACATCATATCTAAGACAAAGAATAATTGTATACAGAAGCTTTAACTGAATACATTTGACACAATTAAGTAATCAAAGCCACTACCGATAATGTAAAACATGACTGTTAGGTACATCTCATGCCAAATGAGGTGTAGGATAAAAAAAAATTCAGGTGTTACCACTTATGTACCCCAAATTAATTTTGCATGGGGTTTTATGTACCCCAAATTAATTTTGCATGGGGTTTTATGTACCCTAAATTAATTTTGCATGGGGTTTTAAATGGTTTTATTAGCTACTCTAGTTTGTTTTTAAAATTACAATTAATTTTTCTAAGTTTTATATTTACAAATGGACTCAGGTCTTCTGAACTGGTAATTACATACAACACAAAGTGAATGTGGTGGGATTATGAGGTTATGGTTAAATATTAACAGGTTAGGGATAATTTTTCATCATTTTTCCCTTCATAATTTTATTAATGAGGGATAAATGTTTTTGAGTTCAATTATGTAGCTTATCAGTGGAGGAAAGAACTCACAATTAAATTACTTTTTGTATTTGAAAAAGAGAAAGAAGAAAGCAGTTGATTACATTTTTACTCAATTCTTTTCTTTGTCTAAAAATTTGAACTTGTCAGACATACACAATGGAAAGTTGTATACCGGAGCAAGGCCTGCATAATTTTCTATTTCTTAAAAATTTGCAAACTCAGTAATGATTGCAAGGAAACAGTGGCTTAACCTCTCAATGCAGATTAATAATTAGTGTGCTCTACCGAGTTCTCTTATTGGGAGATTTCATTGCTTAAAAACAATGTCGTTCAGGACACCTACAGGAATACTAAGGATGCAATTAAGTGCAATTAAATAACAGTGGTTCAAACATTTTACTTCTTTTCATTTTGGATTATTTCCGTCATGTTTAGTATCAACACCAGTGAAGCTGTCACTGTGTAATAGGTTGTTGATTTTAAAACGTGGTCATCTGTATTAGATAAAAGAGAATTGATATAATGTATCAAACTCTATGAAGTTTATAATTCTGTTCTGCCAAAAATTAACATTAAATCTGTTTCAGATGTAAGGAAAAGAATCAATCTCTTATGTTAGTTACATGACCAAAAAAAAAGGGCCTGGTGTGGTAGCTCATGCCTGTAATCCCAGGTACTTGGGAAGCAGTGATAAGAAGATCATGGTTTGAAGCCATGCCAGGTAAAAAAAAGTTAGCAAGACTCCATGTGAAAAATAACAAGAACCAAAAGGACTGGGGATGTGGCTCAAGTGGTAGAGCCTAGCAAGTACAGGCTCTGAGTTCAAACCTTAGCACTGCCAAAAAAAAAAAAAAAGAAAAATGAAACCACAAAAGTTACTGATGTTTTGACTGATTGCTTCACTTCATACAATGTCTTCCTAATGTAAATAATTTCACGTATAAAGACATGTGAAAACACTGACTTCCCATATAGACAAGATGGTCCTTGTTTTCTCTTATGTAGCTTCTATTTTGATAGAGACAGTATGACAGCACAAATAGTTGTAACAGAACAATGAATGGTACTAGAGTCCAGAAGGGGACAGTGGGGCAAAGGGCAATTTCCTAGAGGAAGCAATGGGGTATAAACTGTTAGCAATGGATAGGCAATTACACCTCAGGGTTCATTCCACAGACAGGAGACCAAAGCCAGGAAGACAAAGACTCCTCTGACATCAACCGAGGACGATGGCACATGAATTAAGATCTGTACAACAACATTCTGACTTTGGAAAATACCAGCTTCAGGGAAGCAAAACTCACAAACCTTAAATTCATATTTTAAAGTACATAGTTAGGCAGTTTTTAGTAGTTTAACAGAGTTGTGGTACTATGAATGTTGTTTACTTCTAGAACATTTTTATCAACCCCTTCGCCTAAGCTGTCACTTTCCGTTCTTCCTTCCTGTAGATCTTGACATTGACTACCTTTCTTCCTCTGCACACTGGCTTATTTTGGATCTTTCATTTAAATAGAATCACAATTTGTTGGCTTTGGTTTCTGATTTGTGTTACTTATCATAGTGTTTCAGAGGCTCATGTATGTTGCAGTTTAAATCAATAATTTATTCCTTTAGATTGCTGAACAAACCTCCAATGTTTGGATATACCAGTTGTATCTTCCATTTATCAATTGATAGACATTTATGTTGTCTTCACTTTTGACTATTGTGAATTATCTATGATAAACATTAATTTTTGCAATTAATTACAATTTTTTTGTGTTTTGAAAAACGTTTGTGCATGCTTGTGTGTACACATGTGTGCTGGGGATTGAACCACGTCCTCACACATGCTAGGCATACACTCTACCACTGAGCTACACCCTAGTCCCTTGTCTTTAGTTTTTAAAGCTGTTTTAGATTCACAGAGAAATTGAAAGGAAGGTCTGTAGATGTCATCTAGGGTCTTTGCCACCATATGGATTATCTCTCCTACTGTCATCTTCTTCCACCATATGGAGCCTGTGCTGTAGTTTTGATGTATTTGTTACAATTGATGAACTGACATTAACACACCATAATACATGGACCTGTGTGTGGATCCAAAGTCAATACATCACTCTTGGTGTCATACATTCTGGGGGTTTGGGTAAATATACAATAATATCTATCTGTCATTGTCATATCATGCAATGTATTTCATTGCCCTAGAAATCCTCTGGGCTCTACCTCTTCATCCTCCTATCCTAACCACTAAAAGTTGCTGATTGTTTCAGTCTCCATAGTTTTGCCTTTTCCAGGACAGTTGAACCTTTTATATAATTGAGTCATATAGTATGTACTTTTTTTTTGTGGTGCTAGGGTTTTAACTCAGGGCTTCACACTTGCTAGATTAGGCATTTTTCTGATTAAGGCACACCTATAACTTTTTTTTCTGTTTATTATGGAGATAGGGTTTCACATTTTTTTAAATTTTTATTTTATTCATATGTACATACAATGTTTGGGTCATTTCTCCCTCCTTCTAACACCTCCTCCCCTACGCCCCCTGCCCCATACCCTTCCTCTCCCCTTCTACCCCCTCGCTACCCAGCAGAAACTATTTTGCCCTTATCTCTAGTTTTGCTGAAGAGAGAGTATAAGCAATAATAGGAAGGACCAAGGGTTTTTGCTAGTTGAGATAAGGATAGCTATACAGAGAGTTGACTTGCATTGATTTCCTGTGTGTGTGTGTTACCTTCTAGGTTAATTCTTCTTGATCTAACCTATTCTCTGGTTCCTGGTACCCTTCTCCTATTGGCCTCAGTTGCTTTAAGGTATCTGCTTTAGTTTCTCTGTGTTGAGGGCAACAAATGCTACCTAGTTTTTTGGGTGTCTTACCTATCCTCATACCTCCCTTGTGTGCTCTCGCTTTCTCATGTGATCAAAGTTCAGTCCCCTTGTTGTGTTTGTCCTTGATCTAATGTCCACATATGAGGGAGAACATGTGATTTTTGGTCTTTTGGGCCAGGCTAACCTCACTAAGAATTATGTTTTCCAATTCCATCCATTTACCTGCGAATGATAACCTTTCATTCTTCTTCATGGCTGCATAAAATTCCATTATGCATAAACACCACATTTTCGTAATCCATTCATCAGTAGTGGGGCATCTTGGCTGTTTCCATAACTTGGCTATTGTGAGTAGTGCTGCAATAAACATGGGTGTTCAGGTGCCTTTGGAGTAATCTGTGTCACATTCTTTTGGGTATATCCCCAAGAGTGGTATTGCTGGATCATATGGTAGATCAATGTTTAGCTTTTAAAGTAGCCTCCAAATTTTTTTCCAGAGTGGTTGTACTAGTTTACATTCTCACCAGCAGTGTAAGAGGGTTCCTTTTTCCCCGCATCCTTGCCAACACCTGTTGTTGGTGGTGTTGCTAATGATGGCTATTCTAACAGGGGTGAGGTGGAATCTTAGTGTGGTTTTAATTTGCATTTCCTTTATTGCTAGGGATGGTGAGTATTTTTTCATGTGTTTTTTGGCCATTTGAATTTCTTCTTTTGAGAAAGTTCTGTTTAGTTCACTTGCCCATTTCTTTATTGGTTCATTAGTTTTGGGAGAATTTTTAAGTTTTTTAAGTTCCCTATATATTCTGGTTATCAGTCCTTTATCTGATGTGTAGATGGCAAGTCTTTTTTCCCACTCTGTGGGTGTTCTGTTCAGTTTAGAGACCATTTCTTTTGTTGAGCAGAAGCTTTTTAGTTTTATGAAGTCCCGTTTATCTATGCTATATCTTAGTTGCTATGCTGCTGGGTTCCATTGAGAAACTTCTTGCCTATACCTATTAATTCCAGAGTATTTCCTTCTCTTTCCTGTACCAACTTTAGAGTTTGGGGTCTGATATTAAGATCCTTGATCCATTTTGAGTTAATATTGGTTCATTAAGCAATGAGCTATTCGGTTTCCAGCTGTTGGCATGTTTTTTGTCTTTACTTTTATAGTTGAGTTCTAGTTTTATTGCACTGTGATCAGATAAAATGCATGGTATAATTTCTATTTTCTTATATTTGGTGAGGCTTGCTTTGTGCCCTAGGATATGATCTATTTTGGAGAAGGTTCCATGGGCTGCTGAGAAGAATGTATATTGTGTAGAAGTTGGATGAAATGTTCTGTAGACATCAAGTAGGTCCATTTGATCTATTGTATATTTTAGATCTTGAATTTCTTTATTGATTTTTTGTTTGGATGACCTATCTATTGATGATAATGGGGTGTTAAAGTCTTCCTCCTGGTTTCTCCATTTGGCCTGAAGTGGAGATGCTACGTGCAGGCTGGAGGTGTGGAGGAATCAAAGTTTTGCCTCTTTTCGGTGGTTTTTCCTCTAAGGTGTATCTCCAGCGTCTCTCCAAGATTTTACTTTAAGAGGCACACTTTCTGCTTCCTCCCTCTAGCTGCCATCTTGGAATCTCAGGGTTGCACTTTTTGTCCAGGATGGCCCTCCTATGTTTCCTGTCACACCTGAATGACTCATGCAGTTATGCCCAGCATTTTTCTGTTGCTATGGGGCCTCAGGAACCGTTTTTCCAGGTGGGACTGGAATTGTGATCTTCCCAATCTTAGCTTCCCACACAGATGGGATGACAGACATGTATTGCTGTACCCATTGGTTGAGATGGAGGTCTTGCAAACATTTTGCTCTTGGTGGTCTTGAACCATGGTCCTCCAGATCTGAGCCTCTGAAGTAGCTAGGATTTCAGGCATAAGTCACCAGTGCTGGGCATCATACTCCTTTCATATTGTCTTCTTTTACTGAGTAGCATGCATTTAGCTTCTCTACATAGCTTCTCACGTTTTGATAGCTAATTTCTTTTGTTAGCCTTTGTCTGTATATACCACAGTCTATTAATCCATTCACTTACTGAAGGCCGTCTTGATTTTCCAATCATGAATAAAACTGCTATAAACATTTTTGTACAGGTGTGTGGAGAAAGGTTTTAAATCCCTTTGGGTAAAAATCAAGAGATGCAGTTGTTGAGCTGTATGGTACAGGTATGTTTAGTTTTGTAAGACCCTACCAAACTGTCCTTTACCAAACTGATTGTACAGTTTTGCATTTGCCTCAGCATAAAAGGAGAGTTCCTACTCCCCATCCTCACTAGCATTTGATGCTGTCAGTGTTCTGGGTCTTTGACAGTTTTCGTAGGTGCACAGTGGTGTCTATTGTTTAAATTTGCAAATTCTTCATGACACATGATGTGGAACATCTTTTGTTATGCTTGTTGGACATTTGTGTATTTTCTTTGGGTAAGTTATGTTATGTTAAGATCTTTGGCCCATATAAAAAAATGGGTTGGTTTTTACTTATTGAAATTTAAGAGTTCTTTTCATATTTTGGTTCATAGCTCTTTGTCAGATATATATTTTGCAAATATTTTATCTCAGTCTTTTCATTCTCTTTACATTGTCCTTCACAGAAGAGAAAATTTTAATGTCCATGATGTTGATCTTGTCAATTACTTTTGGCACCTCTGGTGTTGGATCTAAATGTAATTACTATTTCTGAGGTCATTAAGGTTTTCTCCTAGAAATTTTATAGTGCATCTTACATCTAAATCATTCCTGAAACAACTTTGGATTACATTTACTTTCTGTTGATATGCTGTTTTCAATTTTATTGACTTCTGCTCTAATTCTTGTTTCTTTTCTTCTGCTGATTTTGAATTTAATTTATTCTTCCCTTTCTAGTTTCCTAAGGAGAAAACTTATGTCATTGATTTTAGATCTGTTTTTCCTTCTATGCTATAAAATTCTCACTGTGCACTGCTTTTTCTGCATTCCACAAATTTAGGTAAGTTACATTTTTCATTTAGTTCAAAATATTTTAAAATTTCTCATTAGAATTTTTCTTTGAACCATGTGTTATTTTGATGTGCAGCTTGATCTTTACACATTTTGGGGATTTTTCTAGTTATCTTTGGGTGATTTAATTCTAGTTTAGTTCCATCATCATTTAAGAGCAGATGATTTTTACTCTTTTAGAATTTGTTAAAGTGAGTTTCATGGCCTAGAATATGGTGATTTTGATGAATGCTTTATGTGAATTTAAGGAGGAGGTGTATCTTGAAGCTGTTGGATATATATGTCAAGTTATATTCAGTTGATTGTTGGTGCTGTTGAGTTCAAACCATGTCCGTACCAGGTTTCTTCCTGATAGAATTAATTTTTCATTTATGATAGAGGGTATTGAAGGCTGATACTGGATTCATCTTTGTTTCCCTGACCTTATATCAGTCCTCGTTACCATCATCATCAGTTCCATACTCTGCTATAAGCGCACGAAATTTAAGGATTATTTCTTCTCGGAGAATCGACTTGCCAGAATGTTCAAGGCCTTAGGTTCAATCCCTAGGAAAGTCGTCTGTCTGTGAGCTCTCATTTGTGGTCAGGGTTTTGGTTACTAATTTAATTTAGTTGTTCCTCATAGATCTATCAAGATTTTCTCTTTTTACATGATTAAAAAAATTGGTTCGTTGCAAAGAATGCATTGACAAACTTTTAGCTAATGCTATAGTTTGTGATTTATTTAATTACTTATTGATTCACTCACTTGCTCAACTTATTCATTCATTCGTTCATTCATTCAATGGTGCTGGGGACCAAGCCCAGGTCCTCATGCATGCTTGACCCGCCCTCTATTTCTGAGTCTCATCCCTAGCCCTTTCTTCTTTTTGTAATATAGGTCTGGTGGCTATGAATTTTCCTCCAAATACTATGCTAGCTGAGTACTCTAAGTTTTGATCAGCTATTTTTTTTTATATATGCTCTCCTGAATGTGTTTTCTAATTTCCCTTGTGTTTATTTCTGTGATCCAGTTTTTACTTATTATAACATTTAGTTGCATATTTTTAAGTTCCTCAAATTTCCTTCCAGTACTGATTTATAATTTAATTTTATTGTGGTCAGAGAAAATACTTTGTGTAATTTAATTATTTTAAATGTTCTTAACTTAGTTTGTCATCTCTTACATGGTCTATTATTGTGGTCAGAGAAAATACTTTGTGTAATTTAATTATTTTAAATGTTCTTAACTTAGTTTGTCATCTCTTACATGGTCTATTATTGTGGTCAGAGAAAATACTTTGTGTAATTTAATTATTTTAAATGTTCTTAACTTAGTTTGTCATCTCTTACATGGTCTGTTGTTGAGAACAGTCCAGGTGTACTTGAGAAGAATGTGTATTCTACCCATGGTGGGCACAGTGTTGAATAGACATCTCTTTAGGTCAAGTTGGTTTATGGTTTTTTCAAGTCTTATATCCTATATGCACAAAAATTAAAAATAAATAGATTCAGGCACACTTATTTGTGTATGTTTCTATATATTTGTCTGGAATTAATATTAAATGATAGAAAAGAGTGTGAAGTATACATACATTATGATTCAAAATTGGGGTAAACAGACTGTGTACACAAATATTCAGTACATGTATAATAGTGTGTGTATAAGGCAGGGGAAAGTCGTACAAGGAGTCCATGCAAGTCTGTTAATGTTGTAAACATTAATAGGTGGATATGGTGAGGCATAGTGTAAGTGAGAAGGAGAGAAGAGATACTCTTTAAGCATCCTTATGTTGTTGATCTTATTAGAAAAACATGAATTTGTTGAAAAATGTCAAATAAAAGTTTAAAAGTTACACATGGATATATATTTTTCTAAAAATAAAAACAATACAATAATAATTTCATCAACACGACTCACCGTTGCCTTGCAACAAGCTAGTAGAATGGAACCTGCTCTGGCCTTCATTTTTCCCAATTACGAAGTGATGAAGAGGACTTTTTTTTTTGCCAAAGTAATAAAATTCTATAATTGTTCTTTGAAAAAAAACCTATAAAGATAATTTTTTTGGTGCTAGTAGGGTTTGAACTCAGGGTCTCACACTTGATAGGATAAAGTTAACTTTTAAAGTGTCAAAAAATATAAAGAATGAGGAAAGAAAGAAGCAAAGTTAGGAATAGAGTCAGGATTACAGGGAAGATGAGAGGGAGAAAATAAGAAGAAAGGGATACAGGAAGGAGGGAGGAAGGGAGGGAAGAAGAAAGAAGGGAGAGAGGAAGGAAGAAATGGGAGAGGAGTAGGAGAGGGAGGAAGAAATAGGAGAGAAGGAGAGAGGAGAGAAGGAGGGAGGAAGGAAGGAGGGAGAAGGAGGGAGGGATAGAGGAAAGGAAGGAGGAGAGGAAAGGAGGAAGAGGGAAGGAGAGGAGAAGGATGGCTACTTTGACAATCTCCATTTGATGCTTGCTCTGTGCCAGTTTGTGTACAGTTGATAGAGCACTATTAGTGCAGCAGATTCTGCTTTGCTTTTGTTCAGTTGTCTTTATGGTAGCAGATCTGTTGCAACAAAAAGCGTGTTTCTTTTGTTTTTATGCGGGGATTCAGTTTTAGGAAATATATCAGCTGGTTGTTTGGGCATCCATGAACAAGACTTACTTTTTGGTGAGAGTTATAGGAAATCAGTATTTTCCTCTAATGATAAGTGAAATTCCATAACTGACATGCCTTAGAATAATTGTTCTCTCATAGTTGTTTTGTAAACTCTCCTCACCACCTCCTTTTCCTTTAGGTTGTTTTGTCTATTTGAATTATGCTAAATATTTTCAGGATTTAAAAAAAATAGGTAGGCTAATGTCTACACAGCCTACTAGGCATTTGCTGACTCAAACTCCATTATGCAGCTTTTCCTACTTGAGTTAAAAAATGGAATGGAAAACTTATCTTTTGTATCTGACACTCCCATAAATCATAAATTATGTAGAAATGAAGACCTTTATTAATTGTAACTTAATTAGCAGGTACAATTTGGTTACAAAATTAAAATCACAAAATTATTATAGTATTCTTTTACATTTCTTTTATTTAGTATTCTTTACACTTTTATATTTTCATCTATTATTTTACCAATATATCTATAATATGGTATAGTTTTCCTTTGGTATAAGGGTTAAAAGTAAGGGTGAGCAGACATTACTGGTAATTTCAACACCAACACCAAAATTCTAGATGTCTCCCCTCACATCCATGCCAGAATTAAATACAGATTCTGTTAAAACACACAAGATATTCTTCTAACCTGCTGGCATTTCTTTCTAGTCCACACTGACCATTTCTCCTATCTTTAATCCGCACAACTAATCATCCATTTATAGCACTACTCTATATTGACCTAGTGATTAAACCCTCAGTAGTTAATCCAAGATTCAAACACCTAGAGCTACAGGTTCTTAAAAAATGTTTTACTAATTCTTAGTAAAGTCATCCAATTCATTTTCCATTTTCCTAGTGGGAAAAAAGAAACCAATCCTCTGCCAAGTCATTCCATATTGGATACTAAACAAAGTCAGGTAGCAGCTGTGCAATCTAAACTTTGGTGGATAATTAGCACATCCAATAACTAGAAGAAACAGGTAATTGTTGTGATTCATGAATTTGTTGCCAGGGTATGTATTTTATAGCTTACATGTCTTTCCCTAAAGACAGAAGCTACCTAGAGCTTTGGGCAGTGAAATGCTGTTTTCTTCCCATTTAAAGAAATTATTGTTTACTTTAGGGATGTTCTTGGCATTCAGTTATTTTTTATTCCTCCTCTTCTTCATTTATTTTCATGATCTTGTTCAGAAAAACTAGGAAGTATGAAATTTTCACTCATGCAGGCATGTTGAGGAGTTCTGTTTGAGCAGAAATGGACCAGCACCTGTTTTGTGCTAAACTATAGGGTAATACATGTACTATAGTCTATTATATGTAATATTTTAAAGCTCACAACACACATGCATACCTTTCCTTTTCTATACATCACAATACTTGGTGCATAAACTTTTATAGCCAAGTAATTTGAGGTTTAGAATTCTTGCTACTAGCTCCAATGAGAACATGGGAAGGATGGAAGAAGAAGGCAGGTCCGTGTTCTTCCACTGAACTCTGAATAATTTCCATCAAGTAAGATGTCTCTAGGACCCCAATCCATTTCCTTCCAGTCTTCCAATTGACAGAAATTCCAAGTGTCTTTTATTATTTTGAATCACCAGAGTCTAGGAAGACACTGGAAGCCTAGAATTGGTCATCGCTAACACTTTGGGACACAATAATATGAAATAAAAGCGTTTTATATGTTTCAGATCTACTTAGGGTAGGGTCTTCCACACAGGAAAAATCTAACAAAGCACTCCTTCCAAAGACAATGATGTGAAGTAGGCATGTTTTTATCATGCTTTTGAACAGGCCCCCCATGCATAACCCTCCACCCCCACTCATTCTCTGCCTTCTCATATACACCTGATTCGATTGACATGTTCTTTCTTCTTTCCTTGCTTGCCATTTGCTTTTTTTAATCCTTCCCTAGCTATGCCATTAGCTCATCCCTTAAGACACTCTTCTGTTTCTTTCCAGTTCTGACAAATTATGAGTCCATACACTTAAAAACACACATCTTTTTGGCATTTTTAGTGCATCCTTGTCAGACTCAGATATGACCACATGAAGATTTTATATAAATTTCAGATTACCTGGTGAAGCAACTTGATGTTTCCTATCCAAGGATGGAACTTCTTTTCTCTCATCATTGCCTTTAGAACTCTGCAGATTTCTCTTCTGAGATGATTTCTTTCTTTCTAGAAAGTCCTTATATTGCTTGCAGTTCAAGGCTAGTAAGGAAACAGCTTCTGTTCTGTTTTTCATTTTGCCTTCTTCTTTCAAGACTGACACGATTTTAATGATAATTTTAATTACAATTGGTAAATGTAAATAAAATAGTGTGTGAGAAGGAGAGTAGAAGAAGGGGCAGGCATGTTGGATGATGTAATTCAAAAATAGTGAAAGAGGAAAAAAGACATTTTCTAAAATATAGTCTTGAATGTCTAATGAAAAGATGTTTTTAAAACCATTGTCTATTTTATGGCAGTAGATTTCAAAGGATAAACCAATTTCCAAGTTGCATGCCAGAATAGGATATTTTTCATGCCAGATAACAGCTTGTCAAAAGATTATTTTACATCAAATTTAAAACTTAATTTTATAATTTCCAGAACTGGATTATATTTGTTTTTCTTTATGTTTGAAGAAACTCCTGGTGGAAAACTGATTGATGTGGTAAGAATGCCAAATAAGAGCTAGAACAACAACAGTGCAGCATTATTATCTTGTGTCTTTCTATTCTGAAAGAAAAGTCACAGAAGAGTTCCAGAATGTTGAAAGTCACAGAAGTGTGAAGGAAGAGATGGTAGATGACTTCCAGGTATAGTGAGATGAGAAAGTCTTGGCAATTAACACCAGCCTTTCGCTTCAGGAGATTTATACTTTCAGCTGTATATTATGGGTAGAAAGTTCAGAAGATGAGTATCTTTAAGGCATTGCTGGGAGAAAGACACACACACACACACACACACACACAGAGAGTTACATGAGAAAAGTAAGAGGAATATGGCAGTAAAGGAAGAAGTAAAGAGATGAAGGAACGTAGAGGAAAAAAGAAGAGAGATGTGTAAACCATGAAATAGAATTCAGGCAAATGTTCAAAATAAGGATGCCCAATATGCAATTTTAACTTCTTTGGATAAACAGTCATTTGTGTTATTGTCGTAGTAGACCAAAAGCCAACATCTTTCCATCATCTAGGGAAATCACATGGATGACAGTTCGACACTCCAGTTCCAGTCTTACCTTCCCATTTCTGCTCTTCTTAAAAGTTGTCTGTGAATTATAAGGCCACTGTGATTGGATTGCTTAAGTTCTCTGAGTTTGTGTCTTCATCTCCTGTTTTTCTCACATCTGTTCAAATGGAATCACCTCCCATATTAATTCCACTAAGTAACATAAAGTGACACCTGCTGTATACAAGGGAGATGTTCAGTAATTAATTTGTTCTGCTGTATTCTCTATTGTTCCAGTGAACAGAGTGAGGGTTTCTACCTCAGGTGTGGCATCCAGTGAAGTGATTAGCAAAGTCTATGCTTTAACCCTCTAAGGGATTTTAGGCTTTAGAAGTATACATAAATCATCAAAATTGGGTGCCAGAAGCAATTTTGTGAATTGTTAATTAATGAACAGCATTTGTAATATCTTTAATATAGAAATCATACTGTATACCCTTTATTATTGTATTTTTTATCTTGAAAATGCTTTACTTTTAGAAAAGCTTACAGAATGTACCTTATGTCTGTACACCCTGACATTTTTCTCAAGAAGGGAGGATTTTGTCCCTGGGACATTTGGTAATGTCTGGAGATGGTTTTGTTTGTCACAATTGAGGGTGCTATTTGCATCTGATAGGCAGAAGTCATGAACACTGCTAAACATCCTACAGTACACAGAGTAGACTCCCACCACAAGAAAGAACTAAAACAGGTGTCACATGCTTGCAATTCCAGCTATGTGGGAGGTGAAGAGTGGGAGGATTGTGGTTTGAGGCCAGCCTGGGTAAAAAGTTAGCAAGGTCCCATCTCAACATAGAAGCTGAGTGTGGTGGTATGTACTTGTAATCTCACCTCTGGGGTGGTAGATGCAGGAGGATAGTGGTCCAAGGCTGGCCCAGGCAAAAGCATGGCCCTACCTTAAAAAAAAAAAACTAAAGCAAAAAGGGCTAAGAGACCACTTGCCTAGCAAGCAGAAGGTCTTGAATTCAAACCATAGTACTTCTAGAAAAAAAAAAGAAAACAATGTGAATAGCACCAAAGGTTGAGAAATTGATTTACATTGTGCCTAGACACATCATATGTTAGAGTGAACCATTTGAAATTGTCAGTATCCAACCACTTTAGATGTACACCAATGTCAATTTCAAATGAAACATTTTGCTTCACTTTTTATATTTCTCTGTATATGTGTGTTTATTTTTCTGAAAGTAAGTTATAGGAATCATGACATTTCACTCTTAAACACTTTAGCAAATATTTCTTAAGTACAAAGATATTCTCCTACCCAAGCATAATTATCAAACCCAAGAAATTAAGACTGAAACAATAAAATTATTCAATAGTCCATACTAAAATTCTCCCTTCTGTTCCCTCACATCATTTATATCCCTATCCTCTATCCTAATGCAGTTTTCATGTTTGTCTCCTTGTTAGGATTGTTCTTAATGACACACTTTGCTAGGATTCCAGTCTATAAGTCCGGTGTTTACAGAATCTGTAGCACTTGTGTAGCCAAGCAGATGGAGACAGATGACAGAGAGATTGTAGGGTCTGTTCAAGTGGTCGACAAGTGTCAGATGAATTTTAATGCACAGAAGGGTGAGATAATGACCAAAGGGATTATTTTGCATCTGGATTTCTAAAACCTTAATTAAAGTTCTTAATTTTTTCTTTTTAACTGAGAGTTTTGTACGACATCTGAAAGAACAAGGACAAAAGAAATCTTTTAAAGATTACACATTCCTCTCTTTGACTCTTATTTGTTCAGAAAATCAACACCAGCAAGAGATGTTGTATAAAGGAAGGGAACTTGTGCCTGCTTTCTCTGGGTCTTGGCTTGAAGGACTCTGATGGCCAAGAATATAAACTGGTGTGGGTTTTTTCCAGGTTTACAGGTGAGTGAGCAGCCCAACAATGGCAGTGTTCAGGTGTGGCAGTGAAACACAATGGGTGAGACTGACCCCTCTGTTGGGTGCACGCTGACTTACAAGGTGATAGGTCTTGATCTGTTAATGCTAACTGCTAAATTCTCACAAAAGATGGGGAGGAGGTCTTGTCTTCCCCTATTACTTCGAAGGTCTTCCATCTTCTCTGCAGTCCAGGCTTCTTGTTTGACAGAGAGGTTTTCAGACTATTTCTTCACAGCTTTTTTATCTACTCCTATTACAGGAATAACTTTTCTAACACTTTTCTTCATCATTATAGTTTAATACTGTGCATCTGTGTATTTATTTATTCTTTTAAAACATTATATATGCATGTATATTTTCATATAAATCTCTATTTTTATAGTTTTCCCAACCACAAACCATACTTATGAACAGTATTTTAAGGACTTTTCACTTTACCATTACAAAATATAATTGATAAACACAATTCAATGGAAAAAGGATAATATTTTCTTTAAATGGTATCAGGGGAGCTGGATGTCTATATGCAAAATAATGATTTTGAACCCCAACCTTATACCATACATAAAAATTAATTCAAAGTAGGTCATAGACTTAAATATAAGAGTTAAAATGGTAAAAATCTTAAATGAGGACATGAGAGTAAGTCTCCATAATCTTGGGTTAAATAATGATTCTTAGATATGACACCAAACACATAAGAAAGAGAAAAGAAAAGACTGATAATTTGTACTTCATCAAAGTTAGAAATATTTTTGCTTCAAGGAATACCATCAAGAAAGTGAAACAAAAATTTCTGTAATAGAAGAAAATCTTTGAGAATTGTATATTATATCTGGAATATGTAAAGAATTCTTTAACTCAGTAATAAAGTGACAAGGGTGATGGAGGCAAGATGGAGGAATGAGGATTCTCCAGCAACACTTCCCCTTCACAAAAATCCATCTACAGACCAGCATACCATCCCAATGTCCTAGACCTTGGGAGCGAGGCTGAGACACCTCTTTAGACTGAGAAAAGAGAATGGCATTAGTTCCTAGAGGACATAAAGAAGAGTGGCTTCACTGTGAAGCCTCTCTCTCCACAGCCAGAAGGGCAGGCTTCCTAGGATCCACAGTTTTTACAGAGGGAGGAGAGCATCAGGGGGCAATTATTCAGCTTCTTCCCCATTCTGGGACCCTTCACAGAAGCACACACTCTCTCTCTCTCTGTCCACTGGAAACAATGAGGGTATTAGCAAGGGTGGATCAGTCTGTTAGAAGCAAAGGACAGAAGTGGGCTCAGAGCAACCAGTGCAGGGATCTTTGAGGTTGCTCTGCCTTCTGACTAATGGAAGCATATTATCAGACAGTCTTGCTAGGAGTAGTACACTGCAGGAAGTAAGGATGATGGATCTCCCAGGCTGAAACCCTGGCTGGCTTCCATACCCAGTCCCAGTGTTTGTCTCAAAACCTTCTGAGTCTGTGAGACAGAAGTGGGTCAGGAATTATCCACAAAAGGAGCATCTGACCCAACCCAGTCCTAGATGTTGAACTTCAAACCTTCCACACACTAGTTTACTCCTTAACCTTTCCCTAGGCCAGATATCAGGAGAAGGTGGAGATCTACTAAAGAGGGAACATCTGGCCCACCCAAGCCCAGTAATCAAGTGGTTAATACATCAAGCTCCAGTATTATGCTTACCACTACCCTAGGGCAGGAGACAAGCCTGTGTCTAGGCATATCTGTGGAGCATAGCCTCCGGTCCTGCTCACTGCTCAATAGTTATCCAGAGAACTCTTTTGGCCTCAGAGCCTGGTATGGAGCCCTGCCCAAATGCATGTCCCAATCTGCAGTTACTGGGAAGCTGAAAAGACAAACTAAAATACTGCCTAATCAGGGGCAATTGCAGTGGTCAAACAGAAGCACTGCCTTACTGCAGCAGCCAGCCAGTGCTCTCACAGGACCACAGGACACAGCCAGCAGTTTTTCTTCATCTAGAACACAACTTATAGTTCAGCCTAACAAGACAACATTACAGCAAGATCTACCTATTTGGGTGGATCACTACTAACTGGCCCAATCGGAATCCTAGGCTAGACAAATAGTGAAAGGCCAATTGCCATCAAAGAACACTGGGAAAGCCTAGAAGGGATGGCCATTCCTCAGATTCACAGATGTCAACTGAAGGACACAAGGAATATGAAAATTACAGAAATAAGACAGTAACAAAGAAAGAAAGAAAGCTTCAAAAGTGGACCCTGAAGAAATGGAGATCTATGAAGTATATGAAAAACAGTTCAGAATAATCTTTATGAAGAAGTTCAGAGAAAGACAGGAAAATATGGATAGACAAATAAATGAAATTTGGAAAACAATTTATGGACAAAATGAAAAGTTTCACAAAGAAATAGAAACAAGCAAAACCAAAAACAAATAGAAATCTTAGAGAGAAAGAATAAATCAATTGAAATAAAAAATTCATCAGAAAGTGTCAACAGTAGACTTGATCAAGAAGAAGAAAAATTAGTGAACTCACACATAGGACATTTAAAGTCATCCACTTAGAAAGGTGAGAAGAGAAAAGAAAGAAAAAGAATAAATCAGACCAATGGAAATTGTGAGACACTATCAAGAGAACTAACCTCTAACAGGAGCTCCCGTAAGAGAAGAGGAAGAAAAAGGCTCAGAAAGCTTATTTAAGGCAATGGCTAAAAATCTCCCCAATGTGGGAAAGACAAAACATACATGTATTGGAAGTGTAGAGACTTAACAATCAAAGTCAACCCAAAGAGGAGTTCACCAAGACACATTATAGCCAGTTATCAAAAATCAAAGACAAAGAACAAATACTGAAAGCAGAAAGAGTTACAGACTCTCAATATGGCTATCAGGAGATTTCTCTACAGAAACCCTGAGGCCCAGGAGAGCATGGGGTGATCTATTCAAAGTGCAGCAATCTGTGAACCAAAACACTTTGCCTGGCAAAGATGTCTTTCAGAAATGAGGGAGAAACAAAAAATTTCCCAAACAAAAGTGAAGGGAACTCATCACCAATAAGTCCACTAAACATATCACTAAAGGGAGTTCTTGAAGTTGAAATAAAAGGCTGCTAAGTGGTGAAAAGAAATACCCAGTGGTATAAGTAATACATAGTCATATTTTTCCTTACACTAAGATTGTAAGGGTGGAATATAAAGCCATTTTACCTACCTCCTGTGGGCTACCACAGCAAAGCTATTAAAATAACTATAGCTAAAATAAATTGTTAAAATACAGATGTGAAGAGAGGTAAAATCTGACATTAAGTGCATAAAGAAAGAGAGGGAGTGGAAATGTAGTTTTTGTTATTGATAAAATTTAAGTTGAAAAAACTGCTGGGAAAACAGGTTAGCAGTCTGCAAAAAACTGAAACTAGATCCATGTATATCACCCTATACCAATATTAACTTAAAATAGATCAAGGATCTTAATATCAGATCCCAAACTCTAAAGTTGGTACAGGAAAGAGTAGGAAATACTCTGGAGTTAGTAGGTATAGGCAAGAACTTTCTCAATGGAATACCAGCAGCTCAGCAACTAAGAGAAATCATAGACAACTTTTAAAACTAAAAAGCTTCTGCTCAACAAAAGAAATGGTCTCTAAACTGAACAGAACACCCACAGAGTGGGAGAAAATATTTGCCAGCTACACATCAGACAAAGGACTGATAACCAGAATATATAGGGAACTTAAAAAACTAAATTCTCCCAAAACTAATGAACCAATAAAGAAATGGGCAAGTGAACTAAACAGAACTTTCTCAAAAGAAGAAATTCAAATGGTCAAAACACACATGAAAAAATGCTCACCATCCCTAGCAATAAAGGAAATGCAAATTAAAACCACACTAAGATTCCACCTCACCCCTGTTAGAATAGCCATCAGCAACATCACGAACAACAGGTGTTGGCGAGGATGCAGGGAAAAAGGAACACTTATACACTGCTGGTGGGAATGTAAACTAGTACAACCACTCTGGAAAAAAATTTGGAGGCTACTTTAAAAGCTAAACATGATCTACCATTTGATCTAGCAATACCACTCTTGGGGATATACCCAAAAGAATGTGACACAGGTTAATCCAGAGGCAACTGCACACCCATGTTTATTGTGGCACTATTCACAATAGCCAAGTTATGGAAACAGCCAAGATGCTCCACTACTGACGAATGGATTAAGAAAATGTGGTATCTATATACAATGGAATTTTATGCAGCCATGAAGAAGAACAAAATATTACCATTCGCTGGTGAATGGATGGAATTGGAGAACATCATTCTGAGTGAGGTTAGCCTGGCCCAAAAGACCAAAAATCGTATGTTCTCCCTCATATGTGGACATTAGATCAAGGGCAAACACAACAAGGGGATTGGACTTTGATCACATGATAAAGCGAGAGCACACAAGGGAGGGGTGAGGATAGGTAAGACACCTAAAAAACTAACTAGCATTTGTTGCCCTCAACGCAGAGAAACTAAAGCAGATACCTGAAAGCAACTGAGGCCAATAGGAAAAGGGGACCAGGAACTAGAGAAAAGGTTAGACCAAGAAGAATTAACCTAGAAAGTAACACACATGTACAGGAAGTCAATGCGAGTCAACTCCCTGTATAGCTATTCTTATTTCAACTTGTAAAAACCCTTGTTCTTTCTTATTATTGCTTATACTCTCTCTTCAACAAAATTAGAGATAAGGGCAAAATAGTTTCTGCGGGGTAGGGAGGGGTAAGGGGGGAAAAGGGAGGGAATGTGTGTGGGGGGAAGGATGAGGGAAGGGGGAGAAATGACCCAAACATTGTATGTACATATGAATAAAATAAAAATTAAAAAAATTAAGTTGATAGCAGCTTAAAATAGCCAGTTTTAAAATTGTGATATTTAATAGAGATGGGTATGGTGGCACATGCCTGTAACCCCAGAACTTGGGAGGCAGAGACAGGAGGGTCATGAGTTCAATGTCAGCCTGGGCTACATATTGAGACATCTTGAAAACATGTTTTATATAAGTATCATAGTAACACAAAGCAAAAACCCTAGTAGATGCAAAAAAAAAAAAGGAAATCTGTAATGGTTCACAGGAAATCACTACAGAAAACAATCAAATCATAAAGTAAGGCAGTAGAGAGGATAATAGAAACAAAGGAGCTAAAAAATAACCAGAAAACAAGTTACACAATGGCAGTAGCAAACCCTTCCTACCAATAATTACCTTCAATATAAATGAGTTAAATTCCCCAGTCAAAACACGCAGAGGGACTAAATGGATTTAAGAGAAACAAAAGCCTAACAAGACCCAGCCACAAGCTGCCTACAAGAGATGCATTTTAATAGGACACAGAGACTAAAAGTGAAGGATGGAAAAATATATCCCACACAAATTGAAACCAAAAGAAAGCAGGGGTAGTACACTTACATCAGATGAAATTGACTTTAAACCATAAAATGAGACCAAGAAGCCATTTAAAAATGATAAGGGGGTCACTTCATCAAGAAAGCAGAACAGTTGCAGACATATATACACCAAACATTGGGGCACCTAAATACATAAAATGATTGTTAGATAATAGAAAAAGAGAGACAGACTAGGATATAATAATAGTTGGGGATCTCAGTGGTCCACTTTCAACCACAGACAGACAATTTAGACAGAAAATCAATAAAGAAACGGGACTTGAGTTACACTGAAGACTAAGTGAACCTAACAGTTCAATGAGAACATTCCATCCGACAGACAGAACACCCCTTTTCTCAAGTACAAACAGACTTCTCTCCAAAATAGATTGTATGTCAGGCCACAAAATAAGTCTCAACAAATCTAAGAAGATATAATCATATGGAGTACCTTTCTGATGAGAATGGTATGAAACTAAAATTAGTAACAGGAAACTAGGAAATTCACAAATATTTGAAAATTTAACAAAGTGCTTTAAAATAATGAGTCTCAGAAGAAATAAAAAAGGAAATAAAAGTTCCTTAAGAAAAATAAATATGGAAACACAAAATTTCACCAAATTTGTGATATGCAGCAAAAGCAGATGTAAGAGGAAATTTATGGCAATAAACATCTATAAAAAAAAAGAACTATCTCAGATACTCTAACACTATAGCTCAATGTACTAGCAAAAGAAGAAAACTAGGTAAAAAGTTAGCAAAGTGAAAGAAATACTGGAGATCAAAACAGAAGTAAATGACTAGACAATCAGTTGAACAGAGTTAACTGTTTTTAAAGGTTAAAAAATTCAACAAATCCTTAGCAAAAATGACAAGAAAAAGAAACCATTGAACTAATAACATCAGAAATGAAAGTGGAGACTTTATGACTGACATTGAAGACATATTAAGAATCATAAGACCCTGATGTAAGCAATTGTATGACAAAACTTGGATAATCCAGATCAAGTGGATAAATTCTGAGACATATACAACCTACCAAAAGTGAATCATGAAGAAATGGAAAACCTGACCTGACCATAATAAGTGAGGAAATTAAATCAGTTATAGTCTTCCATCAAAGAAAAGCTGAGGACTGGAAGTATTTGAGGCTGAGTTCTATCAAGCTCTTGAAGAAGAAACAATATCAATCCTTCTTTCAAAAATATATAAAGAGGAGGAAATATTTGCAAACTAATTTTTATGACATCAGCATTATCTTGATAGTAAAGCCAGCAAAGAAACTATAAGGAAAGTAAGCCACAGGTTGGTATCTCTGGTGAACATAGGTGCAAAAATCTTTAACACAACACTATAAACCCAATTCAACACAATGAAAGAATTATTCATCACCATCACAAGGGACTTATCTCTGGTGTGGTTCAATGTACACAAAATAATGTGATTAACCACTTTAACAAAATAATTTAAAACCATGTAATCATCTCTATGATGCCATAAATTATGCTTGACAAAATTTAACACCCTTTCATGACAAAAACTCTCAACACAATCAGTATAGAAGGAATGCATTTTAACCAATAAGCATTATACAGGATAGACCCAATGCTAGCATCATACTCAAGAGTGTAAAGTTGGAAGCTTTTCCTGTAAGATTAGGAATAAGACAAGGATTTCCACACTCACCACTTCTTTTCAACAAGTTCTGGAAGTCCTGTCATGAGCAATTAAGTAAGAATAAGAAATAAAATGTATCCTACATTCACAGAAAAAAGTGAAATTATCTGTTTGCAGATTACATAATCTTGTATTTATAAAATTCCAAATAATTTCTTCCTCCTTTCCAATGATTTTTCTCAGGTATTTTGTCAAAGTGACACAAAAGTAAATGTTACTTGACAAAATTTAACAGCCTTTCATAATAAAAATTTTCAACACAATCAATATAGATGGGATATATCCATGAGGGTCATTCACCAGTTTAGGTCTTTTGATTGGTGGATTTAATCCGTTGAAATTCAAGGTTATTATTGATGGATATGAGCTTTCTGTTTTTCTTTTGTTGTTTTCTGAATATTTTATATAATGCTTGTTCCTTTCTGCCTCTCTTATTATTTATCTTTGTGATTTGGTAGTATTCTGTCAGAAGGTCTGATTCTCTTTTCCTTCTCTTTTGTAGTTTCTGTTCTTTTGTAAGTTTTGTACATTTGTTTTCATGATGGTGTCTATCGTCTTTTTGTTTCTGGTGTTGGATTCTCTTAAGTGTTCTTGCTCTGGTGGTGAAAAAAATTTCCCTATTTTCATTTATGTGGGAAGGATTTTATTTGTCCTTGACTTCTGAAGGATAGTTTTACTGGACAACATATTCTGGTTTGGCAGTTCTTTTCCTGTTAGGATTTATATACATCATCCCATTCTGTACTAGCATGTAAGGTTTTCTTCTGAGAAATCTGTGGTAAGTCTAGTGGGGATTCTCTTATGTGTGACTTTTCTCTTGCTAATGTAATTATTCTCTTTGTCTTTTATCTTCCACATTTTGGCTATAATAAGCCTTGACATTATTTTTTCGTGGAGTAGTTAGGACTTTTTGACTTCCTTGTATATGGATATCCCTGTCTCTTTGAAGACTTGGAAAATTCAACTATTATTGTGTGAATTGTTTTCAATGCATTTTCCCTTTCCTTCTCCTTCTGGAATTCCCAAAATATGAATATTTGTTGGCTTATTTGTGTCACATGTATTTCATAGACTATCTTAATAATCCCAGCTACTTGGTAGGCGAAGGCAGGAAAATTGCAAGTTCAAGGCCAGTCTGGGAAACTTATTGAGATCCTGTCTCTATATATAATTTTAGAAGGGTTGGGGATATAACTTAGTGGTAAAGAGCTTGCCTAACATAAGCAAAGTCTTAGGTTCCATCTCCAGTATAAATAAACAAGTGAAAGAAAGAAAGAAGAAAAGTTCTCTTGAACTTTACCAATTCCAACCATCACCATAAGTTCAAATTTCAGTTATTTCTATGTAATTGTGGGTTAAATTGTATGACCTCTAAAGAAGTTGAAGCCCTCATACCCAGTAGCTGGATTTCCTCCATTCTTTTTAATTTTTTCTTTTTCTGTTTTTCTAACTATGTTAATTCAAAAGACTAAACTCAGAAATTCTTTCTGCTGCTTGTTCTAGTCTGTTGTGAAAGCTGTCAATCGTACTTTTTATTTCATTAAGTGAAGTTTTCTGCTCCAAGATTACTAACTGGCTTCTTTTTCAGATAAATGATTTTATCTCCTTAATGAATTAATATCCTGAATTCTTCTCATTTTACTGTATTCAATCTGAACTCTCACTGAATTTCCCAAGGATCATTACTCTGAGTTCTTTCTCAGGCATTTCATAGATTTTCCTTAAAATGGGATCTGTTCCTGGAGAAACCTTGTGTCCTTTTTGGAGGTGCCATGCTTCTTTCCATATTTCTTATTAATTTCATTGATTTCAGGACAGGTGCTATAATAGTTGCCCTTTCCAGTTTATGGAGTAGCTTGATTTTGGCAGTACTGGGATTTGAACTCATGGTCACACACTTGCTAGGCAGGTGTTCTACAACTTGAGCTACAACACTAGCACCTGGAGTACTCTTTGTAGGAAATGATATTTTCATTTATATCTGACATAGGGTGTCAGTAGGGTAGGAATTTTGGCTTTTCTTTTAGCTCCAAGTGTAACCTCTGTGACCTCTTCAGCAGTGTTTAGTAGTCTAGACTTCAGTACTTCATGAAGGCACTTGGATGACCAAGTAGTGGATGTCTACTTCTAAAGATGCCTCTTCTCAGGCCCTATAAAGCTGAGCAGCAATGACTCTGGGGCTTTTGACAGCAGCTTCCATGGTTTTAGTGGTGCATGACATAGAAGGGCTGTCCCCAGGTTCCAGAGGGCAAGCACAGATGACACCAAGGGTTATGGTCCCAGAAGCCATGGTCCCAGAGACAGAGAATGTGAGGGGAATCTTCTCCAGGTCCCTTAGGTTAAACACCAGGGATTCCTGGGCTGTGGGACCAGCAGCCACAGTTTTCTAGCCTTTGGATGCAGATGGGTCCTTCCCCAGGTGTCATGTAGTGAGCATAAGTTATTCTGGGATGTGGCAAGGTCCAACCATGGACCAAGGTTGCTGGATGAAAAAAGGACCTTCTGTAGGTCCTGAGAGGGGATGAGTGTGGTTACTGGGGCTTTTGGTCCCAGAGATGTAGAACACAAGTTGCCTCTTTCCCAGGACCTCAGAATAAATGATGGTGATGTACAGTCGGTCACTTTCTTGGAGTTGAAGAACCTGAATGGGACCTTCTCAGGTTTCCAAGACACAAGCACAGGTGCTTCCAGTGCTTTCAGCACTAGCAGCCACTGTCCCAAGGCTATGGGTTGCAGAGAAGATCTGCCCTAGGTTCACGGGGCAATATGCAGAAGATATTGGGTCTCGTAGTGTGGGTATCCACACTCCTGGAGGTGCAGGAATGGAGGGTACCTTCTTGAGGTCAGTGGAGGCATATGTGAGTCCACATTGGGACTTGTGGACTTGGTATCTATTAGGCCTTGTATTGGAGCTAGAGGACATGGATGCATCTCAAGAGCATAGTGTTGGGGATGCTTTGGTTTTGTGGACTGTGGAGGTGACCTTACTTAGGTTCCACAGAGTCAGTAGAGAGGTGTTGGAATTGGGGCACTTGTGGCCATATTCTCAGAGTTACAGGACACAGATGTGACATTCTCAAGTCCTGAGCATGGGTAATACTTGGGTGTTTGACACAGCAAAGCCTTGAGCTTCCGAGGAGACCGTCCCTGGTTCCAATGGAACAAAATGTGTGGGGGTTGCGCTTATGACTAGGGCAGTTTCCAGTGCTGAAGCTGCAGGACACTGAGAGGCTCTTTTCTGCCCTTTGAGGGCCGCACAGGCTCAGAGCACTGGTGGCACCAAGGGAGTCAGCTACTCTCCCTCCACCAAAACAGAATGGCTTCTAGCAATGGCTATTGTAGCAGCTGGGGTTCTAGGGGCTGGGGGGACCAATCAGAGTTCCTTCTTTGTAGCAGAGCAGTCACTGTGACTCTAGCCAGCTCTCACAACTGGGTTTAAAGCCTGCAAGGACTGAAATTCTCCTCTAGTCAGGACTGCTGCTCTGCTGCTATGGTGGGGTTGATGGTACTTTCCCACCTACCTTTCACAGCAAAATGGAATCCCCTGAGCTTCTGCTGGAATTGAAGTTGCAATTTGCTTTGTTTCTTTCTCTATATCCTCCCTCAAATATTTTCCACAAAATACAATTTTTTCTTGGTTTTACCTGTTCTCTGTGACAAAGGCATGCCCAGGGCACTTTAATTCAGCCATCTTTTGAGAGCTTTGTGCTAAGTGAAATAAGCCAGGCACAAATACCACATGGTTTTATTTATATATGGAATCTAAGAAAAGCTGACTTCATGTAAGTATAGTAGAATGATGGGCACCAAAGGCTGGGGATGGGGGAGTGAGGGGATTGGAGTTGCTGGACAAAATGTCTAAAGTTTCAGCTAGACAAGAAGAATAAGCTTTCAGATCTATTGCTCAGTGGGGTGACTAGAGTCTATAATAATGTATTATAAACTTCAAATGTATCACCACCCAAAATGTCAAGATGATAGATCTGTTAATTTGCTTGATTTAATTACTCCACATTATATGGATATATCAAAACATCACATTGTTCCCCCAAAATATAAAATTATGATTTATCAATTAAAATAGTATAAGTAAAGTATAATAAGTGACAAGTCAATTGTCAAAGGAACAAAGGTTTTAAATAGACATTTCTTTAAAGCTACTTAAGTGAAAACAAACTCATGAAAAGATGCTTACTATCCTTAATCAACAGGAAAATTCAAATCAAAATCAAGAGATATCACATTTACACCCACTAGAATGGCTATATAAATAATGATAATGGGACATGAATGTGAGAGGGGGATGCGTGAAGGAGGTCAACAAGAGGAGGAAAGGAAAGGATACAGGGAGGTGAAGAGGAAGTGTGCTAACGGCATATGTTCAAAAACAGCATGAAGAGATCCACCAAATACTGTTTGAAAAGGGGGGAGAAGGGTGAGAAATGGGAATGTAAAGGAGGGGATGAAACTTGTTCAAGGTACACTGTATGCATGTATAGAATTACCACAATGAGACCCCTATGTGTTATTAATGTATACTGACTCATAATAAAGCTATTAAAAAATTGAAATGTCACCAAAGGGGGAAAAAAAGACAGACAAAACCAAGTGCTGGTGAGTATTTGGAGAAGTTGAAACCCTTATACGTTACTGGTGGTTATGTAAAACAGTTCACACATACTGACCCAGAGTTGAAATTCTTCTCAAAATATGAAACATAAAATTACCATATGACCTAGAAATTCTACAAAATCATATATTTATGCAAAACTTCCACATAAATGCTCACAGCAGCATTATTTAAAATGCCTCCAAAGTTGAAACAACTTAAATGTCTCTCAAATGATAAATGCATGAACACGACAGGGTATGTTCAGCCACAAGAAGGAACGTGCTGCCAGTCACAGCATGAGAGGACACTGAAAACACGAACTGAAAACAGCCAGTCACATACAGCCAATAGTATATGACCTCATTTTTATGAACTGTCCAGACAGACAAATCCACAGAGACAGAAAGCACATTCCATAGGTTACACAGGGTGGGAGAAGGAGAGTGGGAAGTGAAGCCTGATGGGTAGGGAATTTCTTTTGGGGGAGGATAAAAATATATTGAAATTAGACAGTGGAAGTGACTCTATAGAAACACACTTCAGACAGGTGTGTAAATTATACATCAATACAGTGGTTTAAATGTCTTATAAGTAGAAGGGGGATTCTTTGATGCCCAAGTATTTCCTTTCAAGCCTGTTTAGACCCCACAAATAAAGAATATTAGAAATTTATACAAAGCTGCTGCAGGCTATGTCCTCAGTGGTAGAATGTGTTCTATGCATGCAATCAAAAAATTTTTTTAAAAATTAGTAAGTATGATTTTGGCACCAACCAACAAGATTAGAAGCTGGCTCCAGCAGGATGGCATTGACTGAGAATAATTGCAGTGGGCAGACATGTTTCTAAATACCAGCCCTGCATAAAGCACAATGCTACCTAACAACGGAAACAGATGAACTGCAGCCACAGGTATCAGCAGCACATATGCAAATTTGGAATGGAAAATAAGATACCAAAATAATTTGTGCTATATGATTGAATTCGTGTGAATTTCAAAAACAGGCAGAATTTAACTATGCTGTCTAGGAATGCATTCAGTGATGGTAAAACTAACTGTAAAGAAACAAAATTAACGTAAGAGTCAAGGGTTAGTTATCTCTGGAGCAAAGGTAGTGATCACTTGGAGGGGCTTTTGTTGGGTTGCTGGCACTACTCTACTTTAAAAAACTTGGCTGGTGGTTTCACTCTGTTTATAATTATTTTCTAAAGTGCACATGTTTTCTTTATGTAACAAAGAAAAGAAAATTAAAGAGACCAAAGAACTGTTTCAACATCATGGCCGAACCTCTTAAAAGTTGCATAGTACTGGCCAATTTACCTAAGAGTAGAGCTTAAGCTGCTTTGGCTGTTTGAAGATGGTTTTAATAATTTAAAATGCTTCACAGTCATGTTTCAGGGTTAGAAGAAGGTTGCTCGTGAAGCTTCCGGCACAGGACACAGTGGGGCCCTGTGCCCTGCAGAGGGCATGTTTAGGAGGAAGATTAGGTGGCTTTCAGGAAATGAACATGAAATGTCATGTGAGGAAGTTTTTAACTCTATTTGTAAGCTTAGAACTGCCCAAGACTATACAGCACAGATATTAAGAGGTATGGTCCTAATATTAAAACATCTAGAGTCAGCTCTCTGTATTTGTGAGTTATGCATCCATAGATTCAAGCCGAATGTGAATCAAAAATATTCAGACACAAGTATGTGTGTGCCGAGCAGGGGCAGACTTTTTCCTTTATCACTATCCCTAAACAATACAATGTAGCCACTATTTACATAGCATTGACATCATATTAGGTAGTAAAAGTAATCTAGAGAGGAATTAAAGTATGTAAAAAGTTGTGCTTAGTTGATAGACAAATGCTGTACCATTTTATATATGGGATTTGAACATCCATGGATTTTGATATCCTTGGGGATCCTGGTACCAGAAGGAACAGAGAGATTAATGTTCTTAGTTTCTGAATACTATAGCCAGAACACTTCCATACTCAGGGAACTAAGATGAGAAGACAGATGTCACATTTGGAGAAATTAAAAAGACCCTCCTTCACAGAGAATTGGAGGGTTTAAGGAGACACAATTTTTTTTGTAGACCATATTCCTTTATTTATTTATTTATTTATTTTATTTTTATTCATATGTGCATACAATGTTTGGGTCATTTCTCCCCCTTCCCCCACCCCCTCCCTTCCCCCCCTATCTCCTCACTACCTGGCAGAAACTATTTTGCCCTTATCTCTAATTTTGTTGAAGAGAGAGTATAAGCAATAATAGGAAGGAATAAGGGTTTTTGCTAGTTGAGATAAGGATAGCTATACAGGGAGTTGACTCACATTAATTTCCTGTGCGTGTGTGTTACCCTCTAGGTTAATTCTTCTTGATCTAATCTTTTCTCTAGTTCCTGGTCCCCTTCAAGGAGACACAATTTAAATCTATAAATTCTAGAAAGACCCACATGAGGCAAAAAATTGACTTGTTTATTATATCTAAAAACTTGAAAAAAGTAAACCAATAAGGATCAGAATTACTACTCAGGGCAGAACCAATCTTTTAAGTGAATTCAACACCAAGAATGGGTATGACACGAGTGAGTTCTAATATGTTGTGAATGTTTTTCTTAATGACTGAGGCTCCTTGGAGAGGCTGGGACCAGTGTGCTCTTGCAGAGTGACCTTAAACAGCACATCCAAGCTCTTCCAAGAGCATCCCTGGGGGTCACAATCACCTGGATTGCATGAACCAGGGGTAGGAATTGGGTATTTCTTCTCAACTAAGTATATGAACACATATAGAGAAGCCATTATTTTCTCCTAGTTACCGAGTTTTGTCATCTGAAATCATCTTTAAATGAAATAAATTTGTAAGAAATTGCCTTGCATAGTAGTTGGAAGTGTTTTTACTCTAACCAAAACTACAATGCCAAAACAGATTCTTTAAAGTTGCCTTTTGACATTCCTTTCAGCTTCTGCTCTCCAGCTGCAGTTCTAGTCCACTAACACATTCTGCAAAAAAACCTCTTTGTTTGTGTTGGAAGTTTTGCTAATAACCCTTAGAAAAGTGAAGAGGAAGGCACTGCAACCTCCCTCCCTTTCTCTAGTCTTTGAATTCTGGGGGTTCTTACCTAGAGTATTTGTTCTCCACTTGGGGCTAATGGTCTCTTACTTGGGGCTGTAAGAGCATCACCTGCTTAGCAGGTGGAAAGACCCAACCATCTCTGTCTGGAGGGAGAGCTGGTCCTCAATAAAGACTATGATGAAAATTTCAAAATTACTTTCCACTGATGGCTACAATGAAGGGCTGTGGGGTTTGAGCTTTTCTTTGAGAAAGAGCAGTGTTTGAACAGAAGCCATACGTGGTAGATTGATGAAGGTAAGGAGAGACAGGTCTTTTAACACTGCTCAAAGCTTATCCAGGCTCATTCACTTTACATATTCCAAAATGAATTCCATTCTCAGCTGGAATGTTTAGTATCAGCAGGGCCAATAGATTTTTCCCATCCTCACAGTCCGAGTGGCCATGTTCCCATTAAACACATCTAATTCAAAGCCAAGGGAGGTGCATGCATCTCAAGTCTAACTCTCGGCATAATATCCCTCTGTCTTTTTAAAAGCCGCTCTTCCAGAATGAATTATAAATCAACCACAGCTAATTTTCACATTGAACTGTTTATGTGTTTTTAAAGAGGAGCTTCTGGGAAGAAGCAGAAAGAAGATGTAATGAACAGAGAAGCTGTGAATCTTCCAAAACATATAAGCAAAATTAAGAGAAAACGTGTGACTCAAGATATCAGATAAATAGATTCAGGCCAATGATAGGCATCTTCTCGGTTACGCAGGAGGAGCAGAACCCCCTTCTCAGCGTCTAGGCAGGCATGGTGATTTCCTTCTTTCAGCACAGCCTTCAGAACTTCTGGCCTGCATTGAACCAGGGAGGCTCAGGTTATGGGATAGGGTACTCACCAGGCAAAACTACCAAGTGGGCAATTTTGATGGCCATCTTCCTCCCACCTCTGAGACTGTGGTGGTCTCTGTCCTCTTTACTCACCTATGATTGTTCTTTCTGGTGCTCTTTGCTCCTTTCCAGGCATCTCTGGGTCACTTCCCTGTTTTCCATGGAATGCTTTCCGTTCAACAAGTTCTTACCAAATTAAAGATTTACCTCCCATTGCTAGTGCTGAAGCTATTTTAGAGGAGCCAAGGCTGAGAATTTCTGCCTAGAAAGAGGACATTCTGCTAGGCATGGCAGTACATGCCTTAATCCCAGAGCTGGGGAGGCTAAGGCAGGAAGATCATGAGTTCAAGGTTAGCCTGGGCTACATAACAAGACCCTGTCTCAAAAAAGTAAAGAAAAGCAGAAGTCTTTCCATGGAAGCTCACATCTGCCAAGTTGAAGAATGCATTGACTATGTAAATCCTTTGTGATCACCATCTCAGCCACGTAAGCCAATGCTGGACATAGCGTTCCCAGGCCATTGTCCAGCTTTGAACTATGTATTACTGAACTGAAATGAGAATGGTAGGGAAATCAAGAGTAAGTATATCACATCTTTACAGCAATCTGGAACTGCCATAGTAATTCATTTTAAGTTTGTATTTTATACCAGAACCAGTCTGTGATCAACAGGAAATTTACAAAGTTCTCATGGTTGTAGGACACTCTTCACTCACCAATTCCATTTCAGCACATGAAGGCATTCTGGCTTGAAACTCGTCCTTCAGTCCTTTTTCTGGCCATGTCCGGTGGGAATGTTTTCACTGCTCTTCTATAAACGCACTTAATCATCTAAATTTTGTGTCTCAGTAGAGCTATATTTTAGTTGATATCATGCAGGGTCCCAGCCATCCAGAGTTATTCTTTTCTGTTCTCTTTTCTTCCTCTTCTTAATGCATATAGTCGACATTATACCTTTCAAAACCATAATAGTCTTGTCTTCTCATTTGGGGCTCTATTTCCTGTTGGTTTATGTTAGGATTATGGGGACACCTCAAGCAAACCTACCCATCCCCAGCCTCTCCACTACCAGGGGATCACAGTGAATATAATCAGGCACAGAAAGGACTAGAATGCACCCCTCCAGTCTCCATACTAATTCCAGAGAAGTTACATTCCTTACAGGCTATAGTTCTCTATGATTTTTTATAAAAAGTTAAAATCCACTCATTTGAAAATAACTCGATTTTGCAAATGCAAAATGACTTGAGGGAAAAAATAAAAGCACCATTCAGAGCCTCTCTACCCCAACTACTTAGTGAAAACTGTCACAAGAGGGATGAGTGACATATTTGAACGAGTTCTTGGGGTTTTCTCTGCACGAGCCAAACCCAGGATTCAGCAGGAGGCAAACCAGCTGTAGCTTGTCATATATTAGTCAATTATCCTAATGATTTTTTTCCCCCATGAAAAAGCATGAATCCAGGTTGCTCTTATATTTTACGAAGATTTTACTTTGCCTACTCACAAATATTAATTGGAGTCTCTCCATGTTGATTCCAGCCTCTGGGGTTTTGGGGTCACTGCAGGTGCGTGAGGGCCAGTGGAGGGGGAGTGAAGACTGGCAGGAAGTACCTTCCTTCCTCACGTCTCCAGCCCCTGCTCTTGTGAGGACAGCATTTGATTAGTCCTTCACAACCTGTTTCTCCTCAGATACAAGGAAAATACCGGAAACCACTGTGCCAATTCTGGCTGTCGCTCCTTTGAACACCGTTGGATCTGCTAGAGGAATGTGAAATAAATCCAAAAAAGGCTGCTTTATGGATCTTTGAATGTGGTGTCACAGAAGGAAACTGTCTTAGAAATCATAGCTAAAATTGGATAGTTAGTTAATTTTTTGGAAAATGTTTTGAATTAGAATTAATCTTTAAGTTAGGAGTCACTTCTAGCCAATGTCCAACAATCAGTGTGAAATGACCATGCTGCAGAGACATAATTGAAATCTAAGACTTGTACGAGTGGCCTTGCTTCTTTCTATTGTCCATGCATTCTAGTGGTCAGGTAATAATTGCATCAAAGATCTATGCAAATGTTTGTTATTGAGTGCTATTTTTCTTTTACCTTTTAGATTTAAATAAATATTGTTAATTATAGCTCATGTTTGCTCAGTGTTCCATTGGTGACAGGTCAATTTGGTTCCTTAAACAATTATATTAAAGGAACTAATATGGTCAGTTTACAACTTAAACTGTTCCATACATTGCCTCTAAATTAGATGAGAAAGATGGCTAAGCCAAAGTAAATTTGACAACACTAATAAAAATGTAACTAAACAGTTGTTCCTTATAAAATTATCTTCATATTTTATGGATGGCACATCCATTGCCTATAGTGCTTGTATTTTATAGAATCAGGATCAAATTTAGGAAGAAGTCAAGCTTTCATCACTCTCTTTTTAAAATACCTAATTCCATGTTCTTTACTTTTACATATCATTACTTACTATTTATTACATGTTTACTATGTGTGATTTTGACTAAGTGTGGTAAAAATGAATACATCAAAAGAAATTTCAAAAACAAAAATCTTAAATTCACATGTGTATTCCATAGCTCAGTTATGTGTGGAGCAGTTCTCAGTCAGTCCTGTGTGATTGTCCGTTGTATTGAAACATTGTGTGATGTGCTGAGTGTTTCCCTGCTTCTTATTTTGTGAAAGTCTGCCTCCCCCAAAGCAGAGTGCCCCCAAAGCAAGGTCAAAGTTATGGTAATCCTCCAAAGCCCAAAAGGGCATGTCATGTGCTTAATTTGAGTGACAAAATGAAAATTTTAGATGTGTTGAAAGGTTAGCAGAAGTTGGGGAGCATTATGTTGAAAATGAATCAAGCATGCACATCAGAGCACTGAATGCTGCATCTTGAGCATGTGTGGTTTTCCTCCCCGGTGGTCTCCTTGGAACCATACACCTGTGCATACCAAGGGTCTACTCTGTGCCCCTAGGCCTCAGGAAGAACCAATGTGAGAATTGGCACATGCTTCTCATTGAGGCCAGGATGGAGTTATCCTCATCAAGAAGCTTGCTCACTTCTTGGAAAGGGGCCCATGAATCAAGGACAAGTTGTTGAGGTCAAGAAAAAGACTTATTTAGTGAGCCAGCAAAACTGAGTTGGTAGTATCCCCAAACACCATCTTAATCCATGAAAAGTTTCAAGCTATCTTTAGACAAGGGGTAAAGAAGAGTGGCTTGGACTAGAAAAGGACTGATGACTAGAGACATTTGGGTGCCACTTCCCTGGTCTGGGATGAGCATATGTAATCACAAGATGTCCCTGTAAGTCTTAAAAATATATGAGTTATTGTTTTTCTGGCACCATCAGCAGTGAAGAAGGAGGAGAGATTAGGGAAGTGTTGGGCCAATTAGCCTTATAGTGCTAACTGCCTCAGGAATTCCTTCAAGGACTAACATGTCTACATGCAGACTTGAGCAGAAAGAGTCTGACCTAAAGGTTAAGTCAGCAAAGAAGATAGATGCAAAGAATATGAAGGTGGAGATGGCAGACTTTATCTTGTTTATGCACCCGTCAGATATAGGCCAAGTGAAGAGTCAGTGTTTGAGACTTCAAAGTCCTGAAAAATAACTGAGGCAATTGTCTTCAAAATCTACATGCCAGACATGTTATCTGCAGCAAAGTTAGTAAGAGACTAGAAATACATTGCCCAGCTACATGTCTTGCAATATCATGATCTTGAAAGGAATAAAAATCAAGTAAAGACAAACAAGAGAGGCTAGAGGATTTTCTTAGGTATTTTCTTGGCTTCAGTCATAGTAAACTTTTTTTTTCCTTTTTTTAAATTGTTTTATTATTCATACGTGCATACAAGGCTTGGGTCATTTCTCCTCCCTGCCCCCACACCCTCCCTTACCACCCACTCCACCCCCTCCCTCTCCCCCCCACCCCCTCAATACCTGTCAGAAACTATTTTGCCCTTATCTCTAATTTTGTTGAAGAGAGAGTATAAGCAATAAGAGGAAGGAACAAGGGTTTTTGTTGGTTGAGATAAGGATAGCTATACAGGGAGTTGACTCACATTAATTTCCTGTGAGTGTGTGCTACCTTCTAGGTTAATTCTTTTTGATCTAACCTTTTCTCTAGTTCCTGGTCCCCTTTTCCTATTGGCCTCGGTTGCTTTTAAGGTATCTGCTTTAGTTTCTCTGCGTTAAGGGCAACAAATGCTAGCTAATTCTTTAGGTGTCTTACCTATCCTCACCCCTCCCTTGTGTGCTAAAGCTTTTATCATGTGCTCAAAGTCCAATCCCCTTGTTGTGTTTGCCCTTGATCTAATGTCCACATATGAGGGAGAACATACGGTTTTTGGTCTTTTGGGCCAGGCTAACCTCACTCAGAATGATGTTCTCCAATTCCATCCATTTACCAGCAAATGATAACATTTCATTCTTCTTCAAGGCTTCATAAAATTCCATTGTATATAGATACCACATTTTCTTAATCCATTCGTCAGTGGTGGGGCATCTTGGCTGTTTCCATAACTTGGCTATTGTGAATAGTGCTGCAATAAACATGGGTGTGCAGGTGCCTCTGGAGTAACCTGTGACACAGTCTTTTGGGTATATCCCCAAGAGTGGTATTGCTGGATCAAATGGTAGATCATGTTTAGTGTTTTAAGTAGCCTCCAAATGTTTTTTTACAGTGGTTGTACTACTTTATATTCCCACCAACAGTGTAAGAGGGTTCCTATTTCCCTGCATCCTCGTCAACACCTATCGTTGGTGGTGTTGCTAATGATGGCTATTCTAACAGGGGTGAGGGGGAATCTTAGTGTGGTTTTAATTTGCATTTCCTTTATTGCTAGAGATGGTGAGCATTTTTTCATGTGTTTTTTGGTCATTTGAATTTCTTCTTTTGAGAAAGTTCTGTTTAGTTCACTTGCCCATTTCTTTATTGGTTCATTAGTTTTGGGAGGATATAGTTTTTTAAGTTCCCTATATATTCTGGTTATCAGTCCTTTGTCTGATGTGTAGCTGGCAAATATTTTCTCCTACTCTATGGGTGTTCTCTTCAGTTTAGAGACCATTTCTTTTGATGAACAGAAGCTTTTTAGTTTTATGAGGTCCCATTTATCTATGCTATCTCTTAGTTGCTGTGCTCCTGGGGTTTCGTTGAGAAAGTTCTTACCTATACCTACTAACTCCAGAGTATTGCCTACTCTTTCCTGTATCAACTTTAGAGTTTGGGGTCTGATATTAAGATCCTTGATCCATTTTGAGTTAATCTTGGTATAGGGTGATATACATGGACCTAGTTTCAGTTTTTTGCAGACTGCTAACCAGTTTTCCCAGCAGTTTTTGTTGAAGAGGCTGCCTTTTCTCCATCGTGTATTTTTAGCTCCTTTGTCAAAGATAAATTGGTTATAGTTGTGTGGTTTCATATTTTGGGTCTCTATTCTGTTCCACTGGTCTTCATGTCTGTTTTTGTGCCAGTACCATGCTGTTTTTATTGTTATTGCTTTGTAATAAGTTTGAAGTCAGGTATCGTGATACCTCCAGTGTTGTTCTTTTGACTGAGTATTGCCTTGGCTATTCGTGGCCTCTTGTGTTTCCATATAAATTTCATGGTAGATTTTTCAATCTCCTTAATGAATGTCATTGGAATTTTGATGGGAATTGCATTAAACATGTAGATTACTTTTGGGAGTATAGACATTTTTACTGTGTTGATTCTACCAATCCATGAGCATGGGAGATCTCTCCACTTTCTATAGTCTTCCTCAATCTCTTTCTTCAGAAGTGTATAGTTTTCCTTGTAGAGGTCTTTCACATCTTTTGTTAGGTTTACACCTAGGTATTTGATTTTTTTTGAGGCTATTGTAAATGGAATTGTTTTCATACATTCTTTTTCAGTTTGCTCATTGTTAGTGTATAAAAATGCTAATGATTTTTCTATGTTGATTTTATATCCTGCTACCTTGCTATAGCTATTGATGATGTCTAGAAGCTTCTGAGTAGAGTTTTTTGGATCTTTAAGGTATAGGATCATGTCGTCTGCAAATAGGGATATTTTGACAGTTTCTTTACCTATTTGTATTCCTTTTATTCCTTCTTCTTGCCTAATTGCTCTGGCTAGGAATTCCAGTACTATGTTGAATAGGAGTGGAGATAGTGGGCATCCTTGTCTGGTTCCTGATTTTAGAGGGAATGGTTTCAGTTTTTCTCCGTTAAGTATAATGCTGGCTATAGGTTTGTCATATATAGCTTTTATAATGTTGAAGAACTTTCCTTCTATTCCTAGTTTTCTTAGAGCTTTTATCATGAAATGGTGTTGGATCTTATCAAAGGCTTTTTCTGCATCTCTTGAGATGATCAAGTGGTTTTTGTCTTTGCTTCTGTTAATGTGGTTTATTATGTTTATTGATTTTCATATGTTGAACCACCCCTGCATCCCTGGGATGAAGCCTACTTGGTCGTGGTGAATAATCTTTTTGATGTGTTGCTGAATTCGGTTTGCCATTATTTTGTTGAGGATTTTTGCATCAATGTTCATGAAGGAGATTGGCCTATAGTTCTCCTTTTTGTAGGTGTCTTTGCCTGGTTTTGGGATAAGTGTAATATTGGCTTCATAAAATGTGTTTGGCAGTTTTCCTTCCCTTTCTATTTCGTGGAACAGTTTAAGGAGGGTTGGTATCAGTTCTTCTTTAAAGGTCTGATAGAATTCAGCAGAGAATCCATCAGGTCCTGGACTTTTCTTTTTGGGGAGACTCTTGATTGCTGCTTCAATTTCATTTTGTGTTATAGGTCTATTCAGGTGATTAATTTCCTCTTGGTTCAGTTTTGGATGATCATATGTATCTAGAAATCTGTCCATTTCTTTTAGATTTTCAAATTTATTTGAATATAGGTTCTCAAAGTAGTCTCTGATGATTTCCTGGACTTCCATGGTGTTTGTTGTTATCTCCCCTTTTGCATTCCTAATTCTACTAATTTGGGTTTTTTCTCTCCTCATTTTAGTCATGTTTGCCAGGGGTCTGTCGATCTTGTTTATTTTTTCAAAGAACCAACTTTTTGTTTCATTAATTCTTTGTATGGTTTTTTTGGTTTCTATTTCATTGATTTCAGCTCTTATTTTTATTATTTCTCTCCTTCTATTTGTTTTGGGATTTGCTTGTTCTTGTTTTTCTAGGAGTTTGAGATGTATCATTAGGTCATTGATTTGGGATCTTTCAATCTTTTTAATACATGCACTCATGGCTATAAACTTTCCTCTCAAGACTGCCTTAGCTGTGTCCCATAGGTTCCGGTAGGTTGTGTTTTCAAATTCATTGACTTCCAGGAACTTTCTAATTTCCTCTTTTATTGCATCGATGATCCATTCTTCATTAAGTAATGAGTTATTTAGTTTCCAGCTGTTTGCATGTTTTTTGTCTTTACTTTTGTTGTTGAGTTCTACTTTTACTGCATTGTGGTCAGATAGTATGCATGGTATTATTTCTATTTTCTTATATTTGGTGAGGCTTGCTTTGTGCCCTACGATGTGATCTACTTTGGAGAAGGTTCCATGGGCTGCTGAGAAGAATGTATATTGTGTAGAAGTTGGATGAAATGTTCTGTAGACATTAAGTAGGTCCATTTGATCTATTGTATATTTTAGATCTTGGATTTCTTTATTGATTTTTTGTTTGGATGACCTATCTATTGATGATAATGGGGTGTTAAAGTCTCCCACAACCACTGTGTTGGCGTTATTATATGCTTTTAGGTCTTTCAGGGTGTGTTTGATGAAATTGGGTGCGTTGACATTGGGTGCATACAGGTTGATGATTATTATTTCCTTTTGGTCTATTTCCCCTTTTATTAGTATGGAATGTCCTTCTTTATCTCATTTGATCAATGTAGGTTTGAAGTCTACTTTGTCAGAGATAAGTATTGCTACTCCTGCCTTTTTTGGGGGGCCATGGCTTGGTAAATTTCTTCTTCCAGCCTTTCATCCTCAGCCTATGCTTATTTCTGTCGGTGAGATGGGTCTCCTGTAAGCAACAAATTGTTGGATCTTCCTTTTTAATCCATTTCGTCAAATGGTGCCTTTTGATGGGTGAATTAAGTCCGTTAACATTAAATGTTAGTACTGATAGGTACTCTCTACTTTCTTGTTTTTTCTTTTCCTGTGGTTGGTGCTGCCTGTCTTTTCATGGTTAAGTTTCGTTTCCCTTTCTGTGTGCAGAATCCCTTGAGGAATCTTTTGTAGTGGTGGCTTTGTGGTCACATATTGTTTTAGTTTCTGCTCATCATGGAAGACTTTTATTGCTCCATCTATCTTGAATGATAGTTTTGCTGGGTAGAGTATCCTGGGGTTGAAGTAGTCATAGTAAACTTTTATTTTTCAGCTTCACTCTCAAATTTAAGCTCAAATTACCATGTTTCACCATCCGTACCACTGACATCCTTGTCTGAGCCACTAGTGTCTCTTGCCTGGATAGTGTTATGATAGCTTCCCATACTAGATACCCAGGAATGCTCTAACAAATTACCACAAATTTGCTGACTTAAAACAACAGGAAGATGAAGCTGACATATGAGGAAGACAGAGGTAAGAACCCTTTAGAGAAAACAGTGCTGCAACTATGTTAACATTATGGTTTTATGATCAACCTACCCCTGAAGACTGTGCTTTCTCTACAATATTTCAATCATATGAAAAATAAATCTTTCTGGGCTTTCAGGCAATTTGAGGTGGAGTTCTACTACTTGTTCCTAACCAATGCGCTCTGTGTTATATCTATACATCTTTGTGAACTTGTAACAAGGCTTAGTTCCAGGCTTTGTATTTCTGTCCCACTGACAAATCAGGTAGAGGATTCAGTGAAATTCCGTCATGTCCTGCATTTGAAAGGCAGAAGTCTCATTTTGGTCGTTGACAGCTGACTCTAGGGTTAACAAGTGTATTTAGAATGTAAGCTGTCTGCTGGTGACATGATGGGAAATGCAAAGAATTCTATGTCTAGTGTTAAACAGTTCTCTGTCACTCAAATTCACTATTATGTGATGTGCTTGCTCCTCCCCTTGACATCAATGTCTACTAAGTGTTAATTTAAGCACAGGGCTATGTTAAACATGGAATATCATGCATTGTCTGTGGAGAAGTGGTAAAAAATCTTGGAGGTTAAAAGTTTAGAGAGGGAAGCTTGCATTTATTCTCCTGAAAGTTCATGTTTTTCCCTCTCTCTCTTTCTCTGGTTCATCTTTTCCCTGTCCCTCCCAGTAAGATCCTTCTCCATACTTATTTCCTCAGGGGAAGCTTGTGACAGGTTGGAAAACAGAACAAAAAAGGTTTTCCCTGACTCCTCCTTTTCAGGATAATGGAGGCTACTTTGAGTATTGGGAATAGATGAAATGTTAACAAAATGCACATTGTGGCAGAGTAGGCTTCCTTGACTCCTGTAGTGGTTTGATATGAAATGTTCTCCCCAGGCTCATGTGTTCAGTGCTTGGTCCTCAGCTAGTGGCACTATTTGGGAAGTGATGGAAGCTATAGGAGGTGAAGAAGTGGGTCACTGGGGATGTGCTATAGAGGGTTATACTTGGTCCCCAGTCTCATTCTCTGCTTCCTGTCTCCCATTAGGAGAGTAGCCTCTTGCACACATTCCTGCAGCACAATGTTCTGCCTCACTAAGGACCCAAAATCCATGGAACCAAGGACTATGGACTGAAACCTGAAACTGTGAGCTAAAATGCACCCTTCCTTGTCTAAATCATTTCCCTTGGGTATTTGGTCACAGGAATGAAATGTCTGAGTATCACAACTTGGAAACAAGTCATTCTCTTAGGTTTAGGGGGATAAAGACAAGGAGGAAGAGGAGGAAGGAATGCTAGCAGAAGTGCAAGGCCCTGAGTTCAAACTGCAGTACTGCCCAAACCCAAAAACAAAACAAAAAGATAGACACCCTGTGACCTATTTGCTGAGAACAATCAGGATTCTGAGAAGGACAAGTCCTGAGATTAGATGATATCACAGCCAGCAGTATTGAGATCAGCCCCATACAATGATTCCATGCTTCTTAAGAGTAGCCTGAAATAGGAATGAGCACAGGTGGACCAGAAGAACAGATTCCTCAGCATTGAGCCACATGCACTGATAAGCATCCATCAGCCCAGTGAGACCAGGCAGTTTCAGACATATATAAGGGCAGGTGACATTGAAACTCTTATACTCTCTCTTAATGCCTAGCACTGGCATCAGGCCTTCAGAACTGCAACACAACCCCACACTGACTTTGGAGAACTGAGAGTCCAAATAAGAAATTAAATTATTATGGAATAATAAAGTTGCATTTTCCACACCTGTGCTTGTGGCCTGCATTTCGTACCTTGTATAAAATATTTATTTTCTTTTCCCCATGAGTGAGTTCCCATGGTGTTATAAGAGGACATAACTTCTATGTGGATAAAGACTCTTTATAGTTATAATAGCAGCTCACAAAATGTTTATTGTTGGAGAAGCAGGCTTCAGCCCACCTGGTCATTAAGTAAATGCTACAAATCTTGGCCAAGACTTGGCTTCCACATGTAAAGGTGGAGAGGCCATTTTGCTATTATGAAAACAGCTTGACTAGAAAAACAAACTCTATCAGCATAAGACCCTCTAATAATTGCAATTTCTATATCCAACAGAAAAGTATACAGATAGAACAGTGTGTTAGTGAATTTTATGGTCAGAGGAATATCCTGTCCAATCCAATCAAAACTGATTTGGGGGCATATTTTACTTCATAAATATGTTCATGCATCTTGTTTCTACCCGAAAGGGAAGGGAATTAGAATTTTAGGATTCTCCCACTTTGGGGCTGTGATAATTTTATGATTAAACTTGGGAGGGGCAGATGTCTTCCACACACATCATTTCTTTGAAGCTCAAAGTTTTGTTAATACATTTAACTAAGATAAAGTACCATTGTCTTTGTTGGGGGGATGATTATTAGAGAAACATGGCAAACCTTTCCTTAAGTTACCAATTCCCGATCTGGCCAGTTCTGTGGTTTTCTGACACTCAACTTATCCAGTTTTCCTGCAGAATTTCAACAATTCAATTCTTTTCTGAAACTCTACCTGGAGTTAGCAACAGATCCCTCAGTCCTTCACAACTGCCCCTATTTTAGATACCCAATATAAAGTATTCACCACATGTCAACTTATTCCTTGTACTGAAGAAGGGCACCTGAGTAGTATCCAACAGCCTTTCTACAAGGAGGCTCCATGAAGGATGCTTGTACATGTTCCTTGAAGGAACTATGCCTGGGTCTCTTTAGGGGCATCTCTGTATTCAGCAGTGGGATTGCAGGATCTTCAGATATGTGTGCTTAATTTCAAAAAGTACTGCCAATTCCTTTCCAGGATAACTTCTGGAATCTACACTCCCAGGAACAGAGCAGGAAGGTTCACATTTCCCCAAGAGGAGTTTGCTTCCATTTGGCAACTTCTGACTTTTAAACATCCTGAATTTCTAAAATGTAGAAGGGTAAAAATTCATTTGTGTTTCTGTTATTCCTAGGAAGGTCAATGTCATTAGGCATATGGCCTCTCTTCTATGAGTTACCAACCACTCATGTCCTCTGCTCATTTTTCTACTGTTTCCTGTTTTTTTCATTGCTTTGCTCCATTCCTGTGTGTCTTGAATAACATTTCTGTAGTGATTTTAACATAGGAAAGATATCACCACCTTTAAAAACTTTATCCAGAGTAAGCGTCTTTGAACTTAAATTCAAGCCTTCTATATGTCTAGGGCCATTTTTGCCATTATTAATTTCCCATAAATTATTCCTTTTGGTTTTTGCAAATCATTATCATGTTATTGTAAATGTTACTACATATTTGGAAATACTTGTGAGTTTGAGTTATTTCCTTCCTTCAGTCTGCATTTTGGTATTTTTCTCCTTTTTTTCCAGTTTTATCAGAACTTATTTATTAATCTTGTCAAAGAACCAGCTTTTGATTCTATTAAACATAACTTTGTGCTTTTCAAATTATCTGATTTATTGATTTTTGTCCTTTATTGATCCATTTCTGTCTCTTTCTTGCTTTTTTTCTGGTTTTATTTTGAGTAGAATGCTTTTTGTTCATGCTTTCTTGGTTTCTCATAAATTTGTTTAAAAGCATTGCTTTTATGTGCTGCTTTAATTGCATACCAAAGTATTGATGTTTTGGTGCTGGGCATGATGACTCAAGCCTACAATCCCAGCCCCTCAGGAGGCTGAGATTAGGAGGATGGTGGTTCTAGGCCAGCCCAGGAATAAAATTCACAAGACTCCATATCAACCAGTGGCTGGGCATGGTGGTGCACACCTGTCATCCCGCTATGCAGTGAAGCATATATAGGTGGATCATGGTCAAGGATGACTCAGGCATACAGTGAGACCCTATCTTAAATTTAATCAATGCAAGAAGGACTGGCAGGGTTGCTCAAGTGGTAGAGAACCTGCCTAATAAGCCTGCGACCCTGAGTTCAACTTCCAGTACCACAAAAAAAAAGTACTGATGTTTTTAATCTATTTAGTTCAACATACTTTTTCAGTAGTCTGATATTTTGGTTTTGGCTATATAAAATTTTAAAATAAATCATAAATTTTATTACATCACATTGGAGAACATCATCTTCATGATGCTGACTTTATGGAATTAATTGAGCCTTTTTTGGGATATCCTGCATAGTTTTGTAAATATGAAGGTGTATTTAAATAAACGTGCATTATTTTGGAGGCATAACATTTCATATACGTGAATCAATTCAAGTTTAATAATACAGTGTTTAGCTATTCCATAGTTACTTATTTTTAGGCCTGATCTACCAATTTTTGACAAGTGGACCTTAAAATCATTAAGTGGGAAGATTAGTAACTATTTAGCCTCAGGTTTCTGATTGGTTTACATATTTCAGGGGCACATTGCTGGTGGATATGTTCATGGTGATTTTTCTCTTTGGTCTATTTTTATATCAACAGTCTGCTACTTTAATTTTTATATTTTGCATGCTTTTGGGTCCAGTTGGTTCCCCTTTGTGTTTTTCTGATTGTGATGTCTTTCTTTTTCTTTTTAAGGCTATTAAGATCATTTGAAATTCTTCTTTGGCTTATTCCTTCCCTTTTCTCTGGCATAGGCTGTCTCTTTTGTTGTCATTTTTTTCATAACTGTGATAGATCACAATTTTCTTTGGGGGTCTCATATTCCTTATGAGCCTCTTCTGGTGCTATTCAGACAGTCTTGACTTGTGATGGCTCAACTTACAATATTCTTTATTCTATGATGGCTTGAAAGTAACATACATTCAGTAGAAACCTTACTTCAGACTTTGAATTTGGAACTTTTGCTGAGCTACTGATATGCTGTGGAGCATTCTCTTCTGACACCAGGCCTTGGTGGGGATCTGGGGCCCCCATGCAGTCATGAGACATGAGGGTAAACAATAGACACTCTACAGTGTCCTGTGTTGCAAGGTGTGGTGTTCAGTGTGTTAGCTGTATCAAATGCATTTTCTACTTAATGATTTTCAACTGAGAATGGTTTTATCAGATGTGACCTCAACATAAATCAAGGAGTAGCTGCATATGCAGCCAGGGGGTAAACACAAATTTCCGTTTGTGTCCTTCTTTTTGGATTGGCACAGAATTTCCTCAAGGCTGAGAGCCTGTGCCCTGGCATTTTTATATTAGCTTGCTCAGTTGAAATCACCTAGAGATGATGGAATGGGGAAGGAGAGATCTCAGAGCCTGGAAGACCTGTTGATCAACTCACCCACATGACTGCTTGAATATCCACTGGGCCTTCACAGTCTCTACTTGCTGCTGAACTGGCTGCTAGTTTTGATCTTTTCAAATGGACTGGACAGGTCATGGCCCACTTGGCACTGTAGAGTCATACAGTGGGTACTACCAAAAGCTTCTCTTCCTCTTGGTCTCCTGGTTAGAAGGGCCAACATCTCTTCCCTCCCCTCTCTTCTTTCCCTTCAAGCAGGCTACTCTCTTGTTCTTGATATTAATTTAATAACTGCATTGCCCTTCCCTTTACTTCTGTGACATCTCCAGGGTTGGTTTGGGGAAGGGGGTAGATGTGAAGAAAACCAGTTGCTTGTGCTAGTTTCATTTTGATCATGGGAAAAGAAATTCTCAATCTCTTCCATAGCTTTGTACCTTTTACTTGATGGTGACACTCATAATGCCACACTGATTTTTCACAGTTTTCATGCAATATGAAAATAGTCTAAAAAATAGTCTAGCATAGTTCCCAGCCCAAGACTAGATGTGCTGTACAATTAGTCTATTGTTATTATTTTAATGTTACCATTTCTTTATAGTGATTCAAGATAAATAAGATTTTAACAAAAGCATTTGCACTTGATTATGTTATTTGGGAGATAAAATCATATGCATATATATGTACATATATGTATATATATAATATATAATTTGCTTTTCAACTTTCACATATATATATGAATATATATGAATACAGAGAATATAACTTTTATATTCTCTGTATATAAAAATGAGCCCCACAACATGCAATCTGAATTTTTTTGCAGCATTAAGGATTGGCTAACATTATTGCTCCTGTATGTACATTTTAAACACTACATGGAATATATTTGGTGATGGTTAAAATCACAAACTTTAGGCTGTGCCAATGGAATCAAAGACATTTGGATTAGTTGTGGGTATTAAACTAATTCTTGGTAATATTGCAGGGTGGTTTAAGGATATCAGAATTCTATAGCTTTTATATGGGTCCATTATTTCATTAAAAATTTTTTCTTTCCTCTTAAAATCAGGAAAGGAATAAAGGTAAAGAGTTAATATTCAAGGCACACCTCCTTGATATCTAGTCCTATGATATTTTTGATGGCTATTATAATCTCCACCTTTTAAAATAAGGAAATTGGACCTTCAAGAGAGTGCATAATTTGCTCATTCACAAAGCAAATATGCCAGAGAACCAGAGCAGCAATTTCAAAATAGATCCATTTGTCTTTTGTGTGCTTGGTCTACCCAGTGCTTCACAAACCTTAATGTGGGTGCAAATTATAACCTACAGACCTTGTTAAATGTAGATTCTAACCTACCATCTTTGGCTGACCTAGGATTGCACAGTTCTAACATGCAGACAGGTAATGCTGTAACTGCTGGTCCATGGTCAACACTTTGAACAGCCAGGGTCCATATCATGTTGTGACATAATGCTATTAATTTTATACTTTTTTAATCTGATTAAACTAGAGGCCATTTGGATAGTTAGGGGTCACAGATATGCAACATCTGTGAAATGGCTTCACTGTTTTATTGCTCTTTTTACTTCTAAGTAGCATTTCATATAAACCATTTTTCTACAGGTTTTTTGTACTGGACTTCTTCTGTTCCCTTTAATGTTTGGTTTAAAGAACATATAGACCATGTGTGGGGCCAGAAAATGGTCATGTGTAGGTTTGGTTTTCTTTTATGTGTCCACACATTACTAGAAGCTTGACTCTCTGCTTGTACTTGAAATCATCTATTAAAATTTAGTCACTGAAGTGACAGTGTTAGGAAGTGGTGCCTTCTCCATGGGAGGTGATCAGGTGATGAGGTCAGTGTCCTCACAAATTGGATTAGTACCCTTATAAGAAGCACAAGAGGACTGCCTTGCCTTTTCCCCCACATGAGGACACATGACTGTCTTTTCATGGCTGTCTTTTCACTCACCAGCCACCAAATTTGCCTGTCTTATTCATGGACGTCTCACCTCCATGGCTGTGAAAAATAAATGTTCGCTGTTTATAACCCATCTAAATTATGTATTTTTGTTATAGCAACCTGAGGAGGCTAAGGCATTCCCCTAATGTTATTGGTGGTAACTCACATTTTTATCTTGCTAGGTTCATTTCTAATGGGGAAATTCTTATGTTTTGTGTACATTAGAGTCACCTATTAAAAAGAGTGATTTGTAGTTCCCATCTATTCACATGTTCCTGGGATTGAAGGAAGTGTTACTCCATCAAGAATAGAGTGTCTTGAATGTGTAGCTTATGACTAAGCTATAGCTCCTGCTCCTTTGGAAACATTTGAAGAATCTGAAAGCCTTCTGGGGCATGTTCACCAATGGAAATGGAATTGTAGAATTTTCCATGATGCATTTTCTGAGAAGGATAATCAAAGCATGCTGGGGATGACCAAATTTCAGAACAGTGTAATGTGCAAGTGAAAGCCACAAAGAGAGACACGGAGATCTCCAAACGCATCTCAAGTGTGGATTAAAGTTTCTCTGTTTTTCTTCAGAAATTTTGAGATGAACTATGAATTAATTCACAGAAAAAAAGCAAAGCGAACAAGTAACAGTAACAAAAACCCTTTATCAAACAGAAAATAATGGAAATTAATTCTTGGCAGAAAACAAGAAGAGCAGGTTCAGCTGTTTTGGATAATTAGAAGCACAATAGTTTATATTTTCTTATATAATAATTGTCAAAAATATTCTTTTAGGCATGATGAGAGAAAAATTATATTCTTAATTTGTAATGGGGATTTTAAAAAATGAAAACATACAAGCTTATGAAACAAACAGTGGAGAGATACATACAGAAATTTGTCTTTACCTACCATTAACTTTTCTGTGTCTTGCTCACCATGGGGAAAACAATTTAAAAATCATTTTTATTTTACTTAAAAATTTTTGGAGTAGGAGAGTCACATGGTTAAAAATGGAAAAGATACAATTAAAATATCAAAGCAATACACCTAAATGTATACAATTTCCATTTGTTAGTTATACTCTAATAACACTGAAGAAAAATTCAGAAGGTACAGGAGGAAAATGAGTCTTCTCATTCCCATCCGTGTTCCCCCAGATATTCCCTTCCCTTTTTTAAGACCGATGAATGGTGGCACTTTCTTCTACATCTTTAAAAATATGTGTTTTCACACGTAAGTCAAATTTTAAATTTTCTCCCTAATTTTTAATCCACTCACATGTTTTGCTCCGCAACAGAGCTCAGCACCTGTGCCACGTCTGTCTGTAAAGAGCTTCCTGTCCTTTCTGTGGCTTTTGCTGCTCCACTGCATGGTTGAGCCATGATTTACAAATTTTTTTTTGTGTGTCACTGGGGTTTTGAACTCAGGGCTTCATGCTTACTAGGTAAGCACTTCACCATTTGAGCTACACCAACAGCCCTCTTTTCTCTGGTGATTTTTGAGATAGGGTCTTTCTTCTGGGCCATGGTGGCCTCCTATTTTATGCTTCCTGCTGTAGCTAGGATGACGGGTAACAGCCACTACACCCAGCTATTGGTTGAAATGGGGGCTTGCAAACATTTTTTGTTTTTGCCTGTACTGGCCTGGAGCCATGATCCTTCCGATCTCAGTCTCCCCGCATAGTTGGGATGACAGATGCTTGTCACCACACACACTGGTTGAGAAGGCATCTTCAGAACATTGTGCCCAGGCTGGCTTTGAAGTGCCATCTTCCTGATCTCGGTCTCTTGCGTAGGTAGGATTATAGCCATGAGGTAACGGCACCCAATGCGAATAGTTCTTACTGATGGACACTTACATGGATTCATGTTAGAAATACATCATTTTATACTTAATAAGTCTGTAGGATCAATTCTTCAGAGTGGATTGCTGCGTCACAGGGCACATGAACTTCAAATTTGATAGATGGTTCAAAATTGCCTTCTCAAGGAGCCTATGAATTTATATTCTTACCATTAGTGTGTGAGCCTTTCCCCCCAGCAGTTTGTCAATATTCTGATTAAACTCATTCCTGTAGTGTGCTTTTAATTTGACTTTTTCTTCTTATGACCAAGGACAGCATTTGCTGGGATATTTAGGTGCTGTATGTCTTTCCTTTTGTTGACATATTCACATATGAAAGATGTGAACACTAGAAGAGCAAGTGTGCTTGGGATCATTGGCCTGGATCTTGGGAAAATTTCCATAATTTTCCAGAGACAAAAACGGTTCTTGCTCTGTGTGTCTTCTATATTTTACTATATCCTTTTATTTTCTTATTGGAAGTGGTTTTGTGGTAGATCAAGAGTCTGAGAAAGATGAATGCCTGTGTTCCAAGAGTGCTGATGACAGCACAAATGTCTGCTGTTGTCACAGAAGATTCTGAGGGTTGTAGAGAAAGGTGGTTTGACATTCTGAGGGAAAATGGCAGAATAAGACTCATGCTTCTCTTATTCAAGTGCCCTTAGGCTGAGCTTTCAGAAAGCTTATCAGAGTCACTAGGAGTTAATTATGAATAATACATCAAATGGACAACTACCAGTAAAATTTTACTCCAGTTGCTGAGCGTGTTAACTTTTTGTTGCACTTTTTTCTAGTCTCATTATTGACTTCAGAGTAAAACCAGTTGGAATTGGTATCTATCTCGTCCCTGTCACTAACTCACTGTGTCACCTTGAACAACTAGTCTCTTTGAGCTTTTTACTTTGCTTATAAACTGAAGAGACAGATGCATACTTGGCAGTGTTTTTATGAGGAGGAAAGGAGATGATAAACTTCAAGCACTTACTGATGCCCAAGACCCTCAATGGCTACTATTGTGATTATGCGCTAAGGTACCCAGACTTAACCTTGCAAGCTGTGTGTCCTTGGGGCCATTTCATTTCCTCAATCACGTTTACGCCTCAGTTTCCTCTGCATAAAATGGGGATAATAACCATACTTCATCAGGTTGATATGTAAAGTGTGTAGCACAGTGCCAGACACATAAGTGTTCAATAAATGGTAGCTATTTGTTTTTATTATTGTCATTATCATTCTCTTCAGCAATTTTCTTAAGCTTCCTTATCCTGAGCCCTTCTGTTGAAAATTGGCCGGGATGCTACCACTATTATTCTTTCTCTATAGTCATGCTGTGACATTTGAGTCACTGTATGATTGAATCTGCCAGGCACTTCGCTGGGATCTGCATGTGGAGATGCGGGAATTCCTGCCGACAGAAGCCCCCAGGGACAATTCCTGGGCCTGAGCCAGCGTTCCTTTCTTCTCTATCAAGAGGCAAAGGGATTGGTCCACCCACTCTCTTCTGACTGCCACCACCTGTTCTTCCCCTCACATTTCTCTTCTTTTCAGCTCTGGAACGTGACAAAATAAACAAATAGCTATTGAGTGTAAGTAGGGAAAAGAAAGTTTTCAGATTATGGAATCAGGAGACCCAGGCTTTGGAGCTGGTTCTTGCTGTGTAGCCTTGCCTCAGTTTCTACATGTGCAGAATGAGAGCTTTCTATCCAGGTTTGCAATTTCTCTACCAGATCTGACATAATTTGATGCTCTCACTATGTGTTTGGGAACCAGCATAAGAATGCTTATGGCATGGTGTGTGCTCCACACTCCTGAGTCAGAGGCACTGGCTGGGTGGGAGTTTACTGGTGGTGTTGCCCTTGGCACTTTGTTTAATTCTTCCAGTTTCACCATCTATGAAACAGGGATTGAATTTATCACAGAGTTAGTGTCAGAGCATCTTAGGTTAAAGCCCTGGTTCTAGCACTTTCAGGCCGGGTGAGTCACAGAAGTTATATAGCATTGTTGCACTTCAGGTTTGTCTTTGTTGTTTTATTTTTTTGTTTGTTTGTTTTGTAGGGCTGGGGATTGAAACTAGGGTCTTGTTCATGCTAGGCAAATGCTCACATCTCCAACTCAATTACAAGTTTGTTTTCTTTTTTCTCGAGATAGGGTCTCCCTATATAGTATAGGCTGACCTGGAACTCACAATCCTGTTGTCTCAGTCTCCTAAGTGCTGTAATTACAGGTGTGCACCACCAGCATGGACCTCCATTTTCCCATTGTAAGCAACTCACACATAGGAGTTCAACTTTGGAAGTTTCTTTTTTCATCATGTAAACTTGTATTTTTCCTTTTTCTTCCTTTCTTTTAATTTTTAGTAGCAGTAAATCTTTTAGAAAGTCTGAAAAAAGCCAAAAAGTTTCAGAAAAGAATCTGCAACCCAGGACTACCTAATTTCAAAGCCCATGTTCTTAAAAGTAAAGAGAGCCAGTAAATGACATGATGGAATCTGAAACCTAGGGGCCATCTGATTTTTAAATGCTATGCTCTTAACCACATCGACACACAGTCTGTCAGGAGAAGGCTTTGATTTAGCAAGATTATGATTTCATTAAAAAAATACAAGTATTCTACATGGAAGACTTTTGTCCTAATCAACCCTTCATCTACTTGGGGGGAGAGAGGGAACAGAGTGGGTGAGGACAAATGAGGAATAAGTTGCAGAATAAAGAAGGAAAAGGTTGAAATCCAGCTTCTGAAATTCAAAATTGAATTTTGTATTAAGATAATAGATTTGAAACTTGGGCTTTGTTGAAAAATAAAAATTAAAAAAGAAAGGATTCCTTTGACTCTGATTGAATATATAAAACCTGGGTCAAGTGGGCCAAATTTTAACATTCTTACCAGAGTATAGGAGGATATTCTTTCATTTTTCAATGCTGTGGACACAGAGTGCTATTTTCTGAAAGAGACAGTATGTGACACAGGAAGTTAAGAGGAAAAGGCAATTTCTGATTTTAAGAGAACATGGGAATAGAAAAAGGAAAAATGAAATGAGCACAAAACTCTAATATGTCCCTCAAAGAGAGGGGTAGTAGATGAATTAGTGGATGCTTCATTCCCAGTTTGGGAATTTTTAGGAGATCTCTCTACCATATTGGAAGACAGCAAAGTTAAGATGTTAGAGTAGCACAGTGAAGAAGTAAGAAGGTCTGTGTGTACAACTGAGTTTCCTTCAGTTTTCCCATGGTGTGGGCATTGAGTCAGGATGCAGTGGGCCATCCCTAAGGCCAGAAACCAACTAAGGACATTTCTACTGTGAGAGACTCAGCCAACAAGAGCTGAGAGATCTCACTCAGTCCTGATAAAGCCAATTAAGTGTGACTTGTAAATTCATTGACCACAATTGTCATCAAAACATCCATCAGTAGGACTTGGTTGATAGGAGCCAATATCTGGGTTATTACTTATCTCCCTAAGTGTGACCAAGAAGGGACCAGAGTGACACCTCCCACTGAGGAATCTTTCATTTAACTGTCAAGAGGTCATGTGAGCTCTTTGTCCCAGACATACTCAGATATCACCATGTATGATAGAATTACAGAATGAAAGTAGAGATTGTATAATTATCACAAAATATTGAGAAATTTAGTCAGGTATATAATATATCTACAGGAATCGCTTAAATTATTGGATCAGTAGGAGGTGGGACAAGATGGTAGATAAGAAGTATCTCCTGTTTGATTCTGTTAATGAGAAGAGTCAGGTAACGAAGGAGAGACTATTCTGAAGACAGAAGCAGAGGAACACATCAGGAAAGAGTTGGCAGGACAGCATAAAATCACAGGTAAACAAAGGTAACAGAGAAAAGCAGCAAAGAGCTCTAAGCCCCATCCCTGGTTCCCCAGGAGGGTAAGGAAGCCAAAGACAGAGCCACAATGTAAGCCAGATGGCCCTGGTGACAGATGGGCAATTCTTCCTGCAAGTTAAGTCCATGTCTGTTGCAAGCCTAAATCCAATGCTGGGATTTGGTAAGACAGTGACTGTTCTGATATGGAATGCTAATTTCAGTGAAGGAAGACATTTTGTTGCCCTTCTCATCTCTGAGAGTTATATTAAGATGTCATCTTGAGAGAGGGTCTATTGTGTGAGACTGAGATACTCTGGAGGCTTGAAGAGAAGGAAAAATCACAGTTCAGGGAGTCTTGGGAGACCCTGCCACAGTGTCTGGGTAGAAGAAGGCTGTAAGAGGTGGTCATGGAGAAGGAGAGGGTTTGATGTGGATCTGCGGAGAAGTTCAAGCAATGGAAAGCTTCAACAAGGAAGGGTAAAATGGTAAGAGGCTACACCATGCCTGGCAAAGAGCAAGTCCCACAGCCTAAGGGTGACAGCAGAAGCAAAGTACTAACTCTGTGACTAATGTAGTATTTAAAGTCCAAGCCCTGCCTCTTTGCTATGCATGTTTAAGTGGTGCTGAGAACACTGAACCCAGACCCTCTGAATTATGTGATTTTTCACAGCCTCCTTGCCACAACAGTGAGGTAAACTGCTGATTAGGGTATGAAAGCACTGAGGCCCACCTCTGAGGACTGCATCCTGGCATGTGTTTGCTGCCAGGTGGGTTTCTGGGCCACAAACCCAGGTCTGAAAAATCACATGAATTTCACACCTGCCTCTCATCAACAGGGAGGTTAACTGATAAGGAGAGTCTGAAAGCAATGAGGCCCACCCCAGGAACTGAACCTCACTGAGTGTTTGTTACCAGATGGGACAGAGGGCCCTAATTCCAGACCTCTAAATCACATGGCTTCCACAGCCTCCTTCACTCCACAGGGAAGTGAACTGCTAGGGGGAGATTGTAAGCACTTATACCAACAAGGAGAGTGCCTAGGGTCCTCCTGCTAGTGCAAAACCCAGGGCTCTGTTTGATCACCCCAGACTCTGATATATTTGAGAGTCATCCCTGGGTTTGGATGCTTGCTAGCCTGCCAACACAAACTGGAGAGCTTGGAGAAGAAGTAGGAACCTGCCAGGACCACAAGATGTAAATCTCCCTGTGGTCAGCAGTCACCTCCAATACATGAAAAAGGAAAGCTTCTACAGGGAAAGAAGACAAAAGTAGACAACTGACACTTCTATAAGAGACTTGACTAGTGTTCCTGAATCTAAACAGTGCTGGGGATCAGGCAGTGTCTTGAGGATGAAGGCAAATGTTTGGTTACTGAGGTATACCCCTAGCCCAATGGTGAGAAATAGCACATCAACCCAGTCACTTTGCTGTACTGACTGCACATTGAGAATATTTCAACTGAAAGACATCAAGTCATTAAAACTTCCAAGTGACTGGAACTCAAATATTCACATCACAAGAAATATGAAAAAACAAGGCAACATGACTCCTCCAAAACTCAACCACATCACAGTAACAAATTCTAACAGTGAAGTGGATGAAACCACAAAGAATTCAAGAATTCTTATACTCACTGAATGAGTATAAGAATTAACAATGAAATTAAAGAGGATACAAATAACACCTGTATGAATTCCAAGAAACTTATCCAATAAAATAATAGCTGAAAACGTCTCAAATCTTGAAAAAGGGATGCTCATCCAGGTACAGGAGGCATTTAGGACTTCAAGAAGACAAGAAAAGAACCTCTCCACAACATATTATAGTTAAAACATTAGGCATATGGAGCAAGGGAAAACTAAAAGTTGCAAAACAGAGGTATCAAGTCACCTACAGAAGGAAACCCCTTGAGGATGGCATGGAATGATGTATTTCAGGCTCTGAAAGAAAATAACTGCCAATCTAGATTACTGTGTCAATAGCTATCCTTCATAATCAAAGGATAAATAAAACCTCCCATAATACAACATACACGTCATTTTTAAAAATTTTTATTTATTTAATCATCTGTCAATGGATATTACATAATTACTTCCATACCTTGGACACTGTGAACAGAGCTGAAGTAAACATGATAGCACAGTACAAATTTCCTTTAGATATAAAACCAGGAGTAATATTTTTGGGTAATCATGTAGTCCCATTTTAAATTTTTTCAAGAACCTTCATGATATTTTCCATGCTGGCTATACTAACTTTCATTCCCACCAATAGGGTGGAGGTATTTGTTTTTTTCCACATTGTCATCAATGTTTGATGTCTTTCATCTTTTTTATTTTTTTTTATTTTTATTTTTTTATTATTCATATGTGCATACAATGCTTGGATCATTTCTCCCCCCCTGCCCCCACACCCTCCCTTACCACCCACCCTGACCCCTCCCTCTCCCCCCCATCCCCTTGATACCCGGCAGAAACTATTTTGACCTTATCTCTAATTTTGTTGTAGAGAGAGTATAAACAATAATAGGAAGGAACAAGGGTTTTTGCTAGGTGAGATAAGGAGAGCTATACAGGGAGTTGACTCACATTGATTTCCTGTGCATGTGTGTTACCTTCTAGGTTAATTTTTTTTGATCTAACCTTTTCTTTAGTTCCTGGTCCCCTTCTCCTATTGGCCTCAGTTGCTTTTAAGGTATCTGCTTTAGTTTCTCTGTGTTGAGGGCAACAAATGCTAGCTAATATGAGGTTAGGTGTCTTACCTATCCTCATATCTCCCTTGTGTGCACTCGCTACTATCTTGTGATCAAAGTTCAATCCACTTGTTGTGTTTGACCTTGATCTAATGTCCACATATGAGGGAGAACATAGGATTTTTGGTCTTTTGGGCCAGGCTAACCTCACTCAGAATGATGTTCTCCAATTCCATCCATTTACCAGCGAATGATAACATTTCGTTCTTCTTCAAGGCTGCATAAAATTACATTGTGTATAGATACCACATTTTCTTCATCTTTTCGTCAGTCTTGGCTGTTTCCATAATTGCTATTGTGAATAGTGCTGCAATAAACATGGGTGTGCAGGTGCCTCTGAAGTAACCTGTGTCACAGTCTTTTGGGTATATCCCCAAGAGTGGTATTACTAGATCATATGGTAGATCAATGTTTAACTTTTTAAGTAGCCTCCAAATTTTTTTCCAGAGTGGATGTACTAGTTTACATTCCCACCAACAGTGTAAGAGGGTTCCTTTATCCCCGCATCCTTGCCAACACCTGTTGTTGGTGGTGTTGCTAATGATGGATATTCTAACAGGGGTGAAGTGGAACCTTAGTGTGGTTTTAATTTGCATTTCCTTTATTGCTAGGGATGGTGAACATTATTTCATGTATTTTTCGGCCATTTGAATTTCTTCTTTTGAGAAAGTTCTGTTCAGTTCACTTGCCCATTTCTTTATTGGTTTATTAGTTTTGGGAGAATTAAGTTTTTTAAGTTCCCTATATAATCTGGTTATCAGCCCTTTGTCTAAGTGTAGCTGACAAGCATTTTCTCCCACTCTGTGGGTGTTCTGTTCAGTTTAGAGACCATTTCTTTTGTTGAGCAGAAGCTTTTTAGTTTTAAAAGTTGTCTATGATTTCTCTTAGTTGCTGAGCTGCTGGTATTCCATTGAGAAAGTTCTTGCCTATACCTACTAACTCCAGAGTATTTCCTACTCTTTCCTGTACCAACTTAAGAGTTTGGGGTCTGATATTAAGATCCTTCATCCATTTTGAGTTAATATTGGTATAGGGTGATATACATGGATCTAGTTTCAGTTTTTTGCAGACTGTTAACCAGTTTTCCCAGCAGTTTTTGTTGAAGAGGCTGCTTTTTCTCCATCGTGTATTTTTAGCACCTTTGTCAAAGACAAGTTGGTTATAGTTGTGTGGCTTCATATCTGAGTCCTCTATTCTGTTCCACTGGTCTTCATGTCTGTTTTTGTGCCAATACCATGCTGTTTTTATTGTTATTGCTTTGTAATATAGTTTGAAGTCAGGTATTGTGATACCTCCTGCATTGTTCTTTTGACTGAGTATTGCCTTGGCTATTCATGGCCTCTTGTGTTTCCATATAAATTTAACAGTAGATTTTTCAATCTCTTTAATGAATGTCATTGGATTTTTTATGGGAATTGCATTAAACATGTAGATTACTTTTGGGAGTATCGACATTTTTACTATGTTGATTCTACCAATCCATGAGCATGGGAGATCTCTCCACTTTCTATAGTCTTCCTAAATCTCTTTCTTCAGAAGTTTATAGTTTTCCTTGTAGAGGTGGTTCACATCTTTTGTTAGGTTTACACCTAGGTATTTGGTTTTTTTTTTGAGGCTATTGTAAATTGCATTGTTTTCATATATTCTTTTTCAATTTGTTCATTATTAGTGTATAGAAATGCTAATGATTTTTCTATATTGATTTTATATCCTGCTACCTTGCTATAGCTATTGATGGTGTCCAGGAGCTTCTGAGTAGAGTTTTTTGGGTCTTTAAGGTATAGGATCATGTCGTCTGCAAATAGGGATATTTTGACAGTTTCTTTACCTATTTGTATTCCTTTTATTCCTTCTTCTTGCCTAATTGCTCTGGCTAGGAATTCCAGTATATGTTGAATAGGAGTGGAGATAGTGGGCATCCTTGTGCAGTTCCTGATTTTGAAGGGAATGGTTTCAGTTTTTCTCCATTAAGTATAATGTTGGCTGGAGGTTTGTCATATATAGCTTTTATAATGTTGAGGTACTTTCCTTCTATTCCTAGTTTTCTTAGAGCTTTTATCATGAAACGGTGTTGGATCTTATCAAAGGCTTTTTCTGCATCTATTGAGATGATCAAGAGGTTTCTGTCTTTGCTTCTGTTAATGTGTTTTATTACATGGATTGATTTTCTTATGTTGAACCACCCCTGCATCCCTGGGATGAAGGCTACTTGGTCATTGTGAAAATCTTTTTGATGTGTTGTTGAATTTGGTTTGCCATTATTTTATTGAGAATTTTTGCATCAATGTTCATTAAGGAGATTGGCCTATTGTTCTCCTTTTTGTAGGTGTCTTTGCCTGGTTTTGGGATAAGTGTAATACTGGCTTCATAAATGTGTTTGGCAGTTTTCCTTCCCTTTCTATTTCGTGGAACAGTTTAAGGAGGGTTGGTATCAGTTCTTCTTTAAAGGTCTGATAGAATTCAGCAGAGAATCCATCAGGTCCTGGACTTTTCTTTTTGGGGAGACTCGTGATTGCTGCTTCAATTTCCTTTTGTGTTAAAGATCTATTCAGGTGATTAATTTCCTCTTGGTTCAATTTTGGATGATCATATATATCTAGGAACATGTCCATTTCTGTAAGATTTTCAAATTTATTTGAATATAGGTTCTTGAAGTAGTCTCTGATGATTTCCTGGACTTCCATGGAGTTTGTTGTTATCTCCCCTTTTACATTCCTGATTGTACTAATTTGGGTTTTTTCTCTCCTCATTTTAGTCATGTTTGCCAGGGGTCTGTCGATCTTGTTTATTTTTTCAAAGAACCAACTTTTTGTTTCATTAATTCTTTGTTTGGCTTTTTTTGGTTTCTATTTCTTTGATTTCAGCTCTTATTTTTATTATTTCTCTCCTTCTATTTGTTTTGGGATTTGCTTGTTCTTGTTTTTCTAGGAATTTGAGATGTATCATTAGTCATTGATTTGGGATCTTTCAGTCTTTTTAATATATGTACTCATGGCTATAAACTTTCCTCTCAGGACTACCTTTGCTGTGTCCCATAGGTTCCGGTAGGTTGTGTTTTCATTTTCATTGACTTCCAGGAACTTTCTAATTTCCTCTTTTATTTCATTGATGATCCATTGTTCATTAAGTAATGAGGTATTTAGTTTCCAGCTGTTTGCATGTTTTTTGTCTTTACTTTTGTTGTTGAGTTTCAGTTTTATTGAATTGTGATCAGATAGTATGCATGGTATAATTTCTATTTTCTTATATTTGGTGAGGCTTGCTTTGTGCCCTAGGATATGATCTATTTTGGAGAAGGTTCCATGGGCTGCTGAGAAGAATATATATTGTGTAGAACTTGGATGAAATGTTCTGTAGACATCAAGTAGGTCCATTTGATCTATTGTATATTTTAGATCTTGGATTTCTTTATTGATTTTTTGTTTGGATGACCTATCTATTGATGTTAGTGGAGTGTTAAAGTCTCCCACAACCACTGTGTTGGCATTAATATATGCTTTTAGGTCTTTCAGGGTATGTTTGATGATGTTGTATGTGTTGACATTGAGTGCATATAGGTTGATAATTATTATTTCCTTTTGGTCTATTTCCCCTTTTATTAGTATGGAATGTCCTTCTTTTTCTCATTTGATCAATGTAGGTTTGAAGTCTACTTTGTCAGAGATAAGTATTGCTACTCCTGCCTGTTTTTGCGGGCCATGGCTTGGTAAACTTCCTCTTCCAGCCTTTCATCCTCAGCCTATGCTTATTTCTGTCAGTGAGATGGGTCTCCTGTAAGCAACAAATTGTTGGATCTTCCTTTTTAATCCATTTCATCAAAAGGTTCCTTTTGATGGGTGAATTAAGTCTGTTAACATTAAGTGTTAGTACTGATAGGTATGTGGTGATTCCTGTCATTTAGTTGTCTGAGTTGTTTGAAGGTTTTATTGTGTGTACCTAAGTTGAGGTTACTCTCTACTTTCTTGCTTTTTCTTTTCCTGTAATTTGGTGCTGCCTGCCTGTTCATGGTTATATTGGATTTCACTTTCTGTGTGCAGAATCCCTTTAAGAACCTTTTGTAGTGGTGGCTTAGTGGTCACATGTTGTTTTAGTTTCTGCTTATCATGGAAGACTTTTATTGCTCCATCTATTTTGAATGATAATTTTGGTGGGTAGAGTATCCTGGGGTTGAAGTTATTTTCATTCAGTGCCTGGAAGATCTCACTCCACACTCTTCTTGCTTTTAATGTTTCTGTTGAGAAGTCTGCTGTGATTTTGATGGGTTTACCTTTGTATGTTACTTGTTTTTTCTCTCTTACAGCCTTCAATATTCTTTCCTTAGTTTCTGAACTCGTTGTTTTAATGATGATATGTTGTGGAGTAGTTCTATTTTGATCCGGTCTGTTTGGTGTCCTGGAGGCCTATTGCATCTGTATGGAAATATCTTTCTCTAGATTTGGGAAATTTTCTGTTATTATTTTGTTGAATATATTACATATTCCTTTTGCTTGCACCTCCTCTTCAATGCCCATGATTCTCAGGTTTGGTCTTTGATGGAGTCAGTGAGTTCTTGCATTTTCTTTTCACAGGTCTTGAGTTGTTTAACTAATAGTTCTTCAGTTTTTCCTTTAACTACAATTTCATCTTCGAGTTCTGAGATTCTGTCTTCTGTTTGTTCTTTTCTGCTGGATTGGCCTTCTGTTTTGTTTTGCAATTCTGTTTCATTCTTTTTTCTGAGGTTTTCCATATCCTGGGTCATTTCCTCTTTAAAGTTGTCTATTTTTGTCCTGAGTTCATTCATCTCTTTATTAATCGTGTTCCTTGTTTCACTTTGGTGTTTATACAGTGCTTCTATGGTTTCTTTTATTTCTTCTTGTGCTTTTTCAAATTCTCTATTTTTGTTGTCTTGGAATTTCTTGAATGTCTCCTGTACACTTTGGTTGACCATATCCAGTATCATCTCTATAAAATTCTCATTGAGTACCTGTAGTATGTCTTCTTTTAAATTATTCTTGTGGGCTTCATTGGGTTCTTTGGCATAGTTTATCTTCACTTTGTTGGAGTCTGGATCTGAGTATCTGTTTTCTTCATTTCTCTCTGGATTCCGTATTAATTTTTTGCTGTGGGGAATTTGGTTTCCCTGATTTTCTGTCTTCCCATCATTGCCCTTGGTTTTTTATTTTCCCTGAACTGTGTGCAATTAAGTATTTTCTGGCTGTAATAATAGCACTAGTGATATTTAGAATGGAAGGGTGAGAGGGGATGGAAAGCAAAAAAGTTAAAGGAAAAGGGAAAAACAAATAATGAAGTAGAAAAAAACAAAACAAAGAAACAAACAAAAAATGTTTCAAAGATATAAACAGGGAGAGATAGTATACTAATCAACCATAAGCTGAAAAGGCATTAGAGAGACAGAGGATTGAAAATAAAAAATAAAAAGAATAAAGATAAGAATAAAAATAAAAAATAAGTAAATGAAAGAAAAAAATGTATATATATTATAAAAAATTAAATTAAATTAAAAAAAAAAACAACCTCCAAGTTCAAATGCAATGAAGTTTCAATCTTAATAATTTTGGTGTTCGTCCCTCAGCATCCAATCCTGGAGATGGTGCCTCAGATGTTGTTCTGTAGCTGTCTCTTCAAAGGGGAAACATAAAGTAGAACAAAACTACACACACACACGCACACAAAACCCACAAAGTGTCCCAAGTTCAAATGCAATACAGTTTCAGTAAGTTTTTCAGAATGCAGGTGTAGTTCGGTTGTTTTCTCATCAAAGGTAGGGAGAGAGAAAAAAAGAGTCTGGAGACAGTTCTGTGAGTGGTATCTGTGGCTGTGGCTTGCCTGCCTGCTGCTGTCAGCCTGCTGTTGCTGGAGGCGTTTTTTATGCAGATCTCAGGGGTGAGCTTAGCACTCACCTGGCCCCTCAGGCTTTGTTTACTCAGAGTTCTCCTGTGCACGAGCCTCTGCTACACGCTTTCCCCTTTCCAAGCACACTGGGGGAGGTGACACTGCACCCGCTTTCTCTGGCCTGTGTGTTTATTTACAGTTCACATGGGAAATGGGTCTTCCCCTGTCTCCTGTGGAGTTTTCCTCCCTCCGCCACTCCCACAAGCTTTCCTGCTCCTGGTTGCTGGGCGTGCACTGCTGCTCCCACCCTCTCTGGCCAGGCCTGGCTTGTATATTTACAGTTCCGGGAGGGATTACCCTCACCTCCTCCTTGGCACTCAGGGCACCCCACCCTCTTTGCTGTGTCTTTATTGTTCTTATTGCTTATTACTCAGTTTCTCTTTTTTCCCCAGGTGGGGGTCGGTCTGTCCAGGGGGCTTTGCTGATCTGGCCCAGGGTTGTCTGTGGAAGTACCGTGTACCGCTTAGCTCATCTTGTCCATGTCTTCCCAAGCTGTCTGGGTGCGGGCGACTGGCGGAGGCCTGGGGGCCCTCCTGGTTTCTCTGTTCAATGTGAAGTGAAGATGCTCTGTGCAGGCTGGAAGTGTGGAGGGGTCAAAGTTTTACCTCTTCTCAGTGGCCTTGCCTGAAAGGTGTGTCTCCAGTGTCTCTCCAAGATTTCACTTTAGGAGGTACGTTTTCTGCTTCCTCCCTCTAGCCGCCATCTTCGAAAAAACTCCCATCTTTTTGATTATAGATATTCTAACTGGCATGAGATGATATCTCAGTGTGCTTTTAATTTGCATTCCCTGATGAATAGAGATATCAGGGCACCTTCTCATGTACTGTTAGCCATTCATATACCTCCTTTTGAGAAATGTCTGCTCAGGTCCTGAGCCTATTTAAAAATTTTATTTATTGCTGCTGTCGTTTTGCTATTGAGTTGTCTGAGTTCCTTACATATTTTGGAATTTTCCCTTTATTAGGTAAATGGTTTTCAAATATTTTTACCATTCCAGAGGTTGGCATTCACTCTTTGATTATTTCTTTTGTTGCAGAGCCTTTTTCATACAATTGAACTTCTTATTTTTGCTTTGGGTGCCTGTGCTTTTGGGGTCCTGTCAAGAATCATTTTGTTGATGTTTTCTTCTGTAGTTTTACAGTTTCAAGTCTCATGTTTAAGTCTTTTATAGATTTTTGAGTTTATCTTTGTATATTATGTGAGATAAGGGTCTAATTCAACTCTTCTGTTCATGGACATCCAGTTTATTCTACACCATGTCTTTAAGAGACTATCTTTTTTATTATTATTATTCACTTATTCACATGTGCATACATTGTTTGGGTCATTTCTTCCCCCTCCCCCCACCTCCCGTCTGCCTCCCCATCTCACTTCCAGGCAGAACCTGTTCTGCCCTTATCTCTAATTTTGTTGAGGGAAAGACATAAACATAATAAGGAAGACAAAGTGTTTTGGCTAGTTGAGTTAAGGATAGCTATACAGAAATATTCCTAGCATTGTTTTCATGTACACGTATTACAACCCATGTTGATTCATTTCTAACTGATCTTTACACTGGTTCTTGCTCTGTGTGTCTCATCTCATTTAACCTCTGTTGCTTTAAAGTTTCTGTATTAGTTCCTCTGGAGTGGGGACATCAAACGCTTTCATGTTTTGGGTTTTCTACCTATTCCTTTATCTCCCATATGTGCTCTCCACTTGTCATGTGATCCAAGTCCAACCACACTGCTGCATTTGACCTAGATCTAAAGTCTGCATCTGAGGGAGAACATACAATTTTTGGTTTCAGTTTTTCACTGTTAAGTATGATGTTGGCTGTAGGTTTGTCATATATAGCCTTTACAATGTTGAGGTACTTTCTTTCTATTCCTAGTTTTCTTAGAGCTTTTATCATGAAGTATTGTTAGATCTTGTCAAAGGCTTTGTCTGTATCTATTGAGATGATCAAGTGGTTTTTGTCTTTGCTTCTGTTAATGTGGTTTATTACATTTATTGATTTTCGTATGTTGAACCACCCATGCATCCCTGGAATGAAGCCGACTTGGTTGTGGTGTATGATCTTTCTGATGTGTTGTTGGATTTGGTTTGCCAGTATTTTATTAAGGACTTTTGCATCGATATTCATTAAGGAAATTGGCTTGTAGTTCTCCTTTTCAGAGCTGTTTTTGTCTAGTTTTGGGATGAGAGTAATATGGGCTTCATAAAAGGATCTAGGCAGTGTTCCTTCCCTTTCTAGTTCATGGAACAGTTTAAGGAGAGTTGGTGTTAGTCTTTTTTAAATGTCTAATAGAATTCAACAGTGAATCCATCAGGTCCTGGACTTTTCTTTTTTGGGAGACTCTTTATTGCTGCTTCAATTACATTTTTGTGTTATAGATCTATTCAGGTGATTAATATCCTCTTGGTTCAATTTTGGATCATCATAAGTATCTAGATATTTGTCCATTTCTTCAAGATTTTCAAATTTATTAGAATATAGGTTCTCAAAGTAGTCTCTGATGATTTCCTGAATTTCTGTGGTGTTTGTTGTTATCTCTCCTTTTGCATTTCTGATTTTACTGATTTGGGTTTTTTCTCTCTTAATTTTAGTCAGATTTGCCAGGGGTCTGTCAATCTTGTATATTTTTTTAAAGAATGAGCTTTTTGTTTCATCGATGTTTTTTGTTTCTATTTCATTGATTTCAGCCCTTATTTTAATTATTTATTTCCTTCTGCTTGTTTTGGGATTTGCTTGTTCTTGTTTTTCTAGCAGTTTGAACTGTAGTATTAGGTCATTGATTTGAGATCTTTCTGCCCTTTCAATATATGGACTCATGGCTATAAACTTTCCTCTTAGGACTGCCTCTGCTGTGTCCCATAGGTTCTGGTAGGTCCTGTATTCATTTTCCTTATCTTCCAGGAGTCTTTTAATTTTCTCTTTTATTTCATTAATGACCCATTGATCATTCAGCTATGTTTTGTCCAGCTTCCAAATGTTTACATGTTTTCTACTGCTGTTTTTGTTGTAGATTTCTAGTTTTAATGCCTTGTGGTCAGATAGAATGCATGGGATTTTTCTATTTTCTTATATTTGGTGAGGCTTGCTTTGTGCCCTAAGATATAACCAATTTTGAAGAAGGTTCCATGTGTTGTTGAGAAGAATGTATATTGTGCAGAAATTGGATGAAATACTTTGTAGACATCAGCTAGGTCCTTTTGCTCTATGGTGTGATTTAGTTCTAGGATTTTTTTAATTGACTTTTTGTCGGGTGACCTATCTATTGGTGATGGGGGTATTAAGGTCTCCCACTACCACTGTGTTGGAGTTTATATATGTTTTTAGGTCCTTCAGAGTATGTTTGATGAAATTGGGTGTATTGACATTGGGTGCATATAGGTTGATAATTATTTCCTTTTGGTCTGTTTTCCCTTTTATTAGTATGGAATGTCCTTCTTTATCTTGTTTGATCAATGTAAGTTTGAAGTTTACTTTGTCTGAGATAAGTGTTGCTACTCCTGCCTGTTTTTGGGGACTGTTGGCTTGGTAAATCTTCTTCCAGCCTTTCACTCTTAGCCAGTGCTTGTTTCAGTCGAAGAAATGGGTCTCCTGTTAACAACAGATTTTTGGATCTTCCTTTTTAATCCAGTTTGCTAACCCGTGTCTTTTGATGGGGGAATTTAGTCCATTAACATTCAGTGTTAGTGTTAGTAGGTATGTGGTGATCCATCATGTAGTTGTCTTTGTTGATTAAGAGCTTGATTTGTTGATTAAGAGTTTGATTGTGTGCAGCTGAATCAATGTTACTCTCTACTATCTTGCCTTTTCTTCTCCTGTGGTTTGGTACTGCCTGTCCTTTCATGGTTTTGTTTGCTTTCTCTTTCTGTGTGCAGAATCCCTTGAAGAATCTTTTATAGTGTTGGCTTGGTGGTCATATATTGTTTTAGTTTCTGCTTATCATGGAAGACTTTTATTGCTCCATCTATTTTGAATGATAGTTTTGCTGGGTAGAGTATCCTGGGGTTGAAGTTATTTTCATTCAGTGCCTGGAAGATCTCACTCCATGGTCTTCTTGCTTTTAAGGTTCCAGTTGAGAAATCTACTGTGATGTTAATGGATTTACCTTCATATGTTATTTGTTTTTTCTCTTTTAAAGACTTCAATATTCTTTCTTTAGTTGCTGTACTTGTTGTTTTAATGATAATATGTTAGGGGTAGTTCTATTTTGATTAGGTGTGTTTGGTGTTGTGGATGATTCTCTGTACCTGAATGCGCATGGTTTTCTCTAGAATTGGGAATTTTTCTGTTATTATTTTGTTGAATATATTACACATTCCTTTGCTTGCACCTCTTCTCCTTCTTCGATGCCCATGATTCTTAGGTTTGTTCTTTTGATGGAGTCAATGTGTTCTTGCATTTTCTTGAGTTATTTAACTAATAGCTCTTTAATTAAATCTTCAGTTCCTTTAATTTCCATTTCATCTCCAAGTTCTGAGATTGTCTTCTGTTTTTCTATTTTGCTGGAATGGCCTTCAATTTTGTTTTGTATTTCTATTTCATTCTTTTTTATGAGGTTTTCCATAATGTGGGTTACTTCCTCTTTAATATTGTCAATTTTTGCCCTTAATTCGTTTATCTCTCTTTTTATGGTGTTCTCTGTTTCACTTTGGTGTTTATTTATGGATCCTATGAGTTCATTTATTTGTTTTTGTGTCTTCTCATAGTCTTTGTTTATATTGTCTTTGAATTTCTTGAGTGTCTCCTGTACATTTTGGTTGACCATGTCTAGTATCATCTCTACGAAATTCTTATTAATTACTTGCAGGATTTCTTCCTTCAGATTGTTCTTGTGGGCTTTGTTGGGTTCCTTGGTATAGTTTATCGTTGTTTTTTGGAGTCTGGATCTGTGTATCTGTTTTCTTCATTTCACTCTAAATCCTGTAAAACTTTATATTTTGGGGAAGAATGTTTTCTATCCCTTTTTTGTCTACCCATATTTCCACTAGTTACAGTTTCTGTCCCCGGACTATGTGTAATTTAGTATCAGCTGGGTTATAATATTAATACTAACAGAATCAAGAGAGAAGGAGAAAAAAGCAAAAGAGAAGGAAAGATAAAAGAAAGAAAGAAGAAAAAAAGAAAAAAAGTGAAAAAAAGGGAGAGATGGTGGGTGATCAAACAGCAAACCACACATCCAAACCCTTAAAGAAGGGGAAAAAAAATCACCAGTTCTGGAACAGTAAAATTGCATTCTTAGTTGTTCTCATGTTACTCCTTTAGTATCCAGTCCTGGCTGTCTGTGTCTCTTAGGCAGGTTTGGAACCTTCTTGTGGCAGCCTGAGCAGGAGCCTGGTAGAGCAGTTATCTGGCAAGCTTGTAGAGCTGGTGCCCAGCCCAAGGGGTGGGGATCCCAGTGGGGCAGGGATGCAGCTGTCATGTGGAACTGGTACCTGGGCCCAGTGGGTGGGGATCCCAGTGGGAGTGGGCATCCGGTGGGGCCTGAGAGGAGGGGATCCTGGTGGGCCAAGTATCTGGTGCAGAGCTGGGGCCTGTTGTGGCCTGAGGTGTGGGGATCCCAGCGGGGCTGGGATCTGGCAGGGCCTGAGGTCAGCGTTCCTGGTGGGGCAGGGATGCAGCTGTCTCACTCAGAGCTGGGGCCTGGCAGGGCCTGAGAGGTGGGGATCCCAGTGGGGCATTGATCCAGGTGGAGTTGGGGCCTGGCATGGCCCAGGGGGGCAGGTATCCCAGCAGGGCATGGATAAGGTGTAGAGCTGGGGCCTGGCTCAGCCTGAGGGGCAGAGAGCCTGGCAGAGCAGAGCAGTGGCTCTGCAGGCCTGTGTGGTGGGGACTTGGCAGGCTGGCTGTTCTTTTAGTAAATCATGGCATGGAGAAGCCTTCCATGACCTAGGGGTTTAGAGTGCCATACTTTTGGCTCTCCCTAGTGCTTTACCTCAGCCAAGTGTGTCTCCAGGGTCTCAGCAAAGTCCCTGGTTCATGGAGCTCATGTGGCTGTGGCTCTGTCCCAGTCGCCATCTTGGATCTCTTTAAGAGTATCTTTTCTCATTGTTTGTTCTTTGCAACTGTATCTCAACAATTGAATGGTTATAAATAGGTAGATCTATTTCAGGGCTGTCTATTTTGTTGCATTGTTAGTTCTATGCCAGCACTTTACTGTATTTGTAAAGTATTTTACAATAAGAAAATGTGATGCCCATAGCTTGATTCCTCTACTTGAGATCACTTTGGCTATTCAGGATTTTTTTAGTTACATATTATTTTTTAATTTTTGTAAATAATACAAGCAGAATTTTGATAGGGATCACATTGAATCTGTAGATCAACTTGTGCAACATGGACATTTAATAACATTAAAATTTCCAACCTATTTATCTGTGTCTTTTTAACTTCCTTCATGAATTTGTCACAGTTTTCAGTATACAAAGCCCTTCACTTTTTGGTTATGTTTGTTCCTAAGTATTTTATTCTTTTTGTTTTCAGATAGTTTTGTTCTTATATGTGGAAATGTCACCAATATTTTGTGTGTTGATGTTGCACCCTGAAATTTTAATTTATTTATTAGCTCTAACAGATTTTTTTGAGTTGTTTGGGTTTTCTACATATGTGATCATGGCATCTGCAAGTGAAGATAATTTTACTTCATCCTTTCCTGTTTGGTTGCCTTTTATTTCTATTTCTTGTCTAATTGCTCTGTCTAGAGGTTCTAGTACTATGTTGCAAAGAAGTGGGAGGAGTGGGCATCCTTGTGCCAGATTGCAGTAGGAAAAGTTTTCAGTTTTTCTCCCACTCATTATGATGGGCTTTGCATATATAGTCTTTATTCTGTTGGCAAAAATTACTGTATTTTCTTGAGCATTATCACCATGACTGAATGTTGAATTTTCCAAATGCTCTTTCATCTCTTTTGTTGATCATATAGTTTTTATTTTCATTATATTAATGCATTGTGTCACATTGGTTGATTTTCATGTTGAACCATCCATGTGCCCTTTGGACAATCCCTTTGATCAGTGTATAATCCTTTAGTGTGATGTTGAACTCAGTTTGCTGATATTTTATTGAGGATTTTTATATCTATACTATTCAGCAATATCAGCCTGTGATTATATTTACTTCTGGAATTTCTGTCTGGCTTTGACTGATATTGGCTTCATAAAATGCGTCTGGAAATACTCCTTTTCATACTATTTTTTGAAAGTGTTTAAGAAGGAGGGGTATTAAAATTTCTTTGAATTTTTGGTAGAATTCTTCCATAAAGCCATCTGGTTCTGAGCTTTTCTTTGAATTTTTAAATTACTGACTCAATCTATTTGTTCTTACTTTTCTTCTTGATTAAGTTTTTGTAATTTTTATGTTTCTAGGATTTCATCCATTTCTTCTATGTTATTGAGTTTGTAATCTAGTCATATATTATGAGTAATAGTCTGTTCTCACCTTTTTAATTTTTGAAGCATACTTTATTCTGTTTCCTCTTTCATTTCTTAATTTACTGGAGCTTTTCTTCTCTTTTCATACTCTAGCTAAACCTTTTTTTTCCCAGAAAACCAAGTTTCTTTATATTTTCTGTTTTTCTATTCTCTCTTTCATTTATTTCTCCTTTAATCTTTATTATTTCCTTCCTTCTGATAATCTTGCACTTATTTAGTTCTTTTTCTCACTTCTTGTGATATGAAATTAGGTTTATTTGAAGCTGTCATTTTTTAATGAAGCATAGTCACTTATTGCCAAAAATTATTTTCATAATACTGCTTATTCTCCATGCTATATTTTGGCAAAATCTGTTTTTGTGTTTCATTTATCTTGAGATATTAAAAAGTTCTCTTTTAGTTTATTCCATGATCCAATGGTATGATTGAGATGAGTGGTATGAACAGAATATTGTGCACACACTTGAGAAGAGTTCTATTGGATAGAAAGTTATGTGTATATCTATTAAGACCTTTTAGTCTATCACATTACTCATGTCTTTCTTCACTGAGTCTCCACTAATTAATTTCTATAGTTATAATGATTCTGACTTCCTTCATGTTCTAATTTATATGCTAGTGTTCAATGTGATTTATGTGCCATTATTACAGTATAACATTACTCTGCATTTTCAATATTTACTTTTGGCAGGGAGTTTATCCTTTCATATGTATTCATGTTATTGCTTGAGCATATTTTCATTTCTTCTTAAATAGCTTCTTTCAGCACTTATGACACAGTTCTTCTGGTGAAAATTTCCTTCAGTCTTTGCATGAAAAAGTCTTTATCTTTTCTTCATTCATAAAAGATAGTTTCACCAAGTAGAGCATTCTTGGTTAGCTGTTTGTTTTTTTTTCATTTCCTTTTGGTACTTTGAAAATATTATTCCATCCTCTCATAGCCTGCAATGTTCCTGATGAGAAATCTGCTGATAGTCTTATGGAGGCCTCCTTGCATGTGATAATTGATTGACTTTTGTTGCTTTTAAAGTCTTTTGTCTTTGAGATAGAGGCATGGTTCAAGCAGTAAAGTCCCTGAGTTCAAACCCCAGTATCATAAAAATGTATTCTGTCTTTGACTTTTGACAATTTAATTGTGTCTCTGTGTTGATCTCTTTGAATTTAATCTGAGGGCTTTTGTGCTACACAAATCAAGATGTCCACTTTCTCAGTAGATTTGTTTTTCTTTTCTTTTTTTTAACAGTTCTTTATTTTAACAAATTTCTTCCTTTCTTCTTTTTCTGGAACTCCATAATGTATGTATATATTGGCTTGCTCTTGTGTTTTCATAAGTGTACTTTTTTTCTCTTTGTTCTTCCTCCTAGCTTTAAGTGACCTTTCTTTGACTTTGCTAATTCTTTCTTCTTCATGATCAAGTCTATTCTTAATGCTCTACTGAATTCTTCATTTCAGTCATTGGCTTCTTTTGTTTCAGGACTTCCATTTGGTTCTTCTTGCAATTTTTGCTTCTTTACTAAATTCCTTGTTTTGCTCACACTTTGTTTTCCTGATTCATTTACTTGTCTGTGTTCTCTTGTAGCTCACTGAAAATCGTTGCAATGGCTATTTTGCATTCTGCCTAGCAGTCCATGAACTTTGTCAAGCAGTCTGTTTCTTTAGGGTAGGTTACTAGAGAATTATGAATTTTCTTTGGTGATGTCACATTTGCTAGATTCTTCATGGTTGATGTAGTCTTGTGTTGGTGTCAAGCAAATTTCTCTTCCTGACTTTACACACTGGTTTTGGCAAGTAAAGACCTCCTGTTTGGTCCCTGGTTAGATGGTATTGTCTCCCAATGACAGGAGATGGTGCTGGATAATGAGGTTTCTGTTAAGTCCACAGTTTGGTTTGTGTTTGGTGGGCTTACTGTGGGGATCATGGTTGGGTACAGTTCCTGCCAAGTTTCCAGCCGAGTGGAGCTGCCTCTGAGACCATAATTGAGCAGGACTAGAGTTGGGTTATGGAGTTGCTTCTTTATCTGTAGTTCATGTCTAAAAACAGTGGACCTTTTAGCTGGGATACAGCTGCTATGGTTTCCACAGATTTTCTGGGTGTGTTACCAACAGGTCCCTGATAGTGAGATTGAGCAAGAACAGGGCAGGAGACTGGATAAAGGGCTGCTTTACAGTCTGCATTGGGGTGCACATCAACAAGCTTGTTAGCTGGGAACACAGATGTGTGTGTTCCCTGCTGGATTCCTGACTGCATCCCAGCAAGGATCATTAAGGTACATTTGGTTTGTTGTTAGTTTGGAGATATTAAGTAGAGTGCTGCTATAAACTTGTGTACATTTTTTTGTAGATATAAGCATTCACTTCTTTCAGGAATAAATGTAGGAGTGGAATTAGTGAACACCAGCAAGCTGGCAAATAACAGTTCATAATGGTTATATCATCTTTATCCCCATTAGCAATATTTGGTATTTCAGTCTTTATCATTTTAGCCATTCTGATGTATACATAGTCATTTTAGACAAAAAATTACATTCATCCTGTATTTTTTGACATAGTTGAAAGCAGAGGAAGCATTAAGTAGCTTAAAAATAAAATAAATGCCATAAAAATCAATGTACTTCTCTTAAATTTGTAAGAAAACACAATTAGAAAATGCCTAACAGATAAGTTTAGGCAGAATCATGTGAACCATTTAAATCTTTAGAAATGTGCATGGAGCACAGGTATACATGAAAAGACACTTCTTGACACAGAAGGACAGATAGTTATCTTTGACTTCTATCTTCATTGTTGACTAAGAGATACTAAGTCAGTCTTGTGTATTTAAAGGGATTATGGCTTTTAGACTTATGGGATCAACTTCCTTTAATATATTTATACACAATTGGCCAATGTCTGTTTCAAGGACCAAACTCAAATCATAATGTAAAATTATCTTCAACCAAAACTATTTTAAAGATGTAAATAAAAATAAAATTTAGTACCTTGGCAGTTCTTCTCACGTAGAACATTGGGTCTGCCTCCTAAAATTGATTTTAAAAATAAGTAGGATATATTTTATAAATATCAATACCTATACCATCTGCTGACAACTGACAAAAAACTTCTAAGCACGTTTGATGCTTAACATGGTCTACAAATAATCTTCATGGTTTGTTTATGGTATTTACTGAACTATAGCTATTTTGTTCTGTAAGATATATGTTTGATTTATTATTTGCTTAAACATTGCTTTCCTTATTAAATAAAAGTTACTTCAAATTTGAATCAGTGTCCAGCAACTGGGTGTGGGTCAGTGACCTTCAAAAGTAAAACACTGGGAAATGTATATTGTTTTTACAGTGCTCTTAATACTGAATACACACTGGCAACTAATGGAGACAAAGACCTCAGGGATGTGTTTATATTGGTTTTAGCCCTTAAAATTCATTTAGCCTTTAGCTTTTCCTTAGGCCCAAACCACATCAAATGGGCCACCCACAAACTCCTGAAGTCATTACCACTTTATGGTGATTTTAAGAAGAAAAGAAAAGCAAACTGTCTCTTTATATTACATTTTATGCCAGTAATTCCCACAGGAAGAGTAAATATATATATTTTTTCATTTCTTTCTCTTTCCACACTAGGTTACCTGTCAGTCCTACTTTTCTAAAGGTAGATTTTAAAGCCTACAAATGAATCTTTAAAGCCAGGTTCAAGTGCACCTCACTGTGAGTAAAAGAAGCTTCAGAATCCAGTATTATCTCATCATAAAACCAAGTCCTTAGAAAGTACAGACAATTCCATTATATGTCATTCTTTTAACTCTAAGACCTCTAGTTAACTTATGGGCATATTTATTTCTGAGAACCCCCTTCTACAAGTCACGGTGTTATGCTGTCTTCTCAAGCTGTGCACTCTATACATCACTTCACATTTCCAGCATGAGATATTAAATTTGCAGTAGCACTTCTGATGGTACATAGGGGTCCAAGAATAAGAAATGAATTATATGGTGATGGTAGCTGAGACATTTGGATAATGTCCATTTGGACAACATAGGTGATAAAGGGTTGTTTTCTTTTTCACTGAGACAGTGCACATATGTTTGCAGACACCATGTGCTGAAGCACACAGTTCTCACTTAGGCAAAGGTGCATGGCTTATCACTCTGCAAAGATAGCTAACAGCAACCTATACTTTCTCCTGGATATCTCCACTTAAAATGAAACTTTCTCTACTTCTTTTCAGATTTAAGGAATTCACAGCCCAGGATAATGAGCTACAGGCCAAAGTCATGGAAGTCCTGCCAATCTTGTGTTAGGTATCACAATAAAACCTTAAAAACACTTCCAGTTGTAATGCATGAAAGGCATAGGTGCTGAATCATTAACTAAACTTGAAAACTAATTTTAAAACATCATTTTTAACATTAGAAAGGGCTTTAAAATCATTAGGAATTGTTTCTGCTAATCTATATCTCTTAAGTTTTTTACATAATATAACTTGAGACTTAAATTTTTTTTCTTTTGATTTTCACAATGTCCTTTACATTGAAGTCCCACAATAATTCTTCACGCAAGGATACTTAGGAGGATCCAAGATGGTGGTTAGGGTAGGGACTCTAGAAACCACCTTGAGACATTGGAGCTACACTTAGGTAATTCTGATTGCCTCTATCCAACATAATAACCACTATTACATTAGGTGCACATAAAATTAAAAGACTGACCCTTAAAACAGAATTTAATTGCACCCAACAGCTGTGAAATCCCATGCAGCACAGCCACCAAAGCATGTCCTGCCCTGGGAACAAAGCTTCCTGGACATTTCACTTTTTCTTTTTCTTTTATTTTTCTTCCAACAAGTAGAAGACACAGCACTAATCAGGATCAAACTCTACAACATCCTGGACCCCTAACCTAACACAATCAAATCCATAAACAATAAAAGCAACTAAATGGAAGGAATCACCACATACCTATCAATATTAACATTGAATGTCAATAGACTCAAACCCCCATCAAAAGATACTGTTTGGAAAATTGGGTTAAAGGAAGATCTGATAATCTGTTGTTTATAAGAGAACAATCTTATTGACAGAAAAAAAAACACTGGCTTAGGGTGAAAGGCTGCAAGAAGATTTACCATGCTAATGGCCTCTGAAAAGAGGCAGGGAAGTAATACTTATAATGGACAAAGTAGAATTCAAACTTACATTGATCAAATGAGACAAAAAAGGACACTTCATACTAATAAAAGGGGGCAATACATCAAAAGGAAAAAACAATTGGCAGCCTATATGCACCCAAAGTCAGTGCATCCAATTTCATCAAACATACATTAAAGGACTCAAAAGCACAGATAGACTCCAACACAGTGGTAGTGGGAGACTTTAATACCCCTCTGTCACCAAAAGATAGGTCATCCAAACAAAAAAAAATCAACAAAGAAATACTAGAACTAAATGGCACCATAGATCAAATGGACCTAACTGATGTCTACAGAATATTTCATCCAACATCAGCACAATATACATTCTTCTCAGTAGCCCATAGGACTTTCCACAAAATAGATCATATCTTAGGGCACAAAGCAAGCCTCAGCAAATGTAAGAAAATAGAAATACCACCTTTCATTCTAGCTGATCACAATGCAATAAAACTAGAACTCAACAACAAAAACAACAGCCAAAAATACACAAATAATTGAAGGCTGAATAACACATTGCTTAACCATCAGTGGGACATAGAAGAAATAAGAGAGGAAATCAAAAAGTTCCTGGAAGTTAATGAAAATGAAAACATCACCTACCAGAACTTACGGAACAAAGCAAAAGCAGTCCTAAGAGGAAAGCTTATTGCCATGAGTGCATATATTAAAAGGACAGAAAGCTCTCAAAGAAATGACCTAATGCAACATCTCAAACTCCTAGAAAAACAAGAACAAGCAAAGCCCAAAACAATCAGAAGGAGAGGAATAATAAAAATAAGGGCCAAAATTAATTAAATAAAGATTTAAAAAAACATACAAAGAATCAACTATACAAAAAGTTGGTTCTTTGAAAAAATAAACAAGATTGACAAGCTCCTGGCAAATCTGACTAAAATGAGGAGAGAAAAGACACAAATTAATAAAATCAGAAACAAGAAAGGGGAGATAGCAACAAACACCAAGGAAATACAGCAAATCATCAGAGACTACTTTGAGAACTTACACTTCAGTAAATTGGATAATCTTGACGAAATGGACAAATTTCTAGATACTTATTATAACTATCCAAAACTGAACCTAGATTAACCACCTAAACAGATCTATAACACAAAATGAAATTGAAGCAGCAACAAAGAGTCTCCCAAAAAAGAACAGTTCAGGACCTGATGGATTCTCTGCTGAATTCTACCAGACCTTTTAAGAAGAACAAATACCAACACTCCTTAAACTTTTCCATGAAATAGAAAAGGAAGGAATACTGCCTAACTCATTCTATGAAGCCAGTATTGTACTCATTCCAAAACCAGACAAGGATACATCCAAAAAAGAGAACTACAGGTCAATCTCCTTAATGAACATGTATGCAAAAATCTGCAATAAAACAATGACAAACTGAATCCAAGAACATATCAGAAAGTTTATTCACCATGACCAAGTTGGTTTCATCCAAGCAATGTGGGATGGTTCAAAATATACAAATCAATAAATGTAATACAGTGCATTAATAAAAGCAAAGACAAAAATCTCAATATATGCAGAAAAAGCCCCTGATAAGATTCAGCACCATTTCATGATAAAAGCTGTTTGAAAAGTAGGAATAGAAGGAATGTACTTCACCATTATAAGGGATATATATGACAAACCTATTGCCAGCATCATACTTAATGGGGAAAAACTGAAACCATTTCCTCTAAAGTCAGGAACAAGACAAGTATGCCTACTCTCCCCATTCCTATTCAACATAGTCCTGGAATTCCCAGACAGAGCAATAAAGCAAGAAGAAAAATAAAAAGAATACAAAGAGGTAAAGAAATAGTCAAAATATCCTTATTTGCAGACAACATGATCTTAAACCTCAAAGACCCAAAAAAAACTCCACCTAAGAACACTTAGACATCAGCAATGGAGCGGGATACAAAATCAACTTACAAAAATCAGTAGCCTTTTTATACACCAACAATGAACAAATTGAGAAAAAATATAGGAAAACAATTCCATGTACAATAGTCTCAAAAAAATCAAATACCTAGGAATAAACTTAACAGAGGATGTAAATGACCTCTACAAGGAGAACTAAAAACCACTGAAGAAAGAGATCGAGGAAGACTAGAGAAGGTAGAAGGATCTCCTGTGCTCATGGATTGGTAGAATCAACATAGTAAAAATGGATATACTACCAAAAGCAATCTACATGTTCAACATAATTCCCATCAAAATCCCAATGACATTCAGCACAGAGATTTAAAAATCTACCCTAAAGTTCATTTGGAAATGGAAAAGACCATGAATAGCCAACCTAATACTGAACAAAAAGAGCAAAGCTGGATGTATCACAATACCTGACTTCAAACCATAGTAGAGGGCCATAGCAATAAAAACAACATGGTACTAGCACAAAAACAGATATGAAGACCAGCAGAATAGAATAGAGGACCTGGATATGAATCCATGCAGCTATGCCCACCTTACTTTTTCAGAAATTTGCCAAAAATATATGATAGAGAAAAGACAGCCTGTTCAACAAATGTTGCTGGGAATGTTATCTGCCTGCTGAAAACTGAAACTAGGTCCATGCATATCACCCTGTACTAATTAGTATTAACTTAAAGTAGATTAATAACCTTAATATCAGGCTCAAAATCTTGTAGTTAGTACAGGAAAAAAACAGGGAATGCTCTGGAAGCCATAGGTATAGACAAGGACTTCCTCAGTAGAACTCAAGTAGCTCAGCAACTAAGAGAAAGGATGGACAAATGGGACTACATGAAATTAAAAAGCTTCTGCACAACAAAAGAAATGGTCTCTAAATTGAAGTGACCGCCACAAAGTTGGAGAAAATATTTGCTAGCTATATATCAAAGGACTGATAACCAGAATATAAATGGAGCTCAAAAAACTAAACTCTCCCAAAATCAATGAAGCAATAATAAAGTAGGGAACTGAACTGAACAGAACTTTTTCAAAGGAAGAAGTCCAAATGGCCAAAAAACACATGAAAAAATGCTCACCATCCCTATCCATAAAGGAAATGCAAATCAAAACCACACTAAGATTCTACCTCACCCTTGTTAGAATAGCTATCATCAAGAACACCACCACCACCAAATGTTAGTGAGGATGTGGGGAAAAGGAACCCTCATACACTGCTGGTGGGAATGCAAGCTAGTACAACCACTTTGGAAAACAATATGGCGGCTTCTTAAAAAACTAAACATAGATCTGCCATATGATCCAGCAATCCCACTCCTAGAGATATACCTGAAGGAATGTAGCTCAGGTTATTTCAAAGGCACTTGCACACCCATGTTTATTGCAGGGCTTTTCACAATAGCCAAGCCATGGAAACAGCCAAGATGCCCCACTACCGACAAATGGATCAAGAAAATGTGGCATTTATACAAATGGAATTTTACTCAGCCACAAAGAAGAATGAAATTTTGTCATTTGCTAGTAAATAGATGGAACTGGAGAACATCATCTTAAGCGAAGTTAGCCAGGCTCAGTAAGCAAAAAATCACATGTTCTTCCTCATATGCGGATTATAGACCCAAAACAAATGCAGCAATATTTTTGGACATGGGTCATACACTAAGGGAAGAGCATGCACGGGAGGAATAGGGAAAAGGAAGGAAACCTAAAACTTGAATGTGGTTGATGTACCCACTGTAGAGGAGCGAACATAGTAATCTTAAACTGGCAGAAGCCACTATGGGAAGGGGAGTAGGAACTAGTGAAGAGTTCTGGTAGAGATGAACTAATGTGGGTTGTAATACACAAGTGGATGGAAATAATGCTAGGAATCTCTCTGTATAGTTATCTTTATCTCTAGCTAGCAAAAATGCTGTCTTTCTTATTATTGCTTATGTTTTCTCTTCAACAAAATCGGAGGGTGGGGGCAGGGGGGAGAAATGAACCAAGCCTTGTATGCACATATGAATAATAAAAGAAAAAAAAAAACAAAATCGGAGAACAAGAGGTTCTGCCTGGAGGTGGGGGGGGCGGGGAGTGACCCAAACAATGTATATACATGTGAGTAAATGTAAAAACAATAAAATAAATAATTAAAAGGACACTTAGCTTTTTATTTCTTTAATTATAGTCCTACTACCCCAAGCCATATTTTTTAACCTAAGGAAAAAAGGGAGATATTTTAACTAAAATTTATCTGAAGGCAAGGAATAGGTTACTCACTTTGATTCTGCTAATAATTTCTTTCTGTCTGTATTTTTTGAATATACATAAGAACACGAAAGAAAAACAATAGGGAAGAGAGTGAATTTTTTAATCTTATTCCACTATTGGTACGAATCTTATCTATAGCACAAGATAGAGAAAGCCTAAGTTTGATATGGTCTTAATAAAATACATAAGCACTGTATTGCAGAGGGACAAAGATTATAGCAATGACTTAGTGAAGGGCTTTGATGGATGGTGAGAGGAGTAAGAAGAGCACTCTAGCTGGAAGCATTAGAAAACATGGGTATGCCATCCTTACAGAGGACATGTTGAACAAGGGTTAAGACTGCACAGATAATATGAAATTGTGTCTTGAATCCCAGATCTCCACAACAAACTCCACTTGCTGTCTCTTTGCTTTCATGAAAATTACTTACCTCCATGTAATTTTTTTACCAAATTTGTAAAATGGGATTAATAATTCAACACTTGTTGGGTTGTTGTAGACATTAAGTGAGTTGAGACAACCAGTAATATCTGGCTGATAGGATATGTACAATAATGATTATCAATTAATATAACAATATAGGAGAGAATAAGGTAGAGGAAAAGCACAAAGGAAGGAAACAGTCTGAACTTACTACAACAGTCAGTAGCAAAACATTGAAGCTTCTTACTGTGGAGGAGGATGGCTACTAAGCCTTTCTGGCTCTTTAGTATATTCCAAGTAGTCAGCATTGAGCTTGGCACTTACAAGACACTAAATAAATATTTGTTGAATAAATCAAATGGAAAATTTAATAGTTTCTTACTGAACAAATTATATTTTAATATTTGCTTTTAGATAAGACACCAACAAAGCCAGTTCATGGTAGGAGTGGGGATCCAGAATGGGATAGCTGTTGACGTGGACATGAAGTGTTGACAGTGCTTACTTAACTCCAGATAGGCTTTTTTTTTTAGTCAAATTTGTAAAATGGGATCAATAATTCCACACTGGTTGGGTTGAGGAGATTAAATGAATTGGGACAAGCAATGCAATCTAGCATATGGTATATATGCCATATATTATTACAAATTATTATAATTATGTTGGGGAGAAAAAGACAGGAAAAGTAAAAATAAAGTAATACACATTATAGAGTGGTATGGCGTGGTCACAATTAGCTGTGGTAAATTGTCTTAGAATAAATTGAAGGAAATGCATTGCTGTCACAATTTCTCTAGTAGTTGAATGAGAGCAATAATAATTCTAGAAAATTATGGGTTTAGTTGTTAGTAAGTTTAACCAAAGTGCCAAAGAAAGAAAATGACTTAGAAGGGAAGGGGTAAGATAGAGTAATGCAAGGGGTTGAATGAACCAAAGTAAGGAATACTCACAGTGGGGATACATCAAGAAACCTCTTTGACCATTGACTTAGAAATTAATACCAAAGTATAGGACTGCAAAATAGATACAGTGTGTGTGTGTGTGTGTGTGTGTGTGTGTGTGTGTGTGTAGGATACTTGTAGGGGAGAGGGGTGAATGGAGGAGATGAAGGTGAGGGACTATAGTTGATGGACTTCATATACTTACATGAAATAAAACAATGAAACCTTATGCAATTGCTTTAAGTGGGGTGGGGAGGAGGTTGAGGGAGAGAGATGGTGGGGGCAATCTACCCAATGTACAATATAAGCCTATATTTGGAATTGTCACAATGAATTTCCCCTGTACAGTGGATATAGTCTAATAAAAAATTTAAAAAATAAAAAAATTTAAAAAAAAGAAAATGATTGGTTCAGATCACCCACCTATCAGTGTGAAAGTCAGAAGTCTAAGACAGCAGTTGGACAGAACCTCCCTTTTGAAACAAAAGGGCAAACATGCTGAAAAATCAGGTCTAGCATCTAATTGTCCCATTAAAGGAGTTAGAAAGAATGTTTATAACTCCAATAAAGGATTCTATAGTAAAGTTTGGATCCTTAGAGAAGAAGCAAGACCTTCAACTGTAAAATAGGGATATTTTGGTGAAGTCTTCAGCTTCCAGACTACATTGACCCTTTAGGCTACAGAATAGATCCATTCATCCAAGTCTCATTTCTAGAAGATTGATGCTACTCTTTGTCTGGAGACCATGCAAAATCCTCCTTTGAGGCAATAAATAGCCTCATATGGTGACTCTTGTCCTCCTAGGATCTGCCCTTATAAACCCATATTGCTCTAAACCACTAAGGTCAGGTCATCGCTTAGTCCAGTTGGAAATTATTGTAAGTTTATAGGAGAAAAACGTTTAGTCACCTCAAAATCTGTAGGATCTGGTTAATATGCACTGGAAGAAATCAAGGTTAAAAATCTTGGAATGAGCTTCAAAGTAGACAAAATACAAAGTTGTATAAGGAAGACTCTATGGAAAGGAGGCTGCGTTTTCATTACTCACAACTTCAGCTTCTGACTACAATACCTACAATCAATCCTAATGCACTGCTGGGCGTTAACAAAACTTGGAGCAAAAGCAGAGGTAGAAAGGCTAATGGAAGTGGGTGCACTGGAATGAGAGCCCACCAACTGACTGTTTCCCTGGAGAATGCCATGGGGATAGAATTAATAAATGCATGGTGTCATGAGCTCATAGTGATTCTTGCAACTTGACTATGGGATTAGAGTCCTCTTACTCTTATGTGGCTGAGAGGACCTCTTTTCTTTGATGTTAAGAGTCTCAGTTCTATACATCAACAAGCTTATTTTAATCCATGGTACACACTAAATAGTCTGGGAATAATATCAACATCACCCCCAGATATGACTACTAACGGTAACTCAATATGTTTTCCAGTTCTTACTATCTTTGAGGAATTTCCCACTTGTTTACAATTCTTGAATTTTAAAATCACATGAAATAGTCACTCTGGTTATGCCACAAAAATCAATATGCAGTTAAGTTCATTTAGGTTTCTAGTATTAGAGACTGCTTTCAAAAATTGTTTTATAATTATATAAAATGGGTATTAGCTTCCTAAGTCAAGTCTTCAAAACAAAACAAGGTGTTTTTAAAAGAGCATAGCTTTTGTGTCAGACCCTGTAGTCTGTTACCTTCCTGTGCTTATTGGTAAATTCTAAAAACAATTTCACAGTTTCTACTTCAAATCCTTCCTTCCTCCCTTCCTCTTTCCTTCCTTCCTTCCTTCCTTCCTTCCTTCCTTCCTTCCTTCCTTCCTTCCTTCCTTCCTTCCTTCCTTCCTTCCTTCCTCCTTGCTCTCTCTTTCCCTCTGTCCCTTCCCCCTTTTCCTTCTTCGTCTTCCTCTTTTCCCTCCACCCCCGTCCCGCCTTTTTATAGTTCTGCTGATTGAACTTAGGGCCTTGCACCTGTGCTTGTACCACCCCCCGCCAAGTCCTTTTTGCTGTTAGTTTGTTTTTTCAGATAGGGTCTCCAGCTAACTTTGCTGGGCTGGCCTTGGAATGCAATTCTCCAGTCTCTGTTCTCTGAGCAGCTGGTATTACAGGTAGGCACTACCACTCCCAGCCTTGCCTTTCATCTCTTAAATATAAGAAATACACATTTCTATTCATGTTTATACCTCCTTTTGCTAACATGCTTTTATATACATTGTCTTTATACCTTACTTAGTTAACAACACATGCTGAAGAACATCTTGTAGGAGGACATCAAGATTATCTTCACAGTACTTTAAAGTTGTAGGTGACACTTTTGGGTGCATTACAATTTATAAAAGCCCAGGGTGCCACTGCAAACTCTCTCCATGCACTTGGGTTCTGTAGTTCTTGAGAAAGATAGTAATACGTTATTTTCATTAGGAACCGTACCAACAATTAGTTTGTGGTAAGTCACCATTTCAACTTTATCAAGTTGTTTGGTCCTTCATATATAATAAACAGAAATGTGAAAACATTTCTTTCGGTATGCTATGGAAAAGTAAGATGTTTCTGATTCATTAAATACGCTCTGAATCCAGACATGTGAGTCAACTACATTCTCTTGGTAAAGGACAGAGTCCCCATGTTTTTGCTGTTACAGGGCTGACACGAGCCACTTGGGGTATAAGACATTTTGTAAATTTGCTAACTATTTCCACCTTCTCTGATAGGAGTTATAGCATTTTTACTTTTTAGCACCATTGTTTTAAGTCATTTCTGTGGGTATGGCATAGAATCAAAGGCAATACTTAATTTTTTCTGCTACCTGTGTTTGCCATCACCATGTAGTTTGCAAGTGGCAGGAATCCAGAGCATATTAAAGAGGACCTCTAAGTCCACACCTAGCTTCAAACACAGTGGGTCCAAGTGGTGAAATGCTGTGAGGTCAAGGCCAATTTCCTCTCCACGTGGGCTGTCTCCATGCCCTGGGTAAGATGGTCCCCATCTTTCTAGGATGGCTTGGCCCTCAGTACCTTGTTATCTTGGAGGAAAAGGAGAATGCTTCTTTTCTAGACATCCCAGAAAATATGACGGGAAGCAAAATCCCTCTGATTGGCCTTGCTAAGTCAAATTCTCAGCTTTGAAGCAATCAGGCAATAGGATGGTTCACTGCAGTCACATCTGAAACAGACCAGGGAGCCTTGACTCCAAGTGTGCAGGCGAGGACAAAAATACTTCACGGTTGCCATTTGGTATAGAAGTATGACCACAGGGACTGAAAGTGAAATGGAGTGTTCCCTAATTTCAAAAATCTGGCTGTATAAATAAATAATAATATGGATATTTATGCCCCCCTTTCTAATTTAAAAAAGCCATTAAAAAAACTGGCATACTTATGCATCTTATTACAAAACTTTCAGATTTTTAAAAGGCCGTTTGTGTTCACTGGCAAAATAAATGAGCTGAACTCTATAGTCAAGAAATGAAATCTGTTTGTTTATTTCAGGCAGGACATGTTGCCAACATCTGTGTTGAGATGTGGTGTGATCTTCTTAATGAACAATCTAAGAGCCACTGAATATCAAGCTAAAATAATAGAATCTTCTTGTCGCTAGTCAGTGTGTTGACAAGGAAACAAAAGGGAATTGTAGGGTAAACACAGGGCAAGATTATACAAAGATAGTAGTTAAAAATAATAAAAACACTGAGCAACAAAAAAGCGTCTGTAATGCAGCAGACAATGTTAAGTGCTTTTCCAATTAAATCCTTGGTTTGCCATATGGAGACACTAAAGTTGTTTTCCATGGTTTCAAATCACTTCCAAAGGGTCTTCCTTATATTTCCTTCAAGTGTCTCCTAAAGTTGTTAATACAGATTTCTTTCAAGGTAGCTCCCAAGTCTAACCCATCTATTGGCTTCTTTCAAGATAGTTCCCCAATTCTGACCCATGATTTCTTTCAAGATAGTTCTCAATGTTCAGATCCTTCTATTGCTTTGAAACAGCTTTTTGACTGGTATTTCCACAGTTGTTTATCCTAAAAGAAGTGGTCTCACTTACGTTTCACAAATTGTAAAGAGAGGTTGGCAATGCAAAAAAACCTCCTTCAATGTATTTCTGTTGTAGGAGTTTTTCCAGCAACATTAGAAAGTGGTATAAGGAAAAAAAAAATTGCTTCTCTGTTCTTTATCTGGAACCAGTGTTTGTTCACTTTCAAGTACTATTCAATCTAAATTGAGGTTTATTTTGTTATCACCATGTGTTTTACCCAGAATCTGAAAGTCGTGTGTGAATGCAGGAGATGGTCTGCATTCTTATAGGTAATAAATTTGCCTCTACAAACAGTGAAGCCTTTGTCTTCTAATCTTCAATGTTTTGTAACTGGGACATGGCTGTGAGGTAGGGACACAATGGTGGGTGATTTTTTATTTCCTGAGGGAATATTTCTCAGGATACCAAGAAGAATGAAGGGATGATTTTAAAAAGTCAAGATTGTTTGAATAGCCTTTCTTTTTCAATGTTTTGTTATTGGAAAAAGACCTTTATTAACTTGACAATTAATACAAAGAGATAGCTTTTAAGTCTGAAGGTAGCACCATATAAATGAGGCCACAAGTAAGGACAGGCACTGACTGTTTGAACTGATCTTGGTAATGAGATTTCCTACTTTGCATGTACCATACATCAGCATTACTTCTTTGTACAAAGGGCAATAGTATTTACTTTTCCTCTCCTTTGGCTCCCAGCCAGGATCCTGTTTCTCTGTTACCCCACTTTTTACTTTATCCAGAGTCTCCCAGAAATGTAGTAAATCCAATGATCCTTGTCTTATAATTTTTTTTTTTTTTTTTAGTAATAGAGACACAGTTAAACAAGCACTGATTTGGAGGCAGAACACTGCTATCAGTGACTGGTTGTAGGTGTGCTGCCCAATCAAGTCTTTGAACCTTAGCTTCCTAATCTATAGAATGTAAATGATACATTCCTTGACCTACATTTCTAGCTGGGGGTGTTGAGTAGGAAAGACAGTAGGAGTCAGAATTCAGAAGCCTATAAGACATGTGGTAAACAGAGGATGATTAAATCATTGTCATGATAATTATGAGTCAGGTCTTAGTCTGCAAAAAACTGTAGAGGTGACTCCTCCACTTGGAATGTAGGAAAGAGAAATGATCACTTAAAGTCATTCTGTATAGTAGCTTTAAAATGTTTGCTTGCTACCTGCTAGGGTTGTGAAATCATACCTGTTAGTTTCTACTAGAACTTTTCAAAGAATAAAATAGACTAAAGCAGAAATGATAATAACATACTAAGATTGAAAATATCAGAGTTTAGGATAGGCATGGTGGAATATCCTGTAATTCTAGATGATCAAGTGGTGCAGGGCCCCGGGGTTGCTGAGGAAAACCATGAGATCTTATCTAAAAAACAAACTGAAAGCAAAAGGCCTGGGGGTTTGACTCAAGTGACGGTGTGCCTGCCTCATAAGGCTCTGAGTTCAAACCCTAGTGCTACTTTCAAAGGGCTGTATCTTTGGAACTATATGTCTGTCTTACATAATATGACCAATTAGTGCATCTTTGCTCTACGATGGCTGTATAGGATCATCTGCTATTTCCCCTTCCAGTCCAGTCTGCCCCAATCTTGTCTTGCACTTTAGCTCAGTGGTATAAGAATTGTATTGGCACAGAAAAGTGGGGAGGTAAGGTGGCTCCCTTAGTCTTGGATTAACCCAGAGTGGGTTGTGCCAGTGGAAAAGGAGCTCACCTAGGAGTCAGCCATCCTCACTTTCACTTCTTGAGCCTTGGAAACATTTGTCACCATTCTGGCTTTCATCTCTCAGTCTGTAATTGGTGATAAAATAATGTTTCAAACACATTTTTATTAAGCATGTTGCTAAGAGCCACAAATATGGCAGTGATCAAGATAAACTATGATTGCTACCCCAGGGATTTTAAAGTTTAATTTGTTAAGGTTGTGGCTAAAAAAATTCATTTTTAGATGTCAGGTATGACACCCTTGCTTCCTGGGGTATAGTGAAAAAAAACTAGATCACCAATTTTCATGACCCTGGGAAATTAAAAAATCTCCCCAAGTTTCCTGAAATAGAGTGGTGGGCTTCTAATTTCAGGTCACCTTTGATCCCATTGCCTCTGTACTGTCAATATCCTACCCTTTGTCTTACAATTCTCTTTTCCAGTTTAGACTGCCTTTTTTATCTTTCTCATCCTTCTGTCCTCTGCCTTGCTGGTTTATTCCGCCTTCTTTCTCTCTTTAAAAATTCTGTCCTTTGGGTGTAATCCAGGTAATTTCATACTTAGTAATGCAGCAGAACCATTTATGATGGCTAGAGAAAGAGACTGACTGGTCAACTGGACTCCCTTTAAATTTATGAGTAAAATATTTGGGGGTGGGAGTCATAGAGTTGCCTGACATCAATCTGTGTTTCCCATGTCAAGTTCTTATCCTACTCTGCAAGACAAAGATCACATGCATTTAACCTTTCTCCTCAAACTCCCAGCATCCCCTCCCTACTCTGGACTGTGAGCTGCTGGCCTGTTGCTTAATTACTGAGAAAATATAAACCATCAGGAAGATAACTTCTAATCTCTTCACCCCCACATTTCCCCGTCTACATGCATGTGTACCTGTTTTCCCTTCCTGTGACAATGGATAGTGAGCAGAGTGACGTCTCCATCTGTGTACTGGATTCTACCCCATCTCACTTTCCTGAGGACTCTGCCTCTTCAATTCCACCCTCCTCCCTCTGCCAGCACCATTTCCCCTGAATCCCACGGATCCTACGGACCCTCCCCATCATTACTGTTCTATCCCCCATTTTAAAACAAACACCTCCACCAACTCTGCATTCCTTTTCAAAACCTAAGCCATTTCTCTGCTGACTTAGAGTAAAACGCTCACTTTTTCTTCTCTCATTTCTGTTATGCCAAGAGTCCTTTAGAGAAGCATGCTTGGTTAAGGTCTTCTCATTAGGTCAAAGGTATTCATTTTACTACTCAAATCTTAAAGAACTGTACTGAATTTTCATGTGAGCTACCAGTTCCTGAGAAAGATGTGCTCAAGTGTCCTACTCTAAAGGTAGATTTTTCTTGTAATTCTGTCAATTATAGCTTTATATTTTGAGGGTATATTTTAAAATCTTGGTGTTCTGAGCATTTTGCTATTATATAACTCAACATTTTAGCTATGATCATTTTCCTTAAAGAACACTCAGATTAATATCAATGCAGCCGCACTCCTTTCTAATTAGTGTGTTCCTGTTAAGACTGTTTTCAAACTACACTTGACTTTAAACCTTTTTATGTCCTTATTTTCATTCTAACAACACTTTATTGAAGTAGAACTACATGCAGTAATGAAGTACAACTTGCCTAAATTTGATGATCTCAAGTTACACATAACTTTGCAATTCTACCTAGATCAAGATATAGGACATTTGTCTGCCTACTTCTCAGCTTAATTTATATATATATACTTTTTTAGGGTCTTGAATTTGTGAAGCAGTGGCTCTACTACTCTAGCCCTTTTGGCCTTAGTTATTTTGGAGATAGGGCCTCTCATTTTTGCCCAGACTGTCCTGAACCACTATCCTCCTTTTTATGCTTCCTGCATAGCTGGGATGACAGGCACACCACTGTGCTCAGTCATTGGTTAAGATGGGATCTCAAACATTTTCTCCAAGCTGGTCTCAAACACGATCCTCCTGATCTCTGCTTCCAGAGTAGCTGGGATTACAGGCCTGAGCCACTGTACCCAGCACCTCTCAGGTTAAGATACCACTGTTTTAAAAGCACTTTTACTATCATAGTTTTGTTTTAAAAGCCAATTGTGATGTAGTAAAGTTTCAAGAAGAAAATAAGTATCAAGGCATGCAGCTTGTGCACTTAGTTCCCATTTTTGGTACTCATCTTTACTTTTTATTGACTTGACATTCTATCACTGAATTTTCCTTATGCTTGAAAATTTTCCCTTAATGCACAACTCTCAGGTTTCTCTGAAAAAGTGTGCTGCACTGCTCTTCGTTTTTGAAGGATGTTTTTTACGATGCAGAGTTCTGAAATAACAAACGCTTTCTCTCATCACTTCACACATGTTCTGTTTTCCTCAGAATTTTCCTTTTCTGGATGAGAAAATCTGCAGGAATGCTTATCATTGTTCTCTGGTATGTGACATATCATTTTTTCCTCTGGTTGCTTTCAGACTATTCTTTTTATGTTTAGGACTACCTGGAATTATTTTGTATTTTAATTTGTTATCTTTTTTGCCTGTAGAACACAAGCCCTAAGAGGAAAGAAAATATGTTTTGTCCACTGCTCCATCATCTTTGCCTAGAACAGAGCAGGTACACAGTGGGTACTTAAGTAATAGTCCTGATTAGAGGAAGGTATCTGGGCCAAAGGTGGGCTCTGTGTTTCTGCTTCTTCTGTCCTATTCCTCGAAACTAGAATGAGAAACTAGATTTCACCTGAGATTTCTTCCATAGAAAGATTCATAGAGGTAATAGACTTAATACCCAGTCTAACTCCCTCCCCTACATGCACACACACACATGCACACACATATGTTGGGATGGGGAGAGAAAATGGACAGCTTTGAGTCATGGGAGCAGTGTAAATGATACCTTCAGTTGGACATTAGAGAATCCCACTATTAAAATGCTTCCAATCAACTGCACTACCCTAGAATTTTCCCCGGGCACTTCTCAGAATCGCCTTTCACTGGTCTCTGTCTTCTGTGTTCTCAGCCTTCTCACCCTTGTTTTCTTCTCTCCCAAGTTGCTTATGGACAGGAATTCTAGCATGCTGATAAAGTAACACATTCTTTACCTTCTTACAAACAACATGCATTCTCTGGTTATTCTCAACTGCAGGTTATTAATGACCATAATGCATTTGTTTACATTTTACTAATTTTCTTTGTGTATGTATGTTTGTCAGTGCTGGCCTTTGAACTCAGGTCTTTGCACTTGCAAGGCAGGCACTTGAACCATACCTCCAGACTTTACCTTATTTTTTATCTGTGCAAATCATTTCACATCATGGTTCCAAGATTTTTTTGGGGTAAAACTAATTTTTCCATTTTGTTATGAGAAGGAAAAACATCTGTTGCTAATTTATGAAAATTGGCAAGATGATGCCAACATGGAAAAAACTGCCTGTGGTTGTTATCAGCATTGTAAATAGTAAATTCGGGAAAAAATCTGAATGGAATTCTCCAATACCAAAGCCCATCCCTTTTCCTTCACTGGCTTCCAAACAACCCCTTGGATCTTTGGTGCTAATGTCAGTTTGTGTTTGATTACCTAAAAGCAGAATCCCCTGTTCTCTACTTCTCCTAAAACATAAATGTGGGTGAGTCTATGTGTTTGTGTGTGGGTGTTGGCATACAGAGACCAGGGATTGGGTTCCAGGTTCTCAGGAAATGACTTCCTAAGAAGTTTTTCTATTTCCTCCATTTCATTCTCTTCCTCCTTCTTCTTTCTTGAAATATTTTGTAAAGTTTTTGAGGTGAGTACCAAGGTGTGGTTAGTGTCATGGAAAGTCTCTCTAGGCAAGTGAAGCTCCTGACATTGCCAGGTTACCAGGATTTCATTTTCTTTTTTCCCTGAATCCTCAGAAATTGTCTACAATTTTTTTTGCCATCTCTTGTTCACTCACAAATTTCATTTTCCTCTTGGAGGAAAGTGAGTCTTAATGTGGTTCCTCACAAAGACTTTCCTTTTCCTTTCTTGCTGGCTTTTTCACATCCTACAGTCCTTGAGTGAAGATACACTGAGTTTCTTTGACAACTGCTTCCTTCTTCTGAGTAATGGGTCCTTGGAAAGAGGCACTAAATTGAGGTAAAATGGTTTGGTTTGAATTCCCAGTTCTGCCCCTAATGGGCAGAGTGACCTTGAATAAGTGATTTAAGCTCTAGGTCATGGGCTCTTTATTTGCCCTTGTGAATTCACACCTGTCCCTGTTACCTAGTAAGTCAGATAGCATAAGGAATTTGAGATCTAAAATGATGATGATGATGGTGGTAATGGGGCATGAAGCTGTACCGGGGAGTGGGGAATAGTGGGAGGTGGAGGGGAAAGGAAAGGATATTATGGGGTGAAAAGATGGAAGAACGCTGTATATATACCTATGAAGATAGCACAAGGAAACCCACTAAATGCTGTTGAAAGAGTGAGAAGAGGGAGGGGGGAATGGGACTATAATGAGGGGGTGAATTTGTTCAAGGTATACTCTATGCATGGATTGAATTATCACAATGAAATTTCATTAATGTATAATAAATCAAAAATCAAAAATATATCCACATTATAAAATCATAACTGGTCACAAGAAAGTCACATCAAACCCTCATGCACATTTTGGGATAGAGCTTTCATTTCACTCACCTGTCTTTGTTTAATGCTCATTTGCACATAAAATCTATTCACATGTATCAGAATTATAGAGTCTAAATGTTAACAAGATCTAGAGAAAACCAGAAAAGATTCACAATTCTCTGTCTTTTCCTATGGAATATTTTGAATGTCCAGATAGCTGCAGCACAGACTTCCTTTTTTTCCTCCCATTAATCCAGTGCTGAAGTTCCCTCCATTTAGCATAAAAATTGCCGTATAATGTTGTATGTACAAACTATGTATACTCTACTTCATGGATAATTTGATGGATTTTCAAGGGTAATTTTGACTATGTAATTTTCACCTCACAAGCTGAATTTAGAACTTAACTCCCCTGTGTTCTCATCATCCCTGTGCCTGAAAGGTGGCAAAAGGAGAACTTTTATGTTATGCAAAAAAATTCTGTGAAGAGCAAATACATTTTTAAAAACCTGGACTGGCAGTGGTGTTTGAATGGCTGATGCATTCAAGGAACATAGCACATTATTATCACTTACATTTCCCTTTTCTGAGAATAGAGGTGCAGTTTTAGGACCCGAGAGAGAATTAGTGTTGCATGAGAAGTGAATTCCTTTATCTAATACTTGTATTTTCACCACACCTCCTACCTTAAAGTTTTGGGTTGTCTCTTGGAGTGTAGGTCACAAAAGCCTAAGCCAGGCCTCCAAAGGCCAAATCAAGCACTCCTATCAGAAACAACAACAAAAAATAATCCTGCATTTTAAATTCTTTGTTGTTGTTGTTTTTAACAGCGACACAGGCTTCCTCTGCTTTGGGAGAGTGGGTAGCTCACTTTTCTTATGCTTGGAAATTATGCCAGCCATTTTCGTGCTCTCAAAGCATGTTTAGAAATGGGGGAGAAAAGATAAACAGTGGCTATTTTGGCAGAAAATTGTGACTACTCCAGTGGAGGGGAATAAAGGAGCAGGCTGTGAAGTGTTTGGATGTTCCCCTTCTTGGCTGAGCTTTGCCTTCTTGGTGACCCTATTTTTCTTTAATGAGAAGTCTTGTTCAAACTTAATGCATAGTGACAAGATACAGCTTTTGCGATCTATTCCTGGGATGCCCAGTTTTTGCACATATACCTCCCAAATGGAGGATATGGAAAGAAATTGTTAGAATTCATCTTCAGAAAATTTATGAAAGGGAGAAAGAGTAGAGAAACAAGACACATACCTTGTCAATGGTAAAGGATTTACCATTCTTGGCTGTCTTTTTATACCATTGTGTCTCTTTGTACAAAAGGCGTATGAGCTGGTTCTTACTTCCCTAAATATCACTGCAAACAGTTATTTCTGGCCACAGAGCAACAACATATCAAAAAATTCATTTGAAAGAAAACCAAGAAAGAGTAATAGAAGGGGTGAATTTGAGCAAAATGCATTATTTGCACATATGGAAATATCACAATGAAACCCCTCAGTACAACTAATATATGGTAGAAAGTAGACTCCATTGGTTGCCAGCAAGTGGTCCATTCTTTTTTTTTTTTTGACCCTCCTCCCAAAGTGGTCCATTCTTGGGGGACCACTTGAATTCTGCATCCCAGGGCTTCTATAGACTGAGTGACCAATGCTGAGGAAGAAAGGCAGTAGCCTGGTACCACACAACGTCATCTGACCAATTCTGAGGGCCACTGTCTAGCAGCTTGCAAAATTCAGGAAGAAAGCCCCCCGAGTTAGATCTGAACATTGTAAGTGGAAAGGGTTAAAAACAGAAAATTTCTAGATTCTTGCTGTGATCTTTGTCATAGCAAGCCCGAACACATTGGCGTTTTAATTCTCTGCTAGTAGGATAAAAATAAACTGTTTAACCTTTTAAATGCTGGCAATTTGGAGAGCTTTGCCATTTTTAGTTCTAACACATCAGCTTCTGAAAAGCTAGGAGGATAGAAATGGCTAACTAACTAAATTGGGAACCTTAAAAAGGTCAGAGGAAATCTGGTGCTACCCTGTCGGGTTTTTTTCCCCCCACAGAATGCATGTTACATTCTTTAAAATTGTGAAAAAGATTGTAAAAAGGACAAGTGATGACAAAACCTGAAATGTGAAATATTGTCATAAGAGGAGATTACAAAAACCAAGAAAATGTCTCAAGCTGATGATTTTAGTAGATTTTGGAACAGGGCTCTCAGAATCTTTTGTTCATAACTTGTGATGGTTATTAAAATGGGTAATAGGAGTTCCATAGCATTTTATGTTTTTTCCTATTTCTGAATAATCCTGCAATTATGAATGTTATGATCTCCCAGGCCTCCTTCTCTTTAGCAAAAATTAGGTTCCTCTCCTCTGTTCCCAGCTTGGTAGCTAACAATACTTTCTAGAGATGAGGTCTGCCCTGGAGTCTTAACATGTGAGGAAAATGACTGTAAACTCACGGGCACTGAAGGAGTATGCTCAGTATAGCAACTGGAGACTGCTTTGTGTGTAACTCTTTTGTCTGGAGTACACAAAAAACAATAGAAAGACATAGTTTCTTTCCTTAGGATTTATAACCTAATTAGGCAGATCAAAGAAAGACATGCTCCAAGTGAAGAACCTTGTCCTGGTAACACGAGTAAGAACACATGTGCTTTGAGAATGCAAGCTACAGGAAGGTCCACAGCTAGTGACCTGTGCTCTGAGGTACAGACAGCTCACGATAGCTGTCCAGCTCATCTCTGGTCAAATTCCACCACGCTCACCAGGAGCAGATCACTCTTGTCTCCTTGAATCACTCACTGTACTAGTCTCTCATGCGTTGCCTGTGCTCAAGTTGTCACAGTTGCTTCTCATGCTTTCCCGCACATTCTGCCTGTGTGTCTTTGCTACAGCTGGTCCCAGTCCAACTTGTGTTGTAGTCACTTGCTTATGTGTCTTTCTTTCACACCACACTCTGAGTCTCTGGAAGGTAGGATTGTTCTTTTATCTAGCTTTAGATCTCATGTACTTTGTAGGGTTCAATACATATTTATTAATATAAATGGAATTGATTTAGCTGTGAAGAGGACTGATACCTCCAAAAGCAGAGAGCCCAGTTTGCAGTATTAAATTTAAGTGTTGACACATGTCTGGTCATTTCACAAAGAATTATTTTCTTATTTTCTCTGCTTTATCTCTTTTTATATTCAACATGGTTGCTTTCATTAGGCACTGATGTTCCAATGAAGGAACCAAAGGAGATGTCAAGATGTAGCCATAAGTAACTTTCCTTTGTAGGTCATTCTTTCTTTTCTCTTCATTGTTATCTCAAGGAGGATGAAGCTGGACAGCTGAAAATTAGCTTTCTCTGGAACTGGCAAGTTCCAAAATGGGACTCCTGATGTTTCTTTTCTTTCTAATAAGAAATCCCCCAGCCCCGCTATAGTAGCCCCTATCTTCCTCCCTGAGTCAAAGAATGACTGTCAGAGACACTTTTTTAACTAAACAAAAGTAAGATGACAGATGCCCTTCTCCTTGCATCAGGAAACACATGCCTGACCAACTTTCCTCCATTGTTTGATTCATTCCCCGAAACTTCCAGAGCTTCAAGAAACCTCGGATGATTCTTGCTGCCTTAATGTACTTTACCTAATGAGCTAGCAAACTGGCTTCATCTTTGTGGGTTTTCCTTGGACTAACTAAAAAAGGATGATTTAATTACCTTTATTCTTTTTCAAGTGACAGATTCACATGCTGATTCTTCCACATGACAGCTTTTTAATTTTCAGCACAGGTCATTCAAATTGCTTTGGTTTCTTATGCATTTGGTGAAATATCCACTCAGATTCACCTTTTTTTTAAAAAATACAATCTTTGGCAGTCCTGAGTTTTCTCACATTTGAAATCAAAATAAGAAAATGCCTTTAGGATTCCTGGCTTCTGAGAAGAATGAGGGTACATTCATAGAAGAGCAAACATTTCTGTAATGCTAATGAATTTTGCTGACTGTAAATTATTTCCATGGCAGCCAATATAAGTTCTCATACCTTATTCCAAGGCTGATACCTATTATCAATTTATAAGGCTTATAATCAAATAAAAAGATTTATTTTGCAACAAAATTGAGTTGAGGATGCAATTGAGGTGATCAAGTAACTCCTGGATTATATTAAGCTCTTATGTGACTGTCTCTTACAATTCTCACAATATACACCATTGGAGACATTGTTTAATGGAACATTAACTACAGTCTTGCTACTGCCAGTGTTCTAGATGCATCCAGGTAGTCTATAATTAATACACCTGCAGAGTCGCACAAAGGACTTCATACGCTGTCCATTTCAGTGGAGATCGGCTGGAAAGGCACCTGCACAACAGGTGCAGCTCAGGACACACACAAAAAGGCCAAGGTCTAACTAGAAAGCTTAATCCCTTTCAGCATGGACTGACTAGCTTGAGATTTCTTTAGAAATAGTGGTATTTCATTCTATAAAAGAGACGGGGTAGGCTGTGGTGATGGTTGAAAAGAAGCAAGGGAGCTTGGTGCTTACATACTGGTTATATTCGATGATGCAGAATTAATAGGGATGTGTAAGGGCAGTGAGAACAGCAGATTAGGACACAGGTCAAGGGCACCAAGACTGGGGTGCCATAGGAATTTCCAGAAATGAGAACCCATTTATACTAATTTATCTCCTGCCAATGTATATTCAGGTAGACCCCATTTGTGAATTTTCAATGATCATCAAGGGAAACATAAAACAAAAATTCTCATGATTTTAATATTGTATCTAATTCTTGGGCTGGGAAGTTATAAAGATAGCTTTTTAAGAATTACATGAAGAACATTTACCACTTGAGCATCCATTCTTCATTTGTATGACATCTACTATGGGTAGGACCCTTCATACACATTTATCTTATTAATAATCACATTGAACTTCAAAAGTCTTCTGAGCACTGGCGTAAGGAGAGTCAGTATCCTAACATAGGTGGAAGTGACTTCAAGGCCTGAGCTGGTCAAACACCATTGCTTTGCTCATCTTCTGCTCTGGTTACATGGTCTCTCACTTCCCATGCACTGCCAGGCTCATCCTCCCTCAGGCATTGGCATTTACTGCTTGCTCTGCCTTGAGTACTTTCCCTAGAACCTTCTGTGCCTGGATCTTTTATGCATTCAGATTTTAGCTTAAATGTCTCCTTTCTCTAGACTGCCTTTTCTAAAACCTCCACTGCTGACTACTAAATATTCCTGTTTCATGTCCTTTGTAACACCAACCACAATCTGAGATTGCTTTATTTTGTGTGTCTCTTGTCTGTCTTCCTTCCCAAGAATGTAAGTTCTTTCATTCAGGTGTAGTGACTCACAGCTATTTAGGAGGTGGATGTAGGAGGATCATGGTTCAAGGTGAGCCTGGGCAAAAGTAGATCCTGTCTTCAAAGGACAAGGCAGGCATGGTGGTCCAGAAGGAGGATAATTGCAGTCTGGGGCAGGCCCAAGTGAAAAACAGAAGACTCTATCTCAAAAGATAACTGAAGCAAAAAGGGCTCGAGGTGTTGCCTAATAAGTTCAAGGCCCTGAGTTCAAACCCCAGAACCACAAAAACAAAACAAAGAAAATTTCTCTGAAAGCATGGATTTTGCTTATCTTGGTCATTGCTCTCTCCCCCAGTTAAGATGGGGTGGGCCACGTGGCAGGAACTATATAATTGTACATGGAATTAATGAAATGTCAGTCTAATTCTTGGGAGGTAGTTTAACATTCAGAGTAGTGAAAAATTTGTTCATAAAAGAGACAACTCTTTGTTACATGTGAGATGGAGCTTGAGATTTTGAATTAATTGGAGGAGACTGAGGGAGTAAGAGAAGAGTAAGATGAGAAATTCATAACAAGAGACAAAATAAATAATAGAAATAAGTCAGATAAGTCATTTTTATAAGGACTTGGGATGTAGCTTGTGGCACAACACTTGACTACCACACAGAAGGTCCTAGCTTTGATTCCTAGAACCACAAAAAATTATTATATTCAGTAAGTGTTTACTGAGTGTGTAATAAGATAGAATTCCACACGCCTGTTTTACACTTTTTGTTCTATGTGTAATTATTAAAAATGTTCCTTTTCACAGTTGGAAGTGTTCCCACTGAGGGGACAAAGCATATGCCTCTTCAACAATGGGCTCAGACGTGTCATAGGCAGCGAGGATCAGCAGTGTACAGGAGTCCCTGATACCATGGAGCTTACCGTCTAGCAGAAGAGACATCCATCAAACCCATAAACCAACAGCCAAATCCCTAAGTGAGAATCACTCTGTGTTTTAGCTATCCAAGCACCTATATGTACACTTATATGTGTACAATCCCAAAAGTCCTCCCACCAATTCTGTGATGGAAGATACTTATAATTAATTTTTTTAAAGGAAATAAAAATGATCACTGGGAAGTGAAGTGTCTGGGTCAAGGCTAATTAGTAGCAGGTCTGGGACAAGAACTCAATCAGGAAAAAGCTTGCATGCTACAGAGTTTTTCAGCTTGTTCAGAAAAGTACAGGAACAAGAAAAATGCTAACTTTTATCTTACCTAATGAGTCTTCATCTTTCCAGATACTTTGGAATTCATTGATACCATCATTTGAGACAGTCTTAGTGCTACCTCTGCATTTTTCTGTAGTAGAAAAAGATAATTAATTAGGAAAGGATTTGCTATGTACTTTTCAGTAACATTGTATTGCCTTGGTCAAATTGAAATCAAAACTCCAGCTCTGCAATTTATAGTATAAGCAGCAAATCAGTGTAGCTAAGAGCTTCATACTGGTCTCCAACAATGATCTACCATGAATAGGCTTCCTACTGAGGTATAATCTCTTCCCCTGCATCTTCACTCTCTCTCTGGGACTTAGTTTTGACCAACAGAGTTGAGTGATTGGAATTCAGTTTGACCAACAGAGTGGAGTGGAAGTTATTGAGATTTGGTTTTGACCAATAGAGTGCCATGAAAGTGATACTGTAGGAAGGCTGTGGTTAGACAAATAGAAACTTTGAGCCTTCTTCTTGGTCTCTTGAATTGCTCACACATGGAGAAGCCAGGTGCTGTGCAAGAAGTCTACTATGCTGAAACCATTGTACTGGGAGGGAGCCCAAGCTCCCTACATTGAGATGCTTTGTGTGGAGCCCCCAGCCATCTTTGTCTAACAAATGCAAAGCCATTTTAGATACCCATTCCTGGACATTTTCATTTGACTTCAGCCCTACTTGCCAACTGATTATAACTGCTCAAGAGACCCCAAGAGAGACCACTCACTGATCCTTGTTATCCCACAGAGCAGTGAAAAATAATAAATTGTTTGGATTAAGCCTCAAAATTTGGAGTCAGCAATAGATAGGAGAACAACATAGACTCATGAACCAGTTCCCTTGGGTTAAATTTTGCCTCAGTTCTTTGCTAACTGTGCTGTCTCCATCCAGCAGGGCATCTAATACTTTGTGACTTAGTTTCTCCACTTGTAAATGAGTATTATCACAGCATATGCCTTACAGATTTATTACAGGGAATGATTAGATTCATTATATAGAAAGCAAAGGTTGGCAATAAAAAGTATTTAATAAATGGTAGCTATTATTATTGTTATTAACTATATTTCTGGGTAAGTCTTATGAACTGATTAAAATCTGTGTTTTTCTTAAATGCTTCATAGATATTGGAAGCAATTAAGAATCACATTTGCATATTTCTGAGTCACTTGGGAACAATAACAAGTACTTGATTATGAAGAAAAAAAGAAAATTCACATTAGAACAAGAATTCTGGATAGAGGAACTTGTCCTCAGAGATTGCTCACCTGTAAAATATGGGTAATGATAATACCACATGAGGTAACTCTAAGGGACTGATGAATGAATGAGTGATTATGAAAACCTCAAAACCTGTACTTTGCCTATTTCATCCATTAGTACTGTTAGTTTCCTGTGTCTTACACCTTTTCCTCCAAGAGTCCCCTCCAGATTTCCCCAGGATTCATTAGAGACCAAGTGGTCTTGGTGATCATGCAGGCCACTGATTCCTTGTTTTATATGGACTGTAAAGAGGCTCTTCATTCTGTTTTTGAGTTTCTTGACCTCCATAAGCTCTTTTTAGTGATGCTCAGAAGCTGGAATGGTTGAGTTTCAGATATAGATTGGAGCACTTCCTTACTAACGCCAATAAAATAGCTCAGAGTTTGGCTCTCACTTTTAAATACTATGCAGATGGCGCTGAACCCCAGCCAACCTGGCGGCAATTTGACTTCCTCTGGTGAGTGCTGGTGGGGTGTCCACAGGATGGCATTCATTCCCAACTCTTGTCCCTGTTTCTCTTTCTTCTCTCTCTTTCTTTCTCTCTCTTTCCCACAGAAAAATCATATACATATTTTCATTCTTTATTTTCCTATAAGCCTGAGTATTTTTTCATAATAACACAACCAGCAATAATTAATAAAATCTTTGATTTCTTGCCTAAACTTGTACTTATGTTAGCTATTTTGTTGTGTGGAAATTTTTACTTCAGCGCCAGATCAATAGCACCTTTTGTGATTTCCCACTGCCAGGAGAGAAAACGTTCACAAAAGGAGATCTAAGGAGCTTCCTACCGATTTAGAAAAGACAGAAGAAAGGACACTGTGCCAGCTGTGAAAGAAGCTCTTATATGCTGATAGGAATGTTATGAAATATCTCTGAATTTGGAACTTGTTTTCAGGGACTGTAAAACCTAACCGCATGGAGTGGATTTTTGAGCACTCTTAAAATAAACATAAACTAGGCTTTGATAAAGGGACCCTTTTTTGTTTGATTTGCTATTATCCTATAATGGTGTGACATTTTTGCATACAGAAATGTTGAAGGCCAAAGGACACATTAATGGGATAAAATTTATGTAAGTGTGACACAGATGCACAATGCAAGAGGGGGCAACCTTCATACCTGTGCTCCACACCAAAGCCTTGGCTCCTTGTTCTTCACCCCCAAATGAAACCCTTTAGTTTCCATGTTCTTTCAGGTGGCTGAAATTTAGATTGATAAAGAAATTTGAGTAGATGTCAGTCTCATTCTGCTTGTGGAATCAATGTCAGATTTGAAATACACTTTGAGGGACCATCTAATGCAACCTTCTAATTTGGTTTATTAAATACATTTTAGACTTTGGGGTAGATTTGGCTCTGCCACTCCACTGCTTTGTTACATTGGGCCAGTTACATGAAGCTCAGTTTCCCCATCTATGAAATGAGCATTATAATTTTCTCCATGTGATCTTCAGAAGCTGGGTACGTACAGTGCTTGGCATCCAACTTCACACGGGCCACGTGCTCAGGACATAGTGCCAAGGGGCTTTCTCTCCCATGCGTGGATGAACCATTCCAGAGTTATGTTATTTTTATAGTTTTTTAAAAATGTTTAAGTATCCTGGTGAATTTAACATTATTTAATGTTGCAAGGAAGAGTTTTATGAAAGTAACAAGTGTACCTTTAATAAATATGGCACACTATTTATCAGAGGGCGTACAATTCAAATCAATAGTCACAGCTATCCGTAGAGGCAAAGTCAATGTGTCTCATTTAAAATTTTTAATGACTGCCTCCATATTTCTGGATAATATTTCTAGACTTAACAACTTTATGACACCATCTATTGAACAGGTCCTCTGAAAGATGTAAGCTTAACTCACTGTATTTGATTGCTCCTGCTTCTATTCCCAATGTGTTAATTGTACTTTCATTAATTATTACTCTATAATTATGTTCTTTCATTGATAATATTTATAATTTAGAAAATGCATGTAACTTTCTATTTCTTGTTTTATGAGCTCTTGACAATAATTCCTTACTCCTCAAACTGAAAGATGAGAATAATTTTGTCCCTACCTGCTCTGTTAGCACATTCTGTTAACTAAACTTTTGCATTCTCGGACTTAGACTATTCACATTTTACCCTTTATGCATAGCCAAGAATTCTAGGGTTTTCTGTGGTGACCCAAAATTTTAGAATAATTATTTATGCATGTGCATAAAGTAATTATGTATGTGTTTAATACTATTTTTCCCTGGACCAGTTTCTTAAGTTCATATTTACACCTTTCAGGTCCAGTGTCTCAAGCCAGTAGAAGGAGAATATCACTAGCTTCAAGATCAAGTTTTTTAAGAACCCATTTGTTAACTCTTATTCACTATTTTTGTCCTAGAACCATGCTTTACATCTTTTTAAATAAGTTTTTATTAGGATATACTCAATATACAGAGGAGAATTCATAGTGACAATTCTGATTAGACTTGTGTTGTACATTATTTACATTGTCCCCATCATCTCTCCCCCTCAACCCCCTCCCCACCCCACTTAGAGAAATTGCAAGAAGTTTCTTAGTTCTGTTTCATAGAGGTATATGAAGTCCACCTACCACATACCCTCACCTTAATCTTCCTTCATCCTCCCCCCTCCTACTAGTACCCCCCCATTCTGTTCCTATTTTACGGTCCTGGTATTTTTTATTAATATTTAAGTTGATGTTCAAAGGGGTATCTCAGTGTATATCCACTGTGGGTGTGCTTTACTTTCAAGTATACTTTACTTTGGTCGACTCAATCCCTTCCATTACTTTCCCTTATCCATTTAAATTCCCACTCCCCGTTTTTCGACAGCTTTCAATACACATCCTTATATCTTCTACCTTCACATCTTATGTTTTAGGATATTACTTATGCTTTACATCTCGTGAACCCTCCTTTCTCCTCCTTTGACCTGGTTCTCTAGGTTCAGCAGTCTTGCCATTCCTCAGGACTTGTCTACTCTTCTGAAATGGATCTGTAGTGTACTTCCTTAGTTTGCTGGAATATATCTTTCTAAGAAAGCAAACTTTCTAAGAAAGATGAAAAGATTGGTATTTTCTGAGCCAATGTAAATATTTATGTTAATGTTTATATTTTCCCTCTTTGTACTTAGTCAATACTTTAGCTAGTTATGGAATTCTAGAGTGGGAATAATTTTCCTTTGGAATTTTTAAGGTATTGATCCTCTGCGGTCTACCTTCCAGTGTCACTGATAGTGGAAAGTTCAATGCTTATATGACTTTTTTTTCTTGTGAGTTACTTGTTAATGCCTCTGTAAGCTTTGAGGATTTTCTCTTTCTTCACTGGGTGCCCAAATTTTCTCAAAAAATGTATTTAAGAATAACCTTTTATTATCCAATGTGCTGGACACTTAGTAAATAAACTCAAACTATAAACCTAAGACTGTATTTAGTTTGGAAAAATACCTTCTATTATTTCTCTACTTTCTACTCTTTCTCCATTCTTTCTCTCTAAGGGGTCCCCATATTGCAATTACTGAATACAGTGCTATCTCTCTATCTATCATCAATTGGTCTATCTATCAGCTATCTATCATCTATTCTCTGTTTTTGTCTCTCTCCTTGACTTTTATTGCATTTAAAAATTTTTAAAATTAGTTTATAGCTCTGCCTTGATCTATAATTGAGCCATAACCATTCTTGTTTCATGGATATGACATATGTTGAAATCTCCTCAAATATTTCTATTTTCTTAAATATTCTTGGGGAGATTTTTTTCATCTCAATCTTTTTCCTTCCATGCTGATTCTCTTCATTTATCTCATCTTGTCTGCTTATATTTTAAAAGAGACAATAAACAGAATAATTTGGGTGTCCTCTACCATTGTGTGCATAACCCACTTTTCCCATTGGGCCTCTTCCATAACTGGCAATACTATGTAAGGTGGAGTGGAGGGGGCGACATGTCCTTTAGAAAGTTTCACTATAAAATGAGTGGGCAAAAAGCCCTATGGGCAAATTAAGGACTCTTCAAAATCTAGATAAAGTTACTCTGGGGAACAGTATCCTCACTTGAATACTTAGCTTTCTTTCAGTATCTTCTACCACTTATTCATAGACCCCCATTTTTTTTTTGTTTTTGTTTTTGCCTAAAAGGAATTGTGAGCTGCCAGATGCATAAAGAAACTTTCGATTAAGTATCTGATTTTAGTATCATTTTGAACTCCTTCCATCCACAGGCTCTTTAGATTCTAAACCTAGAATCTGTTTAGTGTACATTGGGCAGAGCCACACCCATGTCCTCTGTAACTCTGAAGACAGCATACTTAAGGCTGTGGTTTTTTCCATGTTTTAAACTTCCATGTTCTATTAGAATAGTTTTATAATTTGCCTCCTCAAGCTAGAACTAGACTTAGGGGTTTAGGTTTTTAACATTTATCCAGGTTTTTGCAGAATACATCAGCTGAAGTATGAACTTTTACCCAGTTACCTGAAGTATGAACTTTTCCCCAGGTTAAATAATTCTAATGTCTTTATCTTTTACTCATAAAAATTATGATGTAACTATTTTTTTCTTTATTTTTCTCCAGCTTTAGAAGCATTATTTTGGAGTGTAATGTACAGCTGGGGTTGTGGCTTAAGGGTAGAGTGCTTGCCTAGAATGCACAAGGTACTGGGTTCCATCCTCAGCACTGAAAATTAAAAGTAATGTACATATATGGAGCTCTGAAAGAAGTTAAACAAGATGAGAAGTCCTCATAAAGAAACATATAAATTTTAAACCCTACATATTATTTAAGATATAGCTTCACTTATTTGAATTTATATCTAAACAGCTTATTTCTATAAGAATTCTCTTTATGAATTATAATGCTTGACAAAATTACCACCAACCATTAAAGCCACAATGACAGATTACATTGAATTTAAAATTATATAAATCCTAAAAGGAAAAAAAAAGAAGACTCCATTGCCAACCTCCATATCTAAGTCAGTTGAAATACTTACTAAACAGATGTAAGAATGAATGACTTTAAAAATCAATATAAATTTGTCCTCTCTTACTCATTGTTCAAATTATGGAAAGAAGCACATTTTAAAACTGAATATCATTAGGGAGTCTAAGTATTATTTGGAGATCTCTGTGTTTTATGAGAGAAACTTTCAAATGATATCTGAATTAAACTTTTCTAGCAATGGAGGTTCAGAAAAACATCCGGCCACACTTGATCAGATTTCTTCAAGATGACAGGTCCTGAAAAGGTAAATAACATGTAAGTACCATAGAAAGTTTCTAATTAACACGATCTTATTTTTCCCAACTTGGTAAAGTTTAACCACATAGGTAATTAATCCTCCTCAAACCTGCAATGTTTGGTGATATAGTTTTCCCTAGCAATGTGTCCAGGATTGACTTTTCTGCAAATGGCACCTAAGATTACCTGAATCTAGGTCCTGCTGCTGGTTTTATAGGTAGCTGGGGGAGAAATTAGGTGAAAGTTATTGCCTCTTGGTTACACAATAATTCAGCCAGAATGCAGACCTGTTATTTAGGAAATAATTTTAGCTCACCGCGGAAGCTACATGGCAATAAACGGCTCCTTTCTGTATCCTTAAAGTTTACTGGCCACATTTATGTAGATGTATTTTTGCCCTGTGTACTTATGTATGAGCTGAGTCATCATGCTACACATTTACATTAAACCTCTTTCCTTATTTCCTTATTTTTTCAAAGTACCCTTTCTTCCTTTCTTTTATGATTTTGATTCTGTTTCTATTTCTCTTCCCACTGCTGTCTCCATTTAAGCTGTCACCAACAAGCTGAAGATATTTCTATGTGTTTTTAGTAGGAAAGGAAAAAAGTTCAGGGCTAAATACCTGCTTCTATTTTAAATTTTTAAAAAACTTCTTAAATTGGTACTTCTAAGTGATAAAGCACGTTGGAAGTCACCTATTATTATTAGTTAACCAGAGCTTAAATGACACAGGTTGCTTAAGTTTGTATAAAAACATATGTTCACAGTACCACTCAGAGTCTTGAAAAATGTGGGTTTAAAATAGTTTATTCATGGGAAAAATGACAAGTAAACCCTAATAACTTTAGCTTGGTTTTACGATTTCAAAATTACTATAGATTTCAAATATCTATAAAAGGCAAAAAAAAAAAAAAAACCCCAAAAAACAACTAAGGAGGTGTATATTAGGTTAACATATTTAATAGCTCTAAGAATCTAATTGTATAGTAGATAAAACATGCATACTTTAATTCCATATTAAAAATAGGTAGGCAAAAATGTTTCTAAAGGAAAGGAATGCTTTTTCCTTTTTTAATGTGGAAAGAGTTTCTCAATTTTTTTTGATAATTTATTTAAATTTTCACTGTTGTGAATCAATTTTTTTTCTAGATGACCCATTAAAAATTTGGTTTTATGGAAAGAATCATATTTTGGGGGTTAAATGTAAGGAGAGCCTTATAGGATTTTTTTCTTTTCTACATATTAATTTCTTTCTGAAATGGAGCATTTTAAACTGTGATTAAAGTATATAGCTCCATGCAATATTTTTAGGTACTTTTCAAGTTTCTACCCTGGGAAATTTTTTGTACAATTACAATAATGAGGAATACATTATTTTTACATATTCCTTTTAGTCAGATTCGCTAGCCTACTGGGTACCAGAAAATTATATAATACGCAAGTGAAAAGCCATTATTCTATCATAGTTTACATTTTACATTTTAAATTTGTTTTGTCACAAAGGTTTTTTTCTTAGAAATGTCAGCGTACCTCACCATTCTAAATGCAGGTTATTTGTAAAAGGATAGAGAAAAAAATGTAGTAAATGAAAACAGTAAAAAAAAAAAAAAAAGACAATAGCAACAACAAAATCTATACAAGCAGAATCAACCTGAACAAATGGAATGATGCCTTGACAGATAGCAGCTGGGCAGACATTGCCCACTTCTGTTATAACAGAAGTTCTAGCACCATGTTGGTGGAAGGCCTTAGAGAGGGTAAGCTCAGTGTGGCAGAAAAGCAGAGGTCCTATGCCTATCACCTCTTACTGTGGGCACGGCCCATCACTGAAATGAACCAAGACTCAGTTTCCTCCTCTGAAAAATGCACTGTCAGCAAACATGTCTGTCAAAGGAGAAATTATTTGGATAAAGGACAAAATATGTGAAAAATATTATTAAAAAAGTATATGCTTATCTCTAACAGAGGTAGAGAAGAAGGTAAAGAATAGTAAATAAAACATGAAATTTGATAAGGCCAACCCTTTTAAAATTAATTTTAAAGTCATTTTTGGTTTATAGATAAACAGATGTACATTTAATTTCCACGTTTTAGAAACAGTATAGTAGTATAAGTTTATAACAGATTTTAATTCAATAAATTTCTTTGAGCAAAATGACTTCTTTCTTTGCACAAATAAAGGATTTATCTGGCAGTATTTCCATGTTTTTCTCCAAAAATATCTAAGTAGTTTGACATGGTGAATAGTGAGATTAACAAGATACTGTGTTTTGAGTTTCAACTTAACCTTTTTCATTTGAGAATATCTAGACTAAATGTCCCTCAATTACTGTGTTGAGATAATCTAACCATTCCTTTATTCATTTTGGGCTAGAGCAGCATCCTTGCTCAAACATACAGAAGTTCAACAAAATTTGGTGGCATGAAATGATTTTATTGCTCCATCTATAAAATTTCAATCTAAATTATTGTTCTGTGGTCCAAAACCCAGTGTAGTGTCTATTCTACCTATAAGCAACAACTTTATCCATGGTTACAGGTAGGCACGGCCAGTAAAACAAAGAGGTAGGCACAAAACATAAGAAACAAGATTACATTTCCACTTCTGAGGCAGAATGGAGCTGCCGTGTTGCCCAGTTCCTGTTGGGTCCTCCCAGAATTGGGTACTGTGGAGCGCTAACTAAACAAAGAGGGGTGTGTTTGGGGCAGCATCTACACTGGCAGAGGGCTGCTCCTTTTCCTCTCCTTACTATGTGGCCCATTTCTACACCTCATGCCTGTGCTACGTGGACCACATTTGTTGACATGGCCAGGGAGTTGTCCGCTGTTAAAAATGCATTGAGCCATGTGACTCATTCTCACCTCAACTTCATTTTTGTTGCACTCTTCACCAGATTTTGTAGCTAATGATATAAGCAGTGCAATAATCCCTGTGAGAACAGTCCCTGTAAGAACTTTAAGGAAAATTAGACAATTTTACCAACTTTTCTATTTCTACTGAAGCTGCATCATATTTAGAATACGCTTGGGAGAGGAAGGAAGAAGTATAAAGAACAGAGGTCAGGAAGGATGATGGCTGGAAGCAAAAAGCAAAGGCATGACATTTGTTGATACCAATTTCTATGGCTCTTTTGTAGATTCTTCTTTTCTCCCACCCATCATCCCCCCAGTCTTACTGCCCAGAGTTACACATCCACAGATTTATCACACTTTCCATTTTACAACATCCACTTCCACATTGAGCACCACCTCCTTCCCAGATTCTAACTTTCTGTTATGTTTTTCAGGTATCCCTACTCTGTAACGTATGTGCATTCCAATATATATTCACACAGAGAGGCTAGCCCAGGATAGAAGGCCCTGTAGTGGATGTACAACTGATACCATCTTTTATAACTTAATAGTAGGCTAAATAAAGAATAAGTGTTCAATAAATAATTTTTGAATTGATTGCAACTCAGAGACTCAGGGCAGACACAGAGGATGAGCAAGCCAACCTGGGAGCTGATGGTGGCAAGATAACGAGCAAAGGCAAAGTCAGTCCATATCAGATAAGAAGGATGTGACATCGCACTGCTGTGTCAGATTCTCTGTTGACATGGCAAGGAATGAGTCAACATTCTTGGTAAAGGAGGCATGATTCACTAAGGGCCATTGCTATACGAATCTTCAACAGCTACAGTTTGTATGACAGCAGTTGTGTTGTTGGTTGCTTGTATTTCTCATACAGAGAATTGCCCGGACTTAGAATTTATAGTAGCTGAAAATGTGGTTCAACAAATTATCCTTTACATAGTAGCGCTGTCAACCTTCCCAGTAGTACTTCTGAAAGTTCAATTTTACCAGCCACAAATTTTTCATATGAACCTGGAATAAGTGGCAGTTCTCTTCTATACCATGTATAGAATGTACATGGTAATGTAATGCACTACATTACAGTACATTCTGGGAACACAGTGCACTGTATTCCCAGTGCAGTGCATTTCTGCGTTGGGGAAAAAAAAAGCAGTGGAACCATGTGGAGATTGAAATTGGCTTCCCACACTTGGTGTGTATTTTTTCCAAGCATATACTTGGATGATAACTACAAACAAAAATTTGGTTCTCTGGCCTTTAAAATGTTCAATTTGGCCTTTTAATTGTTGATTGCATAATTATGGTATGCTTTAACCTAATCTGTCCAAATACCTACTACATATTTTGGCATTATTTATAATTTAGCTAAGTAGCCAATCAAGTATGGGGTTGAAATCCAAAAGAGAATGATTGAACAATGGGTCCATAAACCAACCAACTGAAGGAGTAAACAGTCTTACAGAAACAAGTTCAATTACTTTTCATTGCATGCCTCTGGGTGACTGAATGCTACATTTACACATCTCAGATTGAAGCCCAGTCTTTCAATTTGTGTGAAGCTACTGTTATAAAATATTTTTCAAATTTGTCAAGATCTTAAGTAACATAAAAGGATAGAGCTGCAAAGATTGATCAGAGTTTAGTTTTCTAATGACTCCCCATAGGTTATTTCAGAGCCTGGTGATTCTACCATGGATTAGAGAGACAGACTGGAAATTTATACATATATAAATTATCCGTCATCTGTTTCTTTAAAACCTACATTAAAAAAAAAACAGGACTATTACTTTGTTGGCCATGGCTTGTGTTCATTTCTTTCCTCTTTTTTTCTTGGCAAATATTATTCTCCTACAGCTCAATCTCAGGGGCTAAAAGTAGTCAGCTCCATATGCACACAGGGTTCTTCCTAAACCAATTTATTAGTTGTGCCAGATGTTAGGATGCTTCTTGAAATGTAAGCTTAAAATGTGGTCTCAGTGTAAGTTAATAGACAAGTCAGTGAGCAGGTGTTTCACTGATATAAGGGAGAGAATATATATAATATCCAAGGAGAACAGAAATAATTGTGACCAGAGGGCAGACTGTGGTGGTGAAAACAGTTGATTCTTTACTTATCCCTGTTCCCTCCCAGATTGCAGTATGACTTTGCAGGTGTAGCCATCAAGAGGTAGAACCTATTTCCCCAGGAATTTTGTTGTTATTGTTGGCGGTACTAGAGATTGAATTCAGGGACTCACACTTGCTAGGTTCTCTACCACTTGAGTCACTCTGCCAGCCCTTTATGCATTGGTTATTTTTGAGATAGGGTCCTTCCTTTTGCCCAAGCTGGCATAAGGCCCTATCTTCCTACTTGTACTTCCCCACATAGCTAGATAACAGGTGCATGCCACCACACACAGCCATTGGTTAAGATGGGGGTCTCTCAAAATTTCTCCCTCCCCAGGGCTGATCTCAAATCATAGTGCTTCGGATCTCTGCCTCCCAAGTACCTCAGATTACAGACTTGAGCTGCTGTGCTTGGCTCCCCATCCTTAGATCTAGACTGGCCTTGTGACTTGCTTTGGCAGTAGAACACAGTGGATCTGTCTGCATGCTAGGGCCAAGCATAAGTTTCAAGAAGTTTTACTCATCCTTCTTGGGTGGGGTGCCTCTTCTCTTTGGGATAAGCACAGAATAGTTTGATGAATGGTGATAGACCACATGAGACAGAATCGAGCCAGCCTGGCCAATTCATTGAGCTATCCCGGACCACTCAATCCTTATCTGACCTGTCAACTCAGACTCATAAGAAAACTCGGAAAACATAATCCCAGTCTGCCCTGGATGCTTGCTAGAAGCACCTGGCCAACCTATAGACTTATGAGAGAGAATGAGTGACTATTGCTTCAAGCCACTGAGACTTGAAGTATTATGCATCTGTTAGCAATCCTCTTTCCTCTCTTGTGGAGAACTTTCTTTAGAGTCTTTTATGAAAAGTCAACTAAAGAGTACAGGCAGCATGACTGATTTTGGTTATCGTTCCTTAGGTACGTATCTAAGTGTTGGTTTGCTCAGAGTAAGATTTAAATGTCTAGGAATAAAGCTTTGAATATTTTTCAAGTGAATGTTGGTAAGATGCCTCTAATGTGCTAGGACTTTGATAAAGATTTGATGACTAATTATTCATTATACGATAGCTTTCTGAACAACTGTACCTTAGGAACGTTGTTATTTAGGTCAGAGTAATAGAGTGTTTCCGTATTTCAGTTGGATAAATACTGCTGATTTCAAATAGAGCTGGCAAACTGGACTGCAGTCTCTGTGCTAATTACCCAGAGAAAATGTAGAATGGCTTTGATGAAACATTTTTTCTCTCTTCTTCCAGAATTGTCCCAGCTGGGATCTTCTGGATTATCTAGCCAAACTGAAGCAAAGCAAAGTTTCATTCTGATAAGACATGGCATGGATAGTTTGCTGGGGGAGCAAAGGGTTAAATCCCCAGCACCCAGGTGGGTGCTGGCACTGGCAGCATTTAGGTGTCATGGTCAATCACAGTGAAGTCATTGCATCTGACCCACCGCCAGCCCCCTCTGGTAACTGATGGCACTTTTGGTAATAGCATTTTCATTTCCAGACATTCCCTGTTTCATCATTTGCAATTGTAGGGTATTTTTGATATCCTTGTTTCTTTCTGTAAAACACAGTGACTTTATGTCACTAAATTTATCAGTACACCCTGGTCTGCTGTGACAGAAAAAACACTAAATGGATGCGATTTGATTTTAAATATAATTAATAAATTACTAGGAAAAATTTCAATTGTGAATAAACTTATGTTTTACCAAGTACTCTATACATTATGCTCAAAAATAGCTCATGTCAAGTGAATTTTTTATAAGTAGGGATAGGCGTAAGACTTAGGATGAAATTGTCTAGTGACAAGCAATTACTTTAAATGATATTGCCTTCCATCTTAATCATGAATGTCTAATACACAAGCACACACACACACTGGGTCTGAGTAACTTCTTGTTATACTTCGTTATTACAGGAAGCTGAAAGGTACAGGGAAGTTACTGCCTGCCTAGTTAGAGTATACCTGAAAGGTAAATGTTTTTATTCCTACTTTTTTAAAGGAGAAACAGATCTATGAAATTATTTCCTCTAAGTTATCTGGTGAGTTAGAGGTAGATACATAATTTGAATTATGAAAGCACAATATCAAAGTTCTTTACTTTATGTGGCTCGCCTACTGGCCTAAATCCCACAAGATCTGAGATACTTCAGCACCTGAGTGCACCCATAACCTGCACACCCTGGGCCTGTACCTGCCTCAGGTGCTTACTCCTGGATTCTGCTAAACTTAATCTCTCTCTCCCTGCATGTCTGTCTTCTGCCCTTTGAGCCTCCCTTGGTTTGGTCAGTTCTGCTGTCAACCAGGTTCCAATTTGGAAAATGTGGGGCATAAAGATGGATTCTTCTAGGTTACTTCTGGCCTGAAAGGAACCTCCTTAAATGTAACCAAACCATTTGTGCCTTTAGAGCCACATCAAGGAATTTAAAAGTGTATTTCTTCCTGACAAAGGTATGTATTTATTACGTATCACTTAACCACGGGAATACAATTTGATTTTTATCATTGTGTGAGCATCATAGCATGTATTTATACAAAACTAGATGGTATAGTATAGGTCAATCCCTGGATGTGGTCTCTTTTTTCTTTTCTCTCTCTTTTTTTTTTTTAGCACTGGGGATAGAACCCAGCAACTTGTGCATGCTAGGCAAGGGCTACACCCTAACCCTACCATGTCTCTTGATTGTTTCATGAAACTATGTGTAGGCCTGGAGGTATGAAGGTAAATTTAAAAAATGCACTTTGAATGTGAGAGCAAAGTTGTTCACAAAATACCTGTTATGGGTGTGCGTGTGTGTGTACACACCTATGCACACGAGTACTTCAGGTGACTACTGTAGCAAAATTCTTGACTTTAGATAAGACCCTCAGAAGATCAGAGGCCCCCCCCAATCTAACTTTTTCCACAGAACTGAAATAAAATTAGTGTTGGTGTTGCAAACTAAGGCTTTATCTTAGGGGATAGCTTCTTAACATTCCATCTGAAATAGATTAAACAAAATGATCAGGAAGCTTTGAACAGATCTTTTTTTTTCTTTCTTTGAGGTCAATACTAGGTTTTCCCAGTGGTCAACTTTGCAAGCTATTTCACTCCTATTTTAATGGGCACATAAAGATCATTACATTAAAATTAATTCCCATCAGGGTTCTCAAGTATTCTACCCCCAATTGAGATTTTAGGAACGCTGTGCCATTCAGAGGTTGAGAAGAAACCCAAAGAAATCATTATATCTGGTTAGAGTTAAGAGATTTTCACACAGGAAAAGTAATTGAAAGTATATATTTTGCATAATGAAACAGATGACAAACTGGGCAAGCTGGTCTATTAATGAGTCTCCCGGGAAGCCAAGAAGCCACCAAGGCAGGGCGTGAATGCGTGAAGAGGAATCTCTGATCTCAACTTTTAACAACCAATTTTAATCAAACCATTTGACGCATTGAGTTCTTAGGGTTCTGTGATGGCGAGGGCAATTTGAAAGAATAAAAGAAGACGCTTTAGATGAATTGCAAAGTAACATAACCAAGTTGGAGTTATGATCAAGAAAACTTAGTTTTACTTTGGATTCTGAAAAAAAATCCCACATTTATTAAGGGCATGGCCATATTGTCTATCTTACCTTCCTTAAAATTGTTTTTAAGTACTAAGGTAATATGACCTAAGGCTTTTTAATGATGCTTCAGTTAAAAACCTAAAGAGGGCAGTTCTTTCTAGAAAGGTCCATCTAGTATTAACTGAAGTAAAATGAAATAAATTATTAAGGGACTGAAAGAATCTATTACACACGGAGACATTTAAGAAATACTATGCTAGTGCAAAGTCACTAGTGTAATATTTCTTTGCGATGTCCTCCTATTGAACAAATATTTATGTAAGTGACTTCTTTAGATATTTAAGAACTGAAAGTCTCTATTTTCTATTTTTAAGGGGTTAGGAAAAGAAAATATTGCTGGTATAAGTGTGCGATGTACTTTTGTTCTGATTTTTCCAGATTGCCTGAACAATTATCTCCAGCTCCTGGAGATGAGCCAACTCTCCACTTCAGCATGTATTGCACAGATTGCATTCTATAAAGGAGTATATTACTAATGTAAAATGAAAAGTATCTTCCCCAAAAGAGTGCATCCAACCTAATGGCCTGAAATAGAGTCATGGAGATGCATGGGATTATATAATGTGAAAGGTGGGGTGCTTCTGGTTTCTTCTCTGAGAAACTAAGAATTTATAGCAGATTGGTGATTCTCAGCTTTGGTGATGCACTGTTACCATCACCTGGGGGAGGTATAAAAAGAAAACACCCACCTCCAGAGATTCTGCTTCAGTTGCCCTGGGGTGGGGCCCAACGCTGTGTGTCTTTCAAACACCCCCAAGATCCTAATGAGTATCCAGTTGGGAATCACTGGTCTTAATCTAAACCATCTCATTTTCATGGATGAGTGCAGAGATCATGAAGGCAGGCACAGAGCCAGGATCGACTAAAGACAACATCCCTTAAAAGAACTGAAGTTTCCTGCAGTCATAAAATCTCACATTCCTGAACTTACGTTGTAAATATTAATGAGTGTGTCTAATTTTCTTTCATGTGGCAATGCAAAGGTCTTAATTTGACAACTTTATTTCCTTTCACATTTCAATGTGGCTTTCAAATGATTCAAAATCCCTTTTGATAGGATTGGTGATGGCAGAGACTTTTTTTTTTTATTTACTATTGCATGCCAGGCACTTGCAACAGTGCTGGATATACAGTGGATACTTAACAAATATTTGTTGAATTCAGGAATGAGTACACTTATAGTTGACCTATTTTCATTGTGACTTTGAATGAGTAATCTGAACTTTAAGTATCTTGGTAATGGATAATATTGCAAGGAAGATAGAAATAAAGCATGATAAAATTGACAAAAATTCAAATAATCTTCTTTTCTATATAACAACAACAAATGAGGCTTTTCAAAACTGCCACTTAAATTTTGACTAAAACTCTGTTTTGGGAAATGAGCCTCCTTGTCAAGCTTGCTGTCCTTGTTTGTTCCTTTTTCTTTCCTTTCTGTACTTTCCCTTTTTTCTTTTCTTTCTCTTCTTTTTTCTTCAGTGTCCAAAGCCAGCCTTGGTGTTTTCCTTCTTCCCAAACCTGCTCTTCAGTTTCCTTGGTAACGACCACATCCAGAGTCTGCATCACTCCTGACCTACGCTTTCTCTGCCCTCAGCCAACCACTCTCACTATACCAGTGAACTTCACCAAGGCACATTGCATTTCCTGGCTTTCCTATCTGGTCTTTTTCTAGTTGTTTAGTCCTAATCATCTCTATTCTTCCAAGCTCTTGGGTCTCTAATCCAGTTCTCTGCTGAAGAGTTTTCTTTTGAAAACACATCTATTCCCGTGATTCTTTTCCAAATCTTTCATTCTTTCAACCTTGTAGACCGTTCCTGGGTCCTTAACATGACACCCAGCACCTCTGATAACCTGCTTTGCTGCCCTGACACTTGTTCATTTTATGTTCTCATCATATCAAGATATGTGGCAGATACTGATTCTCCAGGTCTTTGCTCCTTTTAGAAAACCCTTTCTCTGCTTTTTAAACTTTATTATTGAAGCCCAGTTCACATGTTGCATGTTTTTTTGTGAAATCATTCGTGAACTTCTTTTTATAATTCACTCCTCTACCATCTGTGACTCAGTAGCATTTGACTTATTCTTCTATCCTCAGCCATGTTTATTCTGCTTTGTATAATGCACAATTTATATGTCTGTCTTCCTCACTAGTCCTGGAGGACAGAGACAGACTATGTTATTTGTTAACACGTCTTCACTCCCTACAACATATTAGTTGCTTAAGAAAACTTTTATTAAGAAAATGAATGGTTATGATACTGGTTGCTTTGATCATTCTAGTAAAATTATGGGGGAGAAACTTTTTGACAAAGGTCCAAAAATTATCCCGGGTAGGCAGTTATCTGAAGCTGTAAATGACTGCTTCAAGGTCACAAATTATTAGCAAGGAGGTATGTACCTGCTGTGATATTCTGAAATTAATGTCTGAAATCCTCAGAGTTGTGCATAATAAAATCGTTCTCCCAAACACTAATGGATAAAAGAAAATGGTGGGCAAGAATCATGTTGGTGTCTGTTTATGTATAGCACTAGTTAAATGGAGGAAAAATACACATATGAAACTTTGCACAGAGAGCACCTGTGATGTATTTTTTAGAAAACATAGAATTTAAATCCATATCTATAATTGCTACTTATACTAGTAATAAAATGCTTCTCAGAACAGCACAGGAGGTGTTTTATTCTCTGTTTCAGCTTTGGAACATTGTAACTTGACCCATTGTGTAGCTACAGTTCTGTGTCAGATGGACTCCAATATCCATGCCCAGTTGGATGGAATTCATCACTGCATGTTGGTTGCCTTTGCATTCAACACAGAACTTATCATTGGTAGATATATGTGCATTAGAGAAATTTTTGAGTCCTGAACTCATAAACAAGTTAGTATATCTATTTAAAGTAAAATAAATAAAGTGTGAGAATGAATATTGTGCTGATCCACCCATATGCTGGTTTGTATTGACATTCCCATCTGACCAGCAATCCACATTTAATCCACAGGGCTAAGGGCACTTTCTGAATCATGGAGGTGATGAAGTTCATTGACCTGCCTATATTTTAAACTCATGACTTTGGGTTTTTTCCAGCATCTTGTCTAAATGAATACAAATAGCAGATATTTTATATTTATTTTATACAGGTTCTTTAGAGAAGGTGGGGAGGATAGAGAGAGAGATAGAGATAGAAAGAGATGGAAGGAGAAAGAGAAGGGAGAAGAGAAGAATAGGTTCTAATGTGCCTATTAAATAAGAATATTCCATTCTTTCACTTTTTTGCCAAGCTCTCTGTAGGATTAATGAAAGATAGAGAGTTTAGGGAGTTTTCTGAATTTTAATCTGTCTTTAAGTAAATTTTTTACCTACCTTCATGAGTCAGTATTTTGAATAAGCTTCTGTATGCTTTAATATTTTCTGAGTCTCATGCAACCAAATCATTATTAGCTCTAGACAAAATGCACTAATTTTCCATTGTGCAGAACATAAATAAGCCTCATGGAATTTTTTTAGTCCCCGAGGACATCAGATGTTTTCCCTGGCATCATACCATGTAAGAATGATTCATGTTTGATGCCATCTGGGTGCCATGTCTAGGGCATACTTTGGACCAGTGTTATTAGAATTGCTGTATAAGCAGACATGGATTCTTACCACATGTAGAATGTGCATGTAGACAGAGATGTTGAGAGTAGAGGTGAGACATTTGCTTGTTATAATATTCAAATTTAGTCTTCATTAAATTATCATTTTAATTAATCTTTACTTCATGCCCAGAGGTTTCTTAGAAAAAGTTCCAGAGTCTGCACTAGGTATATTGAGAAAATAGATATGTCAGAATCCAATCTCTTATTAGTCCACAAAAAAAGAGTTAAAAACATGTATCTGTTGATGGTAAGATATAAAAATACATATAGAAGAAGTACTCATTTTTTCCAAAGGAAGGATTCCATATTTTCTGCTTGTCAGGAGAGATTCAACATAAGGAGAACACAAGCAACTCTGAATTTGAAGAGAGAAAGGCAGAGCCAGATTAAGGGCTAGGCAGCCCAACCAGCTGGCCAAGCACTAATATTTAAAAGACAGTTAAAAATATCAATGCAGCTAAGTACTAGTGGTTCACAACTGTAATCCTAGCTACTTGGGAGGCTGTGATTGGGAGGATTGCAGTTCAAGGCCAACCAAGACAGGGAGTTTCAAGACCCCATATCAACCAATAGCTGGGTGCTGTAGCACACGCCTGTCATCCCAGCTACATGAGAGGCTGAGATCAGAAGAATCATGGTTTCAGGCCAACCTCAACAAAAAGTTTGTGAGATCCCATCTCAATGGAAAAATCCAACAGGAAACAAAAAATAGGGTTGTGGTTCAGGCTGCCTGGACAAAGAGACCCTATCTCCAAAATAATCATAGCAAAAAGGTCTGGAGGCATGGCTCAAGAGGTAGAGCGCCTGCCTAGCAAGTGCAAAATTCTGAATTCAAAACTCAGTACTGCTAAATAAAAAAAGAAGCACTTAAACACATAACATCCTTTAACTTGTGTTTCCAGACACATTCCTTAATTGAAAAAAAAAGTGTGAGTTAGTGCTATCATTGCTGTATAACTATGTGGTACCTTTTTCTAGCTTTGACCTAACTCTGGTGTAGTACAAATGTGCAAGGTGTATGGTCCTCACTACTAACTCAGAGGCCACAAACTGCCCTTCATCTGAAGCCACTGGAAAACCTGAAATAGATTTAATATATAACACGATATATTTCCAGAGGGATTTACTTACTTATTTATACTCAAAGTGCTCAACTATGTCTCCTAAGTGTATAAATGCAGGACTATTTAAGTTTGTTAATAAAAGCATATTTTTTCCCCAGACCCATCAAATTAATGTGAAACAAGTATTTCAAGCTCACCATTTTGTGGAGATGTAAGGATATCTTGGGTTAGGGGGAGGTACCCATCTATCAGCATCCAACCCTATCTGTGGAAAGGTAAAGGGTTGAATGAATAGTTTATGTAGAGCTAACGGGTCCCTTAAATACCACCGACTGAGGGAGCCTGTACTCCATGGAAGGTCTGTCCCGGACCTACTGCTTGGCAAAATGTTAGTGTGCTGCACTAAATCATTTGGTCACCTCTGAGCGTGTTCAACAAGCACACTTAAAAAGGGTCACTGGATCTTTTCAGGGACCTGTAATTTGTTGGAGCCAGAAAGAGATGAATTTGAAAAGTACAGCTTCCCCGCTGTACAGATCAAATCCATTGTGTGAGCTGTGTTTTGTTAACTTTGTACATAGGACCTTCTTTTGCAACTCGGGGGGGGCACAGCTGCTCTTTACATCTAGAAGTGAAAGAAACGGGTCTGAATGGAATATGTGGGGTCTGTTGAAAATGAAACATTCACTTTACTGAAGGACTTGAGGCTCACCCCTGCGTGTGAAACTTCTGCCAGACCTCAAAGTGGAGGGAAAGAAAGGGAGAAAGCTATATAATTTGTTTGAAGTTGTCAAGCACAAAAATCTGACCAACAGATGCGAGAAACAAGAAAAAAGTGATATTTTAATTTCCCTTTCTAGGTTGTTAGTTAGTGGATTCAAACAAAAGGCTGTAAAAGAGGAAATTGTGAGTGCTTTTCAGAACCATGCAAATTTTTATAACCGCTCAGATAATCTAGTTTCTTCTATGCTCCTTATCAAGGAAAGATTGGAAAATCTGGGTGTTTGATCACCATGTGCTTTATTCTTGTCTGAAGGGAATCTGCTGTTCTAATAGATTTAGAATCTATATTTGATATTTCCAAATCCTTGGAGGAAAACATAAACAAAGGGCAGGAATCACAAAGCACTGCCTAAGGAAAGGATTCTCTTTGTGTTCTGTTAGTGCCTCTCCATTCTATCTGCCCACAAGTCTGAATTCTCTCTGAGCACATCAGTTTTGTTCCAAGAGCAACTGGAAACAAGAGGGGTAGAAATATAAAGGAGTAATTTCACAAAAAGTAATCAAGCAAACTCATCATTTTGGCTGAAAATTGAGTGGTTTTTTTTTTAACTTTTCTGCCTCCTCCCCTGTTTCTACATTATTCTGATTTTGATGAAATGTTTTACTCACTACTGAACAAATATTAAACACTGGCTATTACTATGAATAAAGTCTAGTTTTGGAGTATATTTTCATCTAGTTGCTGATTTGTTAGGAACGAAGTTAAATCATGGTAAAATTCTATAAAAATGTAAGACTACTTAGATAAGAAATTATTTCACAAACATTATTTTAAATCCTGTCTCATGATTTTAGGAAGGACCTCACATGAACAAATGGAAGACTTCACAGAAAGGTTAGACTCATGAATATTTCCTTCTTTGTTTATTGATTAGGTGAAACCAATATTTCAAAATACTTAGAAATGATTTCTAAGTTACAAAAACCTTACATTTTTCTCTTTGAACTAGTTTGTATGTTACCACACTCCTCCTTCTCCTTCTAATATCTTTTCTCCTCTGCCACCATTTTTTAAACAAGCATTTATTTTATTTTAGGAGAAATGTTTCTTCTTATCTTGGTAGTTATTTAGAATGAAGTCAGGGGTATATAATGCTATGCAGGAGATAAATTAATAAACTTTGGGGGTATTCCTAGATTTTCCTGCAAATCATCCAGACCAATCATTGCAAATATGCAATCTAGTCACTTAGCAAATTAGAAGAGTGAAAATAAGCTTCCTTCTATCTCACAACTTGACTCCTGCTCCTTCATTTTTTATCCTCAGTAATGTATGTGTTTTCCAGCTGGCTAAGGCTGCAATCTTTCTGCAATTTGGACATTTGTCACTCGATTCACCCAGGCAGGAGAAGCCCCTGTGTCGCAGGCTCCTTGCACTGCAAGGCAGAGCATCTGTCAAGGACTCGCTGGCATCTGATGATTCAAATCGCAGAAATGACCCAGGACAAATTATGAACGTCTGGGTAGTGCCCAAAGATTTGAGCTGAAATGACTTTGCCCTTGGAGTCTTGCAGATTTGGTGAACTCTCGGGGCCATGAGCTTGCCTGTATATGGCCATTGCCCCACGGGTTCTGTTCTGAGTCAGTTATCCTCCTGGCCAGTGGAGTGCCAATTTAGCTTTCCTTGGCCAGAAATGAAAAGGAAGTGGTTCAAGTTTTAGTTTACAAACCCTCAAGACAATTGGAGCTTTCTTTGAAATGTAAAACAGTCCTCTATCAAGCCCTGCTTAGGGCAGCATCCAACTATCAAAGTCAAAGACGATTTGATAGAACCTTACAAATCCCCATAATCTACAGTAAGTAGTAGTAGCTAGGGCTTTGGCTCTGGGTTTGCACGTAGGGCAGAAGCAAGAGGATAATTTATCCAACTTTAGGGTAATGAAGTGTTAACAAAAACCACATGAAGCTATTATGACAACCACAGGCCACAGACTGCTAGGAGGGTAAACTCTCTGGAGACCTACCTATTTTCAAGGAATCTTCCACATCTCAGCTTACCTGAAGGCATTTGTTAAACACAAGGTGATACAGCTGAAGTACCATGATTCATTAGACCTAATGAACAATGCTGAGCGTATTGTCTCTAAAATGTAACCCGCTGACATTGATATATATGTACTTTAACTCATTCGTCCCAACTTTATTAGGTACATATGTCTACAGCAGACACAAATGAAACATTCTACAACCAGGCTCCAAGCCAAAAACTAATTTATTCTTTAATGTGCTAGTGATTACTTGGTGGTTCCTTGAGCAGGGATGACAGGTCTGAGCTAATGGAGTTGTACTGTAAGTTAATATAAATCATGACAGAGCAATTAATTACAGAAACCACTGCAAATCCCTTTGTTAGTTTTTGCCATCACCAGAAGGATTTAATAATATTCATTTTGCTAAGTTCCAGTGACATTTACAAGTCTTAAACCATTTTTAATCAAATCAATATCGCTGGCTGCTAAATTTAGTTGTGCTTTGCTTGCAAGTCCTGGAATACATCGATGCTAATGTGTCTTACCTTCTGTTCAAATGAATCACATCGAACACCCATACTTCCTGTTCATTTGTTTACATTGAGCAATTGGGACCCGAAGAAAGTGAGGATCTGGAGAACCTGACAATCCACGGGAGTGAATTAGCAGGTAGAGGAGGAAACCCGTAAATCAGTGATTACACGTGCATTGCTGTCTCATGTCCTCCATCAGTTTCTCCAATTGACCTAAAAAAGCTCCCAAAACAACAACAAAAAACCTCAATCATGAAAAATAAATTCACATTTCTGTAGACTTTTTTTGTTCCTCAAGAGTGATCAGTTAAAGAAAAAGAAAAAAGACAGAATTTAGTCACTAGAACAATGCTCTTTTGTCACAAAAGAGCACAACACCCCAGCTTCATTGCTGTATTCTTTGTTCTTTATATGACTCTAGTTGACATCTCCTTTAAAATCAAATAAGTGGAAATTAGTTGGTTAGTGTACTATAGAAATGTTAGAATATTTTTATACAGAATAATACAAATTTCTTAATCAGGAATTGATGACTTTATTGATTTTTGGAACAAAATGACCTGCTGTTCCTGAGTGGCTGTGTTGCTAGATCAATACTAAGGTCTTTTTTGATTGTTTGTTTGTTTGTTTTCTTTTTCCCCTCATAAAAGCTCAGTGTCTAAAAAGAGTTCAGTTTCTCCAGCCATGTCACTTGTACACATCCAGTAGCTTTTCTATGCCTGTCCTACCTTTCATGCATCATCACAGATTTTTATTGGCTTGCTTTGGACTGGATCTGCAATGTCCCCGAAACTGGGCCTGACATGTTAGGGAAATGTTCCTTCTGGAAAGGGCACCATTCCCATGTCTTACATCTGCCATGCTCCTTAGGTGTTTCATATTTTGTGCTTTCTGCTGTCATTCTTTCTGTTCATCTTCTCTTTCTTTCTCACCAGACTGTAAACGCTTTTCAGTCAGAGACCTTGCTCTATCCATCTCTTTCTTTCTGCTGTCGATACCTAGCAAGGGTGTTTCCGCATGAAATTGTCCAATAAATGTTCAGGAGCTGAACGAACATATGCTACCCAGATGGGAGGGTGAGGAGGGTGTAAAACTCAAATGAGTTAATCAAATAGCTTGTAAGAAAATGGGGCGAGTAGAGGAAAATGTTATTAACCTGAGAGAAGTGATTTTTTAGGCCGGAAGTTTAGAGTAGAGAACTGAGCTGATGAAGGAAGGCTAGCAGCCAGACCAGCACTTGGGAGTGTCTCTGATGGTTTAGGAGCTAATGATATCTGTGTTCACTTTTGTATACTTCAGTCCTAGCACAGACTCCCAGCCCTGGGCACCGTGATGGACCACAGAATCCTGAATGAAGTGTCAGGTTTCCAACTCCATAACACTTTTGAGCTTTGTGACCTGAGGTGGACCCAGGTCTGGCTTTTGACTTTGGAGAAGGCTTTTCTGAGTCTGTTTGCTCAGCTTTGCAGAAGGAATAAGTAACGGTTATGTTATAGTACCATGAGGATTTAAAGAGAGAGTGTGTATGAGCCATGCAGGGGCAGAGTAGTATCTGAGCCCTAGTCCCAACCATGGCAAGAAAGTGAGACTCAAACATTAGCAAGCTGCAGGAGCCATTCTGGAAGACATGGGCAAGTAACTCTTTGTATTACTTACCAATATGTGTGTCTGGTCAGGGTGAACCCTGCATTGACTACAGGACCTGGTTTCCACCAAGGAAGCCAATTCCTTCTCTCCTTTCCAGGTGAAAATGTTATGAAACATGTTGCTTTTCATGTGCGTCAAGATCAGCAGTTCTGATCACTCCATTTAGAAAGCAGGCTAAGAAGTTACACTTCACAAAACCAAGCCACAGAATCCCTTACTGTCCCCTCCCAGGAGAGATTTGAAAAGCACCTTTTTCCTTGTTCATCTGAGACTGTATTCTCATTGCTAAGGAATTTATCTGTGCCTGTAGTTTTTGGAAAGGAAGTGAATTGTTTTTTAAAAATATAATACATCTTTAGTAAGCTTAAGTGGCATTTACTATTCCATGTATAAGGAGCCAGAATCGAATCTGTAAAATTCTTTGAGCAAAATCCAACAGCAGAGGCAAACGGTTCCTACTGATAACGCTTTTGCCATGGTTTCTAACACAATTATTGTAACTATTATTATCACTACTGTTGCTGCCACAGTACCTAACATTTTCTGTGCTTACTATGTCCTAAGTTTTCCTCATATATTAATACATTTAATCCTCACAAATGTCCTCTGAAGTAGAAATAAATACAGGGAAAAGTGAGGCACATTTAGTATGTGGTGGAGCCCCAGATTCTGTACTCTTGGTGGTTTGTGCTCAAGGTTTTGAGTTCGAAGAACCCAAATCCAATCTAAACCTTTGGTTAAAATAGCTGCACAATCCTATGCATCACTCCATTTTCTCTGTGGCTCAGTTACATCAACTATGTTTGCTAAAGCAGCAAACATAGAGACAACAAACCCCAAATGAATTACAAGGTGACTCCAAAAGTTACTTGCATCTCCTGAGTAACATTAATGGGGTCTATGTCATGAACCAGAGCAATATTTTAAACTTTATCCCTGTTTTCCCATCTGCACCTCTACACCCTGTCTGTGCGCCACAGCATCTGTGCCCCCTGCTATCCTTCAAGTCTGGCATGAACCATTTGTTTTTCATTCCTTTTCCCTTCATTCTTTCCTCCTCCACTCTGTCTGCATCCAGTGACTCTCTACACATTCTCCCGATCCTTTCTCACAAAAAAATCTAAAATATGTCTTGTGGATGGGAGAAAGGAAGAAGTTGGGTGCATGAACATGAAACTTGCTGCACAGGTGGGCATGGAAGTGGGCAGTCATGTGGAGGAGGGATGAAGGAATTGATGAAGGAGTAGCAATAATTCTTCAAAATAAAGACCAGGCCTTATTTATTTTCATTTCAGTGTCAAGTTAGAAATGTGTATACCACACACAATTTTTGTACCCCTTTCTAGTGCACAATTCATCTGTTTTTAGTGTCTTCACAGAGTTCATTGCTTCTAAATGAAATCACATAGCCATTGTCAATCCCTCCTCTTGTCTCCCTTGCCCCAATCCTTGGAAACCATCAATCCTTTTGTTTTTGTGGACTTGCCTGGTCTTGACACTTCATTCAATCAATCACATAATATGTGGCCTTTTGCGTCTGGCTTCTTTCACAGAGCTTAATGTTTTCACATTTCATACATCACATTCATGCATGTATCAGTACTTTATTCCTTTTCAATAGCCAGATAATTTTCTTTGGAAGTGTGTACTATATTTCATGTATCCGTTCATCATTTGATGGACATTTGGGGTTGTTTCTACTTTTGCATTAACATCTATGTAAATATTTTTGTATGAAACTATCTTTTTTTTATTTTCTTGGACCTCTATCTAGGTGTAGAATTTGTGGATCATATGGTAACTCTATGTTTAACGTTTTGAGGAACTGCCAAATTGCTTTCTCAAGTGGCTGGACCATGTCACAATCCCACCTCATATGTAATTTTTTAAAATATACAAAGCTTATTTAATAAGATTATCTTATACTACCTACTTCTGTCACCATGATATTAGGCTGCAGAGCTTTTAGGGGCATGCTTTATTGCACATCCTTATTGTGTGACAAACTAGATAATTAGGGTGATGCAGCTGCAATCAGCCACTGTAACCAGACTGGATTGTCATCATCTTGAGGATAGGGATCCATTCTTCCTCAGTGCTGTGTCTACAGGGCCATGCAAGGTACGGGCAGATAGCGGGCACTCCGTAAACATTTGAAAGAATAAATGAAGGAAGATGCAAACTCAAAGCTGGGCCTCTGAATTTGAATTTCCATCCAAACAACTGACCTTTCCATTCCATGAAGTGAGCTATTTAGCAGCGTTCTCTAGCATATGGATTTTCTCGTCTACAGCATCCATTTTCCTTCCATCTGTTGAGGAATTTTATCTTCTTTCAAAGTCACATGAAGAGGCCTCCGTATACACTCTACACATGGCACAAATGGTATTTTATTTTAACAGGATGTGACAATATCACCTAGGTTTGCCAAACATCATAAAAAACTTAATTGGAAGATCACTACCTGGTTTTCTCCTTTTTGATAAAATACATTTAACAGCGATTAATTCAGCTCCCTAACACACATAACACCTAGCAGTATTCAGGATCTGGTTTGTTTGCTTTTATTCTTAAAGAATCTGAGGGGATTTGACATTTTGTTTCATTCATTCACGTTCTCTTTTTTCATATCTAATGAACACGTTCTAACACAATGGCCCTTAGATCCTGACCATCTGCAGGGGGCGGCATGAGGGTCATAGGGTAAGAACAGCAGCACATCAGCATTGAATAAAGAAGTGTGACTTCAAAGATAGCGCCAGCTATGAGGTCTGTGCTTTCAAGACCTCATCGCTACTTCCTTCTGTTTATTATTTTTTGTTTGATTGGATGATAATGTAGTATGTCATTGCCTGGTCCATGACCTGTGGTCAATCCCCGACAGAGGATCCAGATTGGGGAATATTTTTGTGAGTCTATTTGTCTCAGCATGGACATAATGGAATCAGGAAAGGTGGGCACAAAAGATGTCTGAGGAGAGGGAACAAATTCCTTTATTATTGAGGAAGATGATCTCGGGTGCTCAGCCAAGAGTCTTTTTAATCTGGATGGTGATAATGATTTGCTCTGTAAATAACGTAGTCAAAAGGGATTCTTGTTTGGTTTCTTCCTTCCTAGTCAATTGCTCCCTATTTTCTGTTATCATGGTGGCAAGCATGCCAGATTCACCCCTGTACTTCCATGGTTAGGACACATTTGTACCTCTGATAACCCAGGCATCAAGTTTTTAAACTGTTGAGCTAGTGACTTAAGTCTTAATGGGAAATTTTTCTCCTAATACAGGACCTATCAGGGCCATGAATAATTAATGTCAATTTATAGCTCAGGGGATGTCTCAGAGGAATCAATACAGTAAATTAACAATCTCCCCAAACCAAACAGCAAACTATTTTTTAGGTATAATTAAGCTTCAGGGAGGCCTATAACGTTTTTGTAAAACAAAGCTTCATAAAATTAACATTATGGGGTTTTTTTCTGTTCTACAGTATGTTACATTTTAGTGAACATTTTTAAAAGCTAGACATTTCACTGGAGTGGTCTGATAGAACTGTTCATTAAATGCTTAGGAAGTCATAGCTCTTAGTATCAGGGATGAGTCTCTGCAAGGTAGAGAGAATAAAAGAAAAATATGGCAGGATAAATGTTCTGGAACAAATCCTCCCCTCACCTTATTCATAAGAGGTGGAGAATGTTGTTTTGGAAGTGTTTGTTTCTGTGGCAAAAGAATGCCCAAGCTTTTTGGTGATGATGGAGGTAGTTGGGAATACCAACTTTTATTTCAAGAGAGTTTTATCTCAAATGTTAAGTCATGGGCTTGCCAGTTTTGTGACATATTAGACAAGGACGGGGGTCACATTGATAATCCCTGTTCTGACATCCCTAAATTTCCCATTTGTCCTGGCTTCTGGGCATCAGCCCTCTTGCTGCCAGCTCTGGCCAGCCCCTCCTTTTTGAGCAATCTCATCCATCATGGGAACTGTCAATTGGGTGCCTTTGAGGCCTGGGGCTTACAGAAGATGTTCTGAGGACAATGTCTCTCTGTCACATGTGATTATCAATTTCCCTAAGCCCTATAGTTAGAGAGGAGCAATTCTGGCCTAGGACAAATTACAGAAAAAAAAAAATCAAAGAAGAGTCTAAGATTTCTAGCAAGTCTGATATTCTTTGCTGAAGATTTTTTTAACCAACTCCTTATTGTCATCCTTCATCCTAAAGAAAAAAAAAATGTGTCCTGTACTGACTGACGTAGAGATGAATAACAGGGTTCCTGCCTGTTAGAAACTTCCTAACTCATATGGGGAGACAGGTTTGAGAGCAAATGAATACACTCTCTCGTTAGAGGAGCTGGGAGACAGTGGGGCACAGAGGACAGTGTGCAGGGTTTTTCCAAGGAGGTGCTTAATTGTGTCTTCAAAAATGAGTCGATGCCCGCTGGGTAGACAAGGGGTCGGGCCATTGCCAGCCGAGAGCAGGAACAGTAAGGGCAAGCGTTGGGGCGGGGATCTGGGCTCAGTCCTGGGTCTTGGCAGAGCCTAATTGCCTGCTTTCTCCTTGAGCCTGAAGTCAGGACTTGAAGCTGGAAAAACTCCCAAGCCAGAGGCAGATTTCTTTGCAGGTCTCAAAGTAAGCCGTAGCCACCCAAGCCTTCAAATCTCTCTGGGAGGCAGTGACTCCTGTAGCTAAAAGACATCCCTTTCAGGAAAGGGGCTTTGATGTCTCCTCCTGCCTTCACTTCAGACATGCTCAGGTAGTGAGTGCCGGCCTGTCAGCTGAGTCTGAACACTGTCGCAGCCACTGTGCTCAGCTGGTGCTCCTTCTTGCTGCCAACCTACCTGTAAACCCATGCATGTCTGTTTTCTGGGACATTGATAACTGACCAAATCAAACCTTCCACACAATGACATCTTTAAAAATCATAACGTGATTTCATCAAATGTCATCCCCAAAAGACACAGTTTTAGGGTATCTTGGTGGCTCTGGGCTGTTACAACAAAGTATCTTAGACTAGGTGGCAGAGGATGAACCAAAATTCATCCCTCAGAACCTTGAGGCTCCGGTGGATTTGGTGTCTCGTGAAGACCTATTTTCTGGTTTGTAGATGGCACTTTCTTGCTGTGTCCTCTCATGGTAGAAGGGACAAGCAAGCACTCTTTATAAAGGATTCCTATTCATGAGAGCACAGCATCATGATTCAATGACCTCCCACAGGCCCCACCTTCTAACGCCATTCCATGATTGGTTAGATCTCAACATATGAACTTGAGGGAGCAGAAATATTCAGACTGTAGGGTATAGGTAAGACCTTCTGCTTCTGCTGGAACTGATGCTTGTCAGGTGTTTCCGATGCTTGTCAGGTGTTTCTGGTGCCCAGCTGTCTGTGCTGGGCCACTCACACCTGTGTAAGAGTGGGACTCCCTTCTTTCCTCAAAAAACTCCATTGTCTTCACACAATAGCCTCCAGTAAAGGTGTCATACATGTCCCCTCCTCACTGTGTCCTGTCCCTGGGAGCATCTCTTGTGGCAGATTGGCTGTGCCTACTCCCAGCTCCATAATGAGCCAGTTTCCTGGTCTATGTAACTTAACCTACCTGATGTTCATTTCCTCACTTAGGAAATCTGAGAGGATACATTTGTTTTGAAGGTACAATGAAATAAAATTTGTAACATAGCAGGGTAAGTAATACAAAGTATTAATCATAGGTGTCCCCTGCTTTCACACCACTGTTGGTGCCATTTGTTCACACAGCCCACATCCTCTATCTGCCAAGATCTTGGTGAAGTTGCATTGTGTAAGCCAATGTCCCCTGTCAGCCTCTGACAGGTTCCCAGGTATCCCAAGCTTGGGGTACCAGCATGTTTTTTTATACCTGATGAGCCAACTCTGCCACACATTTGTGCCCTGGACCTGTAGTACCAGGAACTCTCACACCCAGAATTCTACAAAGTTCTCCCCTGAATAATGTCCAGCTTTGCTCCTCTGACCTCATGGCATCAGCCACTCTTCTCTCTGTTTTCCTTTCCACTTTCTTGGTCCTTCTCAGTACCCAAATCTCTTCTTTCTTTCTTCAGATAGGAGAGGGACAGAAGGAAAGACAGAGAGGGAGGGAGAAAGAGGCAGGAGGTCTGCGATTTGGGTGTAAAGGGGAATATGGAGAGGGCAGAATGTGATTTGGACTAGCAGTTGACAGCCAAAAATTCAGTAGCATTGCTGATTCTTTTAGTTTGGACATCCAGTGGATACTAACTCTAGAACAAAGGTTTCTAACCTTTTGTAATTGAGATAACCAACTATTTTGTGCAATAAAAATCTGAAGCTTTTTTTTCTGAAACACATGAAGACTCCTGACACCCCCATTATTTACATAGCATATGGGACAGGTTCACGTGGTATCCACAGAGGTGGAAGGTGTTGAGAGTAAGAATGTAGAATGTGGATAGTGTGGATGAACTTTGCTCTGTACCACAGCCCTTCCATCTGAGGGGAGGAGGATGATCTGGAAGGAAGGATGGGCTCAACAAGGGAAAGAAGGTTATGAATTGTCTGATTTGTTCATCACACACTGTGAGAGCCAGGTGTTTCCTACTAAGCCTTGAAAAAGATTGAGGTCAAAGGGATAAACCCCTGACCCAATAGAGTTATAATCATTGCCTCTGTGATTTGGTTTATTTAATTTTGTGGGCTGGCATTTTAATGAGTCTATTTCTTCCAGAGGTTAAGTTTCTAAGGAAGGTGGCACTTAGGGCCTATGGACATTGCTAGTTATCTGGAATACAGAGAGATAAGATCTAAGGTTACAAAACTAACTGAAAGGGTGTCTTTGACCACAAATATGCAAATGATACAATAATTTTGGAAAACAGTTTGGCAGTTTCTTAAAAAGTTAAACACAAACACACATGACCTAGCCATTTTTGACATAGATATTAACCCAAGAGAAGTGAAAGTCTAAATCCATACAAAGACTTGTGCATGCATGAATGCTGTTTTATTTGTAATGGCTCCAAGCAGGAAAGAGCCCAACTCCCCATAAACAGAAGAATAAACAATGCATGTTATGTAATAGAATACTACTCAGCAATAAAAAAGAATGAGTTACTGATAACAAACAATACAGATTAATTTCCAAATAATTGTACTGAGTCAAAGAAGCCAGGTCTCCTGGTCCCCCTCCAAAAAAGTGACGGCTTGTGATTTCTTTTATCTAAATTCTAGGGAGATGTAAACTAACTGAGAATCACCGAAGGCAGATCAGAGGTTGAGGCTGATAAAGATGGGAGGTGGGTAGGAAGGGAGGGAAGGAGGGAAGACAAAGGGGGAGGAGAATACCTCTGGAGGAGGGGGGCAGATATGGGGAGATGGATTTGTCTGTTATCATTGATTACGCTGTCATTATGAGTGCATGCAAATATCAAAACTCATAAAGTTGAACACTTTAAATATGCAGTTTATTGTATGATAATTATGTCTCAATGAAGCTATAAAAATAACTAAACACTCACTTTTCCATTTCAAAGCTAACTATCCACAAAAGTTATTTTGCTGGCCCTTTTAATTTTGACTCAGGGATCCTAAAATCTCAACCTCTATTAGAAAGATGCCTGGTAGTCACATTAAAAACCTTTTCACTATAATAATAATCACAACTAATGTTCATTGATTCCTTTCTGTTGAACAGGGATGTACCCTGGGCTTTCCTTATATTATCTCAAATAATACGTGGAAAAACTTCCCAGTGTAGGTACTATCGTCAGCTCCATTTTGTAGAAGAGGGAAAACTAAGGCAGAGAGATTAGATTAGACCAACATAAGGATTAAGTGTGGAGAGTCTCTATTCAAAACTGTATACAGTCCTATTCCCGGGCTCTCTCTGTCATTAATGGGACATAAATACAAATTTATCTGGCAGAGGCAAAGAATTAATGCAGAGCAAGGTCTTGTTGCTGTAACTACGTAGCTCTTTCCCATGCTCTTTGCTTGGCTTTCTGGCCCTCCATGACACTAATTCTTTGCTTGAGTTTTAATTCCTTGTAGAATAGTCTCCCTGCCTGTTTTTTTAGACTTGCTAGTTCCCTGATCATCTGGACTTGTCTTTACAATCCGCAGTGTCTGTGTGATGCAGAGAGCTTTCTCTGATAACTTACTCTCTGCTTTCAATAGTTCAGCTGTCAGATTTTTCAGGTAGAGGGAATCTGTAGACCAGAAAGGGAGGGATCTGGTTCAAGGTCTCGCTATTGAATAAAGTCTCTTCAAGAACAAAGGCACAAGGTAAACAGATAAAAATAGAAAGAGGCCAGGAAAGGAGATTGGCAGAAACCCAGGGAGAACCTAGAGTGAGAGACGGCAAGTGATAAAGTTAACCTTAGCTGGAGACTCACAGAGCAAGAGGTGCGCTGGGTACCCGCTGTGTGCCAGGCAAGTGGAACTGACAGAAAGAGAGGGCAGGGGTGAGAAGCAGCCCCTGCACCTCCCTAAATGTCCTGCAAGAGCCTGCTGTCCAGCAAAGCATCCAGGAATGATGGCCCCTGGCTCTGGGTCAGCTTTGCCTGGGTTGACAAGGATTGCCAGAAGGTCCCTACAAAAACAGACCTCACAGTGGTTCTGCCAGTCTATCAGATTGTGTTGGATTCTCTGCCTCTAAAATCAGTGGGGAAAAAAGGATGACAATAAAACCCCCAGAGAGGCCTCTTTCCTGACTGAAGCACTTCCATCTTTTCTTCTTCTAGATAGATGAAAGCACCCTGCTTACTCTTAAACCATTGTGAACGTTTTCAGTCTCCAGAGAAGCAAGTGTCTTAGGTGAATTTAGTACCATGGTTGTCCTCCTCACCCACTCCTTCAAATCCTAACCAGGCACTCAGTGCAGAAACTGGAGGTACTAAAGAATATTCTCAGTCATTACCTACCTAAACCCACAGTCTGGGAAGAGAGAGAGTCAAGAAGTTGGTGTTGTGCACAAGAATTTAAGGTGTTGTAAGAAAGGACATGAAAGGCAGGGGTGAGTGGGAGAGACAAGGGAAGTGGATATTAGAGACTTCCTGCAGGAGACGAGAGGATGGGAGGAGAGGAGGGGAGAAGAGAAGAGGGGATGGAAGGGGAGGAGGAGAGGAAGGCAGGGGAACTACTTCTACTTTCCTTAGCAACTCAAATGCTTCATTTGGGAGAACTTGGGAAATCTAATATCTTGAATTCTTCCAGGATTGTTTCCTGGAAGTGCTTATGTGTATCTACTTAAAAAATGCAGAACAATATAATTTAAACAGAAAGAAAACTCAACAGGTTTTTAAACATAGAAAGTGGTTTCATAAGAGCAGTCGACACAGAGAACTTGGAATCCCAGGAACTGGAATGTCTTCAAGAATCAATGTGCTAAAGGATGAACTGGTGAATTAGCAGCTTTAGGGAAATTGGGTGTGTTTGTTCATTCTTTCTTCCTTTTATTCCACCAGTAATGCGCTTCTGCCAGCAGGAGACAGTCCTAGACATTGAGGATTCAGAACTGACTGATTTGTGTGGCAGGCAGACAATAAACATGTGTTATCTGCCACAGAAGATATTTATCCTGTGCCACAGTGGTCACTTGGCACTATTGTCACAGTTGGGCTACATTTCTATGTTGTTTGAACCCAGCATGATTTTTCTCCGTTGTTGCTAAAGCAGAGCAGGTTAAAAGAAAGGCCTTGACACATAGGTATCCAGTTTCTTAGTATTTGTGAAGAAACAGCAGAAAGAGGTGAGATCTGATAGACAAAGGGCAAATGTTTGCTGCTGGTTGAAAATGTTATTTAATGAAAGGTTTGTCTATTTTGTGTGTATAAAATAATAATAACTTCCTTTAACTGTTAATTTGAAGTAAGTTCTTTAAACTTGTAAATAAATTGCTCTTGTGGGAATCAGTACCCTTCTCTGAAAATATATTTTCTCTTTCTGTTTGGAAGTCTACATGCCTTCCATTGTTCTCCTTAGGAAGCTGGGCTACTAGATTTCCAGGATTGTGAGCCTGATCCCTGTGATTTGCTCTCTGCAAATCCACTGTACATCAGGCTGGAGGCTGATCTTGACAGGAAAACTTGGAGCGGGCCTTGTGGAGTGATTTTGGCATCACAGACTGGAGGGGAAAATATTCACAGGCTGCAACAAAGTTTGGCTCAGGCTGCTGAAGGAAAGGCAGCAACTGGCTGGGAGACAATTAGTGCAGGAAAGTCCTGGGCTCCTCTCTGCAAGGCCTGGAGGATGCTACAGAACATGGAGAGGGGGAGCGATCAGGGAATCATGTGTGTTTTCATGAGAATTGAGAGGAATGGCAGCTACACAAGCCAACTTAGAAAAAGAACACTACCACTGAGCACTTCCATCACAGTGTGTCTGATCCAAAACCCTTCATGTGGAAATAGAAGGTGCCAAGAGAAGGGAGAATACTTCAGAGGTTCTAAAAAATGAAGCCCAGAAGAGCCCGCAGGCAAAGGTGTACCTGCTCTTGTGAGTGCGTCAAACAGAACGCACGGCAGGAAATGACCCCCTCCAATTGTTGTGGCAAGTTTTTGAGTCCATTTTATGACCATTCTGGCAAAAATGTAAGTACTTTTCTCTAAGTATGGGACTGTGTGGTGAGAAATTACTCTTCTACTTTTTTGTTTGTCTTTTTGATAAACCTCATGGTTTTGCTTTTAATCCACTAGCCAGCTCTGTGAGCTGTGCCACAGGCAAATATTAGCAATGAAGATTTCTAGGACTGAGGACAATGGTGGTAGACTGATTTAATTCAAAATTTAAACAAAAAAGTGCTGGGAACTTTTGTCACAACCTCTTGCCTTGCTGTCTTGGGGAAAAAGGAATACTTGACATACGATGAGATAGGGAAAACAGAATACCATGGGACAGGAAGTCTAGGGTAAGAGCGAAATCTTATGAAGCCAAAATACAACTACATCCTCCCTCCCGCAGTAGAGAAGCTTCATAATAAGGGAAAGTTGACACTATGAAACCCAGTGGACCCCATAGACCTTCTTATAGGTGATCTTAGAATGAGCACAAAAGTGGAGCCAGAATGGCTCCCAGCCACTCAAGTTCAGGAAGATAGACTGTCTTGGAAGCAGGAATGTGAGATGGAGCTGTAGTTCTCCCACACTTCAAATTCTGGGACAGGGGGACATATGATAGAAAGAGTGGCCTTCTAATTCAGTCATCATTTCTTTTTTTTTTTTTTCTGGCACTGGGGACTGAACTCAGAGCCTCATGCATGCAAGGCAAACACTAAACCACTGAGCTATATCCCCAGCCAGTCATCCTTTCTTAAGAGCGAAGAGTATGCTTTTGTCTTTTAGTTCTCCACATCTAGCATGGTGCGTGGTGGTCTATCACTGCTTGTTAACCTGACTTGGGCTCAGTTTCTGTTACCCTTCACACTTGAACTGAAACCAAGAAGAGGCAGCACTATATAAAGAGTATTGAGCATTTCCAAAGCGAGAAAGAGCCAGGTGGGATGATAGAATCTGAAGATACTCTGAGATAGCAGTGTGCATACTGGCTGTCTGGGACAGTGGCTTCAGAGGGCTCTTCCAATGCAGCATATGTGGGAGGAGCTTCAGTGTGGGGTGGCCTGAGTGTGTAGGACCAAAGGCTGGGTACTACATCTGTGGTAGCATAAGTATACCACTCACAGGTGGCTCTGAGTAGCTCCTAAGCCTCCTTAAACTCTGATCTGATACCACAGAAATCTAACAAAACCGAATGTCAGCATAAAAATTAGCTCAGGTTGTCCCTCTAACACCCTCCTCAAACCCCACCACTATCCTGAGTTCTGTCTGAATACTTCAGTCTGTACTTTACCTATAGTGCCTGGGTTGAGGCAAGACAGATGGTAACAGATGGATTGAATTTCTCTCATCTCCTGCCATGACCAAGACCAATGGCACATCTATGTACATGCCACAAAGTGTGTTTCCTAGGGAGACTTGATTCTACTCCTTCTTTTCAGGGAGAAGGTGATCAGTCAAGTTGGCATTATAGCCGACCAGGTCACCAGGAAAAGCAGACATTTAGGGGAATTGAGGAGACTGAATCTTTCTTTAGCCATGGTACCTGTTTATTTTCCTTTTGGAGGTATTTTGCTGTCCTTGGAAGATGGTGGTTTTGTTTTAACTGGAAAGGGGTCAAAGATGGATTTTCTTTATTTGCTTCCTAGGAAAACTTTCTCTCCTTGGCTTTGAACTCCCTCTCTGACCACCTCTGTGGAAGTGATTCTGTCTCTCACTGAGAAAAAGAAACTAGAAGTGGAACTTCGTTTCATCCCAGTGTTGCCCAAGTGCATATGTTAGTTACAGAAAACAACATAAACATAAAAGTAGCCCCAGAAGTTAGGTTAGCACAGATGAGTTTTTGTGTAAGTAGAATTGGGCACTTTGGGGTCTGTCACCATTTTCTGTTGATGCTGTGACAAGCAGTGTAACAATGCAAATTATTTTCTTACATTTAAGAACATCAGAAGTCCTAAAATCAAGGTGTCAGCAGGGCTGTGTTCCTTCCAGGTGGAGGCTGTAAGGAGGAATCTGTTCCCTTACTTCTGCCTTGAAGAGGCAGCTTGGATTCTTTGGCTTCTGGCCCCTTCCTCCATCTTCGAAGCCAGCAATGTAACATCTTCAAATCTAAATCAATCTCTCTCTCTCTCCCTCAACTTGGCTTCCATCATCACATTCCCTCTTATGCTTCTGACTTTCCGACTTTCTCTTTTCCTTATTACTCTTGTAATTTCATTGAACCCATCCAGACAATCCAAGATAACCTCCCCATCTCAAGATCCTTAACTTAATCACATCTGTACATCTCTTTTGCCTTGTAAAGTAACATATTCACAAAGTCTTGAGATTAGGATATGGCCATCTGTCTAGTTTGCTCAGGCTTCTATAATGAAATATCTTGAACTGGGTAATTTATAAACAAAAATTTATTGCTCACAGTTCTGGAGTCTGGGAAGGCCAAGATCAAGGAATCAGCAGATTTGGTGTCTGGTGAGAGCTCTCTGCTTCATAGATGGTGGCTTCTTTTTATATCTTCATGTGGTGGAATAGAAAAGGACACTAATTCTATTCTCATGATCCAGTGACCTCCCAAAGACCCCATCTCTTAATGCTGACACAGGAGGTGTTCGAATTTAACATATGAATTTCAGGGAGGCCAAAGCATTCCATTTCTGTCCCCCTTATTTTGTTTTGGAGGGTGACATTCTTTCTCTTGCAAAGCTGTTTATTATACAAACATCCTTAGAAGAGTAGTCTGGAACAAAGGAACGCCAATGCTTTGCTTATAAAACCTGCCAAACATGAGAGAACTGTGGGGAATTGTCTCTCAACAATAGCTACGCCCGGCTTTCCTTCTTACAAATAAAACCTTTTAGGTATTTACACCCAAATGCTCCTTAAAAGCTCCTAATTCATTATGTCTTGAATTAAAATCTTATTTTACCTCTACCAAACTCCCTCTCCTTTATTCTCTTTCTTAGTTAATGGAACTGCTATCCAGGCAAACAGTCATATCTGAAGCTTGCTGCTCATATTACAGTCTTCTCTAAAATCCTTCAAGTCTTGATAGCTCTCTCTTTTCCCCTTTGTCCCCACCATCACCACAAAACCCACCTTTCCATCATTTTTCACCTACACCATTGGTTTCTCATGGTGAGGCCATGGAGTGAGGCAGGCTCATGACACACTTTTCACCAATTTATAGTAAAATGAGAAAAAAAGCAAGGAAGAGTAATATTTTAAAACGTAAGTTTCTCATGAATCTATGTGAATATAAATTTATCCATCTAAAAGCAAAGACCTTAAAAATCTGTACTTATGATGTAGCTTTGGTGCTAGACTTTTTTCCTGATACATTGATAGGGAACACTTTAACTCATGTTGGAAGCCAGTGAGGAGTGAGGGTGGTGACCAAAAGGAAGTGCAGGACGTTTTTGGACTGATGGTAATATTCTAGTTCTTGATCTGAGTGCTAGAAATGCAGCTATCTGTTTATATAAATAAAATGGTTTAATTAACATTCGTTGAGCTCTTCTGCTTTGTAGATTATATATGTTGCTTAGCAGCTTTTGCTATGTACATTATACAATAAGTAAACGGTTTAAAAATTACCTTATTTTATGAGAACATTGTAAATTAGGTGAAGATGTTCTTGTAAAGTGGCCTTAGGTAGGATAATAAGGTTTTTCAAATCCCAGATTTATTTAAAAAATTCATGGGCCCAAATCCCAAATCTTGGGACCTGAGAAATCACTCCTATGCCTTCTATCTGGGTTCCCTACTTTCAGGTAAACATTTTCTGCAGTCTTCCTTAAGAACATTTCTCTGAGGCTTCTTAGCAGACTTGTATGGACCTCTCCAAGTCGACTTTTGCCTGCTTAGCTGAGTTCCTTTCCAGAAGTACACAGGTGGATTCCTCCTCTTTCTAACCTGAATTCAAATCCCTCTTCTTCTGAATTTTTTTTTTCAGTACTGGGGCTTGAACTCAGGGCCTTCACCTTGAGCCACTCCGAGATATGGTCTCACCAACTATTTGCCTGGGCATGCTTTAAACTATGATCCTCCTGATCTCTGCCTCCTGAGTAGCTAGGATTACAGGCATGAGCCACTGGTGCCTGGGTCATCTCCTGAACTTTTAAAAACATGTGTCTTTCTTTGTTTCCAAACTGGCAAATCTGGTTCCACCTTCCCTCCCACCTCCCCCAAGACTCTTTCAATAGGACTTGATTGGCAATACATAGAATATATCCTTACCATTCTATGCAGAAATGCAGTAATGTATTTTCTCCACTGAATTATAATCTTCTTGATGGCAGGGACTGTTTTATTCATAAATGGGCTTAGTATTCAGGAGGTGCTCAGTAATATATGTCAGATGTTTCCTTTTTCTGTGCATGGTGGAACCAGAGTGTCAAGTATATGTTACTGTCTTTTAAAGGAAGGAATATATTTTATTTGCTTTTATGTCCATGGAGCTTCCTTGTGCAAAATTAGAGCACAGTAGGTTTAATGTTTGTTGATTGAATAAAAGAAAGAAGGAAAGAAGTTATTTTCAGAACCTGAAGCTGCTTTAGTTTTTCACTCTAGATTGGCTTCTAAGAGGAAACTTCAGGAGGTATAGCTATTTCTGGGCTGAGGACATCAAGAATTCCTTTACTTGCTCTAATTTCAGCAGTCTAAGCTCAAAGCACAATTCTCTAACTCTTTTATTTCCTCTGTTTCATAAAAGAAAGAAAACCACAGTGAGACCAACTGAAATGTGGTCAAATTTTTAACCATTTTACACCTCAGGAGCCTGGCCCTCCCTACTGCCCTGCTCTTTGCACACACCAGAGCAGAGCCTCGTTCTCTCATTTTTCTGTTCTCAGGGGAGCCACAGGAAATGTGAGCTCCCTGCCTGAGTCCAGTAGCATAACCGAGCTATTGTTCTATGCAGAAGAGTCAAATGATGGGGAGCTCCGAGGCCAAGAAGCACACAGACCGAATTTTATGTTGTTGTCCTCACTTTACTTTTAATAGAGTCTTTACACCAGCAATGAGCTGATTAACGCCAGACACTGGGTTATGGGATAAGAATGAACAAATGGCTGAGGTGATTATATAGGCAAAGCAAGGTAAAAAAAAGTCAGTCCAATCCAAACCAGTGCATATGGTGCTATTATGTGCTAAGCATTGTGATAAACCCTTGGGAAATATAACCATCATTAGAATATAGTCATTGATTTCAAGGGGTTTATAAATTCTAGTCAGAGATACAGACGCATGAATGACTGCAGTAATCAACAGAATAAAAACATAATAAACAGACATACTAACCAGTACTTTGGAAGCAATGAGGAAGAAGAATACTTCTTGGTTGGTGACAGAGGATTACTAATCTCAATCGATACTGCCATCAGCATTCTTCTCAACAATAGCCGTAGTGAAGGAGGTAGTATTTAGATCTGGTTTTGAGAGAGGAGAGGAAATTCTGAAAGTGCAGAATGTGAGAATGGTATGAGGAGGCTGGAGAAGCCACCTGAGGAAGAGCAGGAAGACAGAGAGCACGGCAAATGAGGAGCCTGACTCGTCTGCTGAGGTTGAATCATTTGAGGTGGGATGAACATGAGTTTGGAAAAACAGAGAGGAAGCCAGACTTCTCTAACAAATGTTTACTAAGCACTCATTGTATTTCCATGATATGTGCCATGGAAAATCATTTCCTATGGAATCAATGAACAATCAGGCTGTTGAACAGTTTGAGTAACAGTTCCATCTGGCAGACATACTTGTCTTCCTAGTTTATCTTCTGGTTTGGAGTGGGGATGGCAAGACTGCTACCACAGAGTTGTAAGAGCAGTGAGTTTGTTAACAGAGGGAAGTAGCAAGGGCTGCTGAGAAGCCCCATGACCACGGATGTGAGGAGGGTGAGGAGTGTTCTCACAGAGAGATCAGTGAGTTCCATGGTTTGCAACAAGGTTCCCTATCAAGAAATGGGGGCTTCTTACAACATAAAATCTGGTGGCTCTGAGGCCTCACACTGGAATGAAGACCTTCTGAGACCTCCCAAAAATCCATTGCCATTGCTCTTGAGAACAGCTTCTAAAAGATGTTCAATGTTCCTGAGACACAATCTGAATTTGATCATTTTTACCCTCAAAATATTCAACGGATCCCTGTTTTTAAAGAAAATAAAAAGTCACAATACATCAAGAGTTAAGAGTCCCAAATGTGCAGAGTAACACCCACTTTCCCCATTCTCTAGGTGCCCTTTTGCAAGCACTGAGAGTAATCCTAGACACTTGAGTGCTCCAGGAGGCAAGAGAGAGCCCTGCTGAGACTGTCTTGTGATGGCCATTAACCTGACAGGGCTTGAAGAAGTGGCCAAGGACTCCATAGATTCTAACAGAGCCATTTTCCCTTTCCCTATACCTCTTGGAACTTTGTCACTACCATCAGTCTTGGGACCATGAGAACTAACCTAATTTTGTCCTTTAGCCCTGTTTATTTCAGCAGCTCTAGAAATTCACCTTAGCAAAGTGATCCCATAACTCCACACTTACTGCCCATACCACTCTACATACCTTTTATGACCTCAGCTCCCCTCTCTCCAACACCTGCAACCCTTCCATGCTGTCTCCTGGAATTCATAATCAGCCATCAGCCATATATCCTCCATCTCTTTTGTGAACATTCTCTTTCCGTCTTATCAGCTCTGTCACTTCCCTAGCTGAACAATCTGGCTCTCTCCTTAAGACCCTTCTGCTCTTCCAACTGAGACCTGTCTCTCTTCCTCTGGCACATAGATGCAAGTTAGGTACCCTTTTTATTTGTTCCTCATTGCAGCTTCCAGACTTTTCCTTCTGCCTTATCCCTAACTATAACCCCAGTTTTGATTCGGCCATAATCAACCCATAAGCTACCTACCATGCCTTCTCTGCTACAGTTCTCTGGAACCATTCTCCACAATTTCTTGAACATTTGAGTTCCTGGATTTCACTGTGTCCAACATCATCTGTCATTATTATTATGGACAATCCTTTCCTTCTCTTGCTCCCATTGGCCTGCTCTACGCAGTGACCTTATCTTTTACCTATTGTTCCTTTGTTAAGCCAAAGCCTTATCAGTACTAACCTCTCTATAATCTCAATGTCAAGTTCCCACTCTCTGATCACCCTCCCCACTCTAAAATTTCTCCCACGTCATAGGTGGTACCATTCATTGACCTTGCTATCTTTCACTGTGTTTTACCCTTCCCTGTTCTTATGCCCTTTGTCCCTAGTTTAGAGAGGAGGGCTATTACTGTAGGGGGATATGGAGAAAGAGAACACTCAAACCTGATCCCAGCCTCTCTTCTATTGTCAAGACTCCCATTGTATAAGCTTGCACATCCCACAGAAGAAAACCAAAGCTTGGACCCTTAGCTGGCAGTTTAGTGACTGTCAGTTGTGGGTGGCTGAGGTAATTCACCTCCTGCCCCAGGTGGCTCTAGCTTTGCTCCAGCTGCATGTAGTCCTGCCTATAGAACTCTGGGAAAGACTCTTCTCTTCGGAGACTGTGTAAAATCCCAAGAATGTTCCAGTTCTTCCTATGGATTTAAGTCATTGGCTGTGGCAGAGTTGCCTACCTTGGAATTTGACTGTGGGAATTAGAGGAGGCTTCATACAAAGGAGGTGACATTTGAACTTGGCTTTGAAGGATTACTAGGATTTTGCCAGAAGTAACAGAAGAATTCTCACTGGCAAGAAAGATAATTACTAGCACAATTTTTCCTACTTCATAATATTTAGTAAAATTTAGACTTCTATTCCTTTATATATTCATTCATCATATTTTTATGACTCAAAATAAATGCGATTAACCAGATAAAACCCAAACTTTATAAATCCTCTTTTTATGTGCAAAGTAAATATTTTTAAGAAGGAGGTTTGATTTATTTACATTTTTAATTAAATGAAAATTACAGATAAAAGATGCTATACCACTCATCTTCCTAGGAAAAGAAAATATTGCAATGTAATTAAAAGGACGCCTCAAATTATAATTAGATTTGAAATTTAATTATGACTAGAATACTTCATCCTTATGCACACTGACACCTTGTTGATACATAACCTTTAAAGTATTTTTATTATATTTACTCTAAGATCTTAATCTGTGGACTAAATAAAACCCTTAGATTCCTAAGAAGTATTAGAATTTGGTACAGAATACAATGTTTTGTTGTTTTCTTTTCTGGAAAGAAGAATTGTGTTTTAGAATGCTTGTTTTGACCATTTCAGGTAGTGTTTTCTACCTGAAAACATTCTAGTAACCTCTTACAGAGATGAGTTAGTACAATAATCACTTCCTTAGCTAGGGAAAGTATTCTTTGGCATATACCTGATGGAGTTACTGTCTGCTCAGTTGTAAGAACTCCAAAAATTCCAATATGTATTTAGGAATCACATATCTGGAAAGCAAATGCTTATTATGAAATGCCAACTCTCTCTCTCTCTCTCTCTCTCTCTCACACACACAAACACACACACACACACACACACATACACATATACACAGAGTACAGCTATTTGATGGAATCTCTTCTGCACTGAGCTCTGGTTAAATACATTTGCTATAATTAATTTCCTGTGGCACCATTTGTCACTTCTTGCAGTTTAGAAAACAATAACTTTCACAGTAAAAATGATTTAGCTACAGAATAATGTGCCCTGCTAGAAATGTTTTGAGATAAAGATTCCCAATATGCAATTAGTATTAGCTTGATTTAGAAAATATTGTGTGATTAAAAACTATGTGGAGAACTGCCACTTTAGCTTATTTGATGTCAAAGAATACTCTTGACATAAATTGATGGTCTTCATTCCTGAGCAAAAGTCTAAATTCATAGTCTGGAAATTTTTACCTTAAATACTTGTTTGTTAATTGTATACTTGAATATACATATAGGGACAACTTATGTACTAGACATTTCCTAAATTTTGTATAGTAAATATTAGCTCTAATTTATGATGATTATTAAATTGATTGATCTTCATGGTGATAAAAATAAAATGCATACTTTCATAAACTCAAGAGCAAAAATACCAAGCAAGAAAGTTCGATCATCTAAAATTGACTCATTTTCATTCTACTGAGTTTGAACCTGCAAGCCTCACTTAGCCCCTCCCTACGGAACCAATTTTCACCACACAACTTCTGCTCCTAGATGAACTGAATTTCTACAAATGGCGCTTCTGTGGTCCTCTGTATAGGCAAACCTCTCATTGAAGTCCTTATCTCTTTTGAAGGGGCTTCAAAAGTCCATTGAAATACAAAACTTTCCTTGAAGTTAAGTCAAGTTTTGCCTGTTTTAGGGCTGCAGGAATTCATCCAGTAAAGCCTCTGTGGTTAACAAGGAAAGGACACGTTAACCTGGTTGGATTTCATCACAAGTGGAATTTGGGCTGACAATTTTGGCTCCGTGAGGGGGTTTAAAGCATATTCAGCTGTAGAAATGATAAAAGGATTCCCCTACCTGGTTTTATAGCACAATAGCTGAAAGACCAGCAGGCATTTCCAGGCATGTTTTAGTGCATATCCCAACCTGCTACGCCAGCTGGATCTTCAGTGAATGAAATAACCCTGCTGTCAAAGCATCTGAATCCTAGTCAAAACCGTTGACAGTAAAAATCCAGGTGGCTATGCAAATTGGTCACTTCCTTAAATAGTAATTTGAGTTTCACTAGGTGGGAACCTGCTAATAATGACAACCAGTGCCTAACTAGCATGTTTCAACTCGCAGAGCAATTTTTATGTATGTTATTTCAATTAGTCTTCAGTACACCTAAGAGAAGAAGGAATGGAAGTTCAGAGAGAGTGGGTGACTTGCCCAGGGTTATAAAGGTAGTAAGTGGTGAGTCAGGATTCAAACCCAGGGGTATAGACATAGTGGACTCTCCATTGGATTATGGGTGACTGCTAGTGTGGATGATTGTTGATTTATAGATCTCAATTCAAAGAATATGAACTGCTTTGTCTTCTATGAGGGGTTCCTATTTCTATAAGTCCCTTCTTGAAAACAGGATAATGTGACCCACCAAGGGTCAAAGGGAAGGCAAAGGGAGTACAGAATGGGCAGTAAGAAAGAGAGTTGATGAACACCAGCTATGACCCATGGCCAGCTACAGAAATGGGGACTGTATTGTATGAGTATTTCCTCATTTTAAAATGAAAACATTTATATGTAAGGATGATATGCTCAGTAAATACCTTTGTTTACTTATTATCTCTCATAAGCTACATTGACTTTATCTATCTATCTATCTATCTATCTATCTATATATCAGTATTTAAGTATTAATTTAGAGAATATTAGAAGAGAAAAGCGTTCAAGGGTTTTCCTTCCTTGTTTGGGGAAAGGGCTTAGTGCCTTTACTATTTTATTTTATTTGTCTTTTTTATGATACTAAAGATTGAATCCAGGGCTTTTCACAAGCTAGGTAATTGCTCTACCACTTAAATCAACTCCCCTATCATTCTTTTATTTTTCTTTCATTTTTGAGACAGAGTCTCCTTACCTTTGCCCTGGTTGATCTCAAGCTTGTAATCCTCCTGCCTAGGTCTCCACTGTAGCTGGAATAGTAGATGTACACTAGTACCCCTGTTGGGTTGGTGCCTTCCAGTTGTATGCAGAACAGTTCTATCATGTTAGGTGGAACGGTGACCTTGTTTTATCAAGGATATTCTACTATTTATCAAGTAGATCATAGTTGATCTACTTTATATTACACAATTGGCTATCTAATTCTTATGCCTTAGTCTAAGTTACACCACTGGCTTTTCTGTTCCCCCAGCTTGTAGATGGCAGAGATGGAACCTCTTGGGTTTATCTATAATGTCATGAGCCAATTCTTTCAATAAATCTATATCTCCTTCCATCCCTCTCTTTTTCCCCTCCCCTCTCTCCCCTTCTTGGTAGGTAGATAGATGTGGATATTTTCAATTGTACCTGTCTATTTGGAGAAGTCTAATTAATACAGAGAGATGATATTTTGAGAGCTGATCTCATGTAACTACATATTCTGAATTTATAAGAAAAACCAGAAATTCTCATTTTTGTGGAAAGCATCTAAACTTTAAATTTTAGTTTGTGTCCTCGTTTTCAACCTGCATCCTTGGTGCTGACTTTGGCCACCTGATTCAGACTGCCCAAAGAAATGTGGAGAAAAATAAGCTGGGGCTTTCAGAAGTGTCTTTAATTTCCCACTCCTCAGGTACTTCTGCATTTACCTGGAGACAGACTCATTGTGAGCCCAGGCTGAGGAGAGAAGTGGAACAGACTGCAACCTTCCCTGCAGTTTGGACTAAAGCTCAGTCAATGGATTCCTGCTGAGTCCAGCAGAGCCTCAGCCAACAGGCAGACTCATGAGTAAGAAATGAATACCAGTATTTGGATGTCATTGAGGTTTAAGGTGATTAAATGGAAATACTGGAACAAACTTAACAACTTAAAACATTTCTTAAACACTATTGTACCCTACAGTAAATGTATTTGTATATTGGATGCAATGTGTTGGCCTGGCATTTCGAAAATGAATCTCTGGCAGTATCTTTGTCAATCCTAGCAACCAGACCTCTGGAAAAAAGTTATGCCAAAAGTTATCCAAATGTTAGACACATAGGATATTTAGAACCTATTGGCTAGGATTTTAAGGCCTGACACCCAAATCATCTCTGTGCTCCTTGTTAAGAAAGTATATATAAACTGAGGCATGTAGTTAATTGAAGATGGAGTGACATGAGCGAATTCTCCTCACTGTTCCCTGGGATTAATGAGGTCAGCCTGTTTTCCTCTATCAGCATTATTTTCCACCAATAGGCCAAGTTTTTAGAGAAGGAATTTGTTTTCTTCCTCCATGCTTATTACAGTCAAGCTTTCTCAGGATTTCCTGAGCAAACGTAGCAGATAGTTTTTATATTTAACACGTCATCCCTGAGAAAATGTAGAAGATTGGTTTTTGTATTTAACACTTCATCCTCTTCCCTCACTCCAAATGAGCAGTCTTAATCATTGAAAGAAACCTGACTAGGTCTGAGGAAATGCAGTAATTTATTTCACAGAGCAACTATCGTCTATGGAATTAAACAAGATCTACCTCTCTGCGAAACTCAGGAGTAAATCAGCACAGGCCAACATACGGCAGAGAAAGGCTGTCAGTACCACGCAGAGCTGTCCTCAATTGAAGATGATGAAATTGGGTGGGACAGGATCTGGTGGGTCTTCTGGAACAAGGTGCCTCCCTTCTTAGCAAAGCCTTCTAGATCTAGACCTAAGCAAGACCACTGTGTAATCTGGACCCAGCAGGACCCTTCAATGAGGACCTCATTATAAATGAATGACAGATGGCAGAGGTCAGTACAGACAGCACACTGCATCATGAACCCACTCTACCTTGATCTAGATCTCTCTCAGTTGCCTGGGCTGATGCAGTCTTAGTTGTGTATGTTCTTGATCATGGAACTTCTCCATCATAGAGCAAGGGAACTACAGCAGCTACCCAGACTTCTGTGTGAATCTGGCTATCAGGTCCTGGCACCTGTTAGCAGGGGCATCCCACTACCCAAGTAAGTGTTTCATTATCATTGTGATTTGTGCCACAAAGGGAAAATGCAGGGTGCTGTGTATCTATATTATTCAGGCCCTGACTAGACCATGTTACCAAGAAAAGATCATGAATAAATAGGATTTAAAATGACACCAGGAGGGTAGGTGGGTGGGACCAGTCTGTGGAATGAAGGGATTGTCGGGTTGTGTATGTGTGCATGTGTGTACGTGGTGTGTGTGTGTGTGTGTTTGTGTGTATGTATGTGTGTATGTGTGTGTGTGTGTGAGAGAGAGAGAGAGAGAGAGAGAGAGAGATTATTACAAGGTTTGAGAAACTACCCCATGAAATGATTCTGACTTTCCTCTCATCCACAATTTAAAACAATGATCGATGCCATGAACAGAAAAGAACACTTGAAGAGGTTAAACATTGTTGGACAAAGTGCAAAGTAAAATCAATGCACATTATGGTTAAGAGTCTGGAAATGAATATCAAACAGACCTGGTTTAAATCACAGTTCTCTACTTGCTGGCTCTCTGACCTGGGACACGATACCTGCTTCACCTCTTCAACCCTCATTTTTTTCATAACTTAACAGGGAAAATAGAGCATATCTTAAAGTGCTACTGTGAGAACAAAACAGGACAATGCAAGTAGACTCAGCATTGGACTTGAAGACCACAAGGGAGAGGACATTTGAGCTGAGAGGTAAGTAGGTGTGTCCCTGGTGGACTTCAGGACAGAATGAATGGGTGATATTATAATTGTTATGATTTAATCCTGTGCAACTAATCTACTTATTAAGAATTAAAACCTGCCTTTTTGATGACTTTATTTTAGACAGGCAAATTCACTTCCTAGGATTGATGTTAATAAAGTGCCACAAGCTGAGTGGCTTAAGACAACTGAAAAGTAGTGTTTCCCAGTTCTGGATGACAGAACTCTAAAGTCCAGGTATTAGCAGGGCCACATGCCCTTGGGACTTGGCAGAACCCTCTGTTGCCTCCCAAAGCTTCTGGGGAGCAGTCAGGCCTTGGTCTTCCTCAGCTTCCTGCTTCATCACCCTTATCTCTGCCTCTGCCATCACATGGCGTTGTCCCGTGTGACTGCCTCTTTTCTTATTAGGGTACCTGTCATATTGGATTAAAATCTACCCCAATGATCTCATTTTAACTCCCCAACATCTGCAAAAACCCTATCTCCAAATAAGGTGAATACTCAGAGGTACTGGGAATTATGACTTATCTTTTAGGGGACACACTTCAACCCACAAGAGTAAGAGGGATGGTAATAGGGAAGAGCCTATGAGTTAGAGGATTCTTCAAATAGGGACTTGAGATTTCTAGTCATGTACGATTCAGATGCTCCATTCTTCTAGCTTCTAGATTCTCTAGGATGCAGTGCCAAATTAGGCTCTGGTTACATGAATGTCTTCTTAGGAATAAACTCTGCCTTTGTAAGTTTGATCAGGAATGGGGGTTGAGGGGAATCTGTATATTACAAAAGGTTAATCACTTTTAGAAACTATGCTGGCAGCAGGATGATATCAAACAATTTCTTAATGTGAGTGCAGACTCTCTACAGTAGCTCCTTTTAATGGTATTATTGGAAGGTTCATGATCTTTTGGTTGATTGAAGACTGAACCTACATTACAGTATTGAGTATTCTGGCTTTGGTGCCTGTCCTCCCCACTGTATCCTTTACTCATGTGCTTGGGGTTCATATGCAGAGCCTGTAGTGATGAGGTCATCTATAGCCTAGTAAAGGAATTACATTGATTTAGGATTTTTAAAAACTAAGGAATGCTCATCTGGGCTAGATGATAAGTAGAGTCTTTTAATCATATACTGTACAAAAGTATTTTCAGACCCTGAGAGAAAAGGAGGAAGGGATTGTGTACTCTTATTCTTGGTTGGGTACATGGCCCTGGAATACCTAGGTATCCATGACAAGCTCAGACCTGTCTTCTGAAGATTGGAGCTTCCCCACCTGCCTGGTGTGGCTCATGATGAAGGGTGGATAGGGACAGAGTGGTGCCTTCAGTCTACAGGCAGTCAAGGTCCCTCAAGGGAAATTTGGGGACACCACTCAGCAAGGAGCATGACTTGATCTCAATCCTTCCCATTTCACCCCACTTGGTCTTTTAAAAAGAAAATGTCTCTTTCAAGTCCTATTCTTAGGCAAAGTTTCATTTGACCTCAAACAAAAAAGCCAAGTCCTTTTTCAGTGGATTAGAGAAATTTATATTTAAGCTGATGATTTTCAGGTGTTATTTATTCTCCCTTCATGCAGATATTTTACAGGGAGGGACACAGTGACTTCAAGTGGAAAAATGGGTACCATCTGTGTTTTCATAGGAAGTAAAAAACACTGCCTGTCAGGACCATGCAGATTTAGTCCCTGGGTAGAGATTTTCCCAACAAGACCCTGCAAAGCTTACTGTGAAAAGACACTACCACCCCAGCAGGTTAGCTGTGCTGCCCATGGAGGAAGATTTGTCATCCTAGACTTCTGGTTTCCTTAGCTGGAAGGTAAATCAGAAGTTGAACTCTGGAAGCAATGGTAATGAAAGGCTTAAAATGACACTGTTGGTTTAACTGGAAGAAAAGGGGAAATCTGGGGTCTTACTGAGGACTTAAAGTTTCTTCACAGTTGTCCCCTTCTCTCAGATGTGTGGCTTTTCATCATTTTTGAAGAGAGCTGGGTGAATTCTTAAAAGAGCAAAATAAAAATGTAATCAAATTTTGAGGAAAACCCCTAGAGATTAAAAGTAAAGGAAATAACATTACAAAAAACAAAAGTGAAAAGTAACAAAACTGGAAGGATATCAGTTGAAATCAAAGTGAACTACATAAGAAAACAGAAGACTCTTCTCAATTAAATGAACAATGATAAACAAAAAGTAGGAATAAAAATGTTAATCTTATTAATTATTTATTTTTAAATTAAAATTGAATTTATTTTTAATTTTATTAACTTTTATTTTATTTTTAAACTATTTTTGATAAAGTATTAATTTTGTTTTAATGCAATTTTATAAAAATAATTTTTATTAAACTTTTTTTTAACAATTTAGCTAGGAAAATTCGAAGAAAAGAACAGAGAAAATGTTATGGGATATTTCCTTACTTCCTACCCAGACAAGTTTCTTTCTTTTTTCTGTTTGATTTTTTTAGGTAGGGTCTCATACTTTTTGCCTGGGCTGGCCTTGGACTTTGATCCTCCTACCCGTACCTCTGACATAGCTGGTATTACATACTTATACCACGGTTCCTTTCCTTCCAAAGGAATACTTTCTGTCCTAGTAGCATCTGTGAATAATCCTGGAGGAAGTCCCTTGGGACCCCAGAAGAAGCCTGCAAGAGTCAGGAGTGCTTCTCTGGGGATCCCATTTGGGCTACTCCATTCATTTAAGCACGTTTATATATGCTTAGGAACAAAGCACATAGAAGAGGAGACAAGGGGACTTTGGATCAAGCATATTTCCTTAGATTAACCTAATCAGAGCTAGACCTAGCTGAAGAGAGGGTGTGTATTCCCACCGTGCTCACTCAAAGCTGAGGGAACAGCTATTGGGTCATGCTCTGAGGAGGCTTGGGCATGATCCTGCCAAATGATGGGCCAGGGATGGGGTGAGCATGACCTTCACTTTCCTCCCTAACCTGTTTATAAGAATTAGACGCAGACCTGCCTTGTAGAAAGCCAGGTGAGCAAAACACTTAGCAATTCTAAATAGATCAACATGGACTTGGTCTTTGCCCATGGATACTTCACTATAAATAAAGACAAAACCCAGTGGGGTTCAATGAAACAGGGGAGGTTGGTGGAATTTACTAGATTTACAGGTGACTTCTTGTGTGGCACATTTAGACTCAACTAACTCCAGGGAAGACAATGATTTTTGAGACCTAGTTGGAAAGCTAGGCAGAAAGCCAACCATTGAGAACAAGGAATGTCACGGTAGAAGAGATGGCAGGGAAGACAGTGCTAAAATGCAGAAGCAATAGAGAAGTGGAGGTGACAGCCCTAAATATACTGGGTTTGACTTCAAGGCTTTTGACTGTCATTGAAAGTGGAAGAAGGTGAGAAGACATTCCAAGACAGCACACAATCCACTTGACCTTGACCTTGGAGCCTTACTCTCAGTGATGAATGGGGAAATTAAGGCCTGAAGGAAGAAGGAGGAAGTTTACTTATAGTTACATGGTAAAAAGGAGTTATCAAATTGCCATTTATTTCCTATTAATTTTCTCTTTTTTGTTGTTGGTGACAGGGGGTTTGAACTCAGCACTTTACCACTTAAGCCACATTTCCAGTACCTTTGCTTTAGTTTTTACTTTTTAGATTGTTCTCACATTTTTTCCTGCCTCAGATCAAGATCGTCCTCTGTATATCTCCCACATAGCTGGTATGACAGACACACACCACGATGCCTGGCTTGTTTGTTGAGATGGGGTTTCTCTAACTTTGTGTCCTCAAACCATGATCTTTCTAACTCTGCCTCCCAACTATCTGGGATTACAGGTGTGAGCCACTGTGTTCAGTGTTAATTTGCTTTTAAACTTCTATTTTTTTGTACTATTATATTTCCACTTTCATCTTCTGGCTATCTTCTCTTGCTACAAAATATAACAGTTTTTCTGGTTTTGGTTAATTGGCTCTGTTTTTTTAGGAAGAAACATGGTAAGAGAGGAATGTACAGGATGGAAGTCTGTGTGCTTAAGGCAGAAGAACACTTTTAATTTCAATAAAACAATTGAAGTATTCAAGTGTTGGAAAGGGAAGTTAAGTTTTATACTTGTCAATCAAATTAGAATTTTTGTGATCCTCACTACAAAACCAAAACTGTTGATAATTTAGGTGTGTACTAATTACTTACACCTCCAACTGATCTGACTGCAAAATTGGAAAATCATAAGGTAACTGACTAGATGAATTTAATCGGCTGAGTGAATATAAACCACGGAAGTGGTACCTGGCTGTGTTAATGATTGAGCAATAATTTGTCGGTTTTCTTTTTCTGCTTTTTCAAATTACAAACAGAAAAATATCTTACGCAAATTATAAATGGGACTGCAAAATACATTTTGATCATTATTTTGAAGGAGATACCTAAGATTTTTCGAAGCCTATTTTTGTTTCTTTGCCTGTAAAACAAAGGGCATAATGAGCTTAAACCAGAAAGTGATTATTTACTTGTTGTATTTTTAGCAGTTCTGGGGTTTGAACTCAGGTCCTTGCTCTTGCTGGGCAGGTGCTCTATCACTTGAGCCACACCTCCAGCCCTTTTTCTTTAGTTATTTTTCAAATAGAGTCTCACATTTCTGTCCTATTTATGCTTCCTATGTAGTTGGGGTGACTGGCATCCAGCTCTGCTCCCAACTTCTTATTATGGAGCAGGGGTCTCACTTACTTTTTCTAAAATGGCCTCCAACCATGATCCCCCCAGTCTTTGCCTCCCAAGGCAGATGTGAACCACTGCACCCAGCTAAGAGAGTGATTTATTTACTTCATTCAGTGATAATCTAAATATAAAATTCAAAAGTCATATAAATATCTCTAGGCAATAACACTTGATTACTGCAAAGTGGAAGCTTTTTGTTTTTTGCTGGTACTGGGGATTGAACTCAGGACCTTACACTTGCTAGGTAAATGCTCTGACACTTGAGCCAGTCCTCCAGTCCCCAAATGACAACTTTTTAAACTTCTATTCATTTTGGTCATTGACACAGAACAACAGAATCATCTTTTTAAAAAGTGAGGCTGGAAGAGGCTTTAAACAACCATGGACTCATCTTTCTTTTTTTTTTTTTTCACATGAGAAAACCCAAACCCAGAAAGGTAAAGTGAATGAGTCAAAGTTTCCTAGTGAATGGTGGAAAGTGTAAAGTCATTGAAATAACGTCTGTGGCATTCACAATCACTTGAAACTCCTCAATTAAGCTAGCACCAAGTGATCTATCATAACCCGCTTTTTCTTTGTTACCTGGTTCAGTCTCTATTTGGAACTTCCACATATCATCTTTGCTCCAACCGTATAGAACTTTCAGCTACCAAAATACGGGGGTATCACGCTTTGCAAGAGTTAGAAGGCCACACTCCCTTCCTGACTTTCCTAGTTTGCATTTGGTCTTCCTTTCCTCTGAATCTTTCCCTGACTCCCTGGGAGGACTTCCATAGACTACCTCTTTGTTTCAGTGGCACTTGCACTTCATCTTATTACATTATGTTGTCAATGCCTTGTTTGATCATAGCATCTTGATTGTAGGCGTTATAATGTATTTGAGTTTGTGTAACAATTTATAGGACCATAAAGACCACAGTGGTAATATTAGTTAACATTCATTGAGTTCTTGCAAGGAATAGGCACGGTTCCAATTGCATTGTTGGTATCAACTCATTAATTCATGGCAGCAGAGCACCGGCATAGAAACACGCAATAGGAACTGTCGGCTGGTTTTGAATTAGCACATCCATGTAGGAGTGAGGTTAGTGCTGGAATGATGGCCCCAATAGCTCCCAATGCAGAGGTTTTGGTAGACTCTACTTCTGGTTTTCCAAATGCAAGTGGATGTGAAAGACTCTTTGGTTGCTCTTTCCCTGTGGATTTTTGATTTGACCAGTTAGAGTAGGACATTCCCAGACCTCACTGGTATGGACACAGCTTTATGGGGGTGGACTCAGCCTTTCTGGTGTGGATGCAGCTTTACTGGTATGAATAATTTGGTTGGAAAAGTCAGAGACTCAGAATGAATATTTTTTTTGTAGTAGCATCATGATGATAAAAGGAGTTTTCTAAAAATACTGAAACCATCTCCTACCTGGCAGACTAATATACTTAGGTAGCTTGCTAGTACTTTTGCTAAAACACATGTCTTCAAGATTTCATGTATTAAGTGAAGTCTACCAAATTTGACTTTTCTTCTGCCTTTATTTCTCTAGATTTCAGTGAAGCTATGTATTTACAGAGCCATCAAAGGGATAGTCATATCTAGAGGACAACTTATGTGTTATCATACACAGATTCTTGACCAAAACACCTGGTGTCACCATTTCTTTTTCTTTTTTTGTGATTGCTGGGGATCACATGCTAGGCAAGTGCTTTACAACTGAGCTAAATTCCAGGTCTGTTTTTATTTATTTATTTTTTGGAGATAGGGTCTTATTATGTAGCTCAGGCTAGCTTGGACTTATCTTCTTGCTTCTGCCTCCTGAGTGCTGGGGTTACAAATGTGTGCCACCTCAACATGTTTATCAAGTAAAGAAGAATGAAAGAAGACATGTTGATGAAACACAGCACACACTTAAAATTTTACACAAGTGCTGTGGTCATTAAAGTGGTGTGCTAATTTTGAAAGGAAAGTTTTAAAATCTTGCTGCCTTATCATAGAGTAAGCATCAGCATATGGTCTTCGGTGGGTGGTCCATAGTCCCTGAAATAGCATGCAAAATTTTGAGTTTCGATGCTTATGTTTAGGAGAGTGGGTCTGAGGCTTTTATTAGCTAGTCAAAGGGTCCTTTATTACTCAGATGAGGAAAATCTCTGCTGTCCAGTAACTCAGCTCTCCGGTGTGGGCTAGGGAGCCCATCTCTAAAACGTATTAGTTTCAGAGGAGAAATCCAGTAAGTAGAGCAAACCGTGTGTCCAGGTAGTCCCGCTCAGGTTAGTGTGCCATTGCACTGCTTCTGTTCTCCACCAGTAACAAACTTGCCTATTTCTCCTTCTGTCCTTGTGCCCTATTTGAATTTTTTAGGTTAAATTGGGCTGTCCTGAAAAACAATCGCTAATTCAGAAAGTGACCCTAGAGAGTGCAGTGACATAAAAGTAAGCTCATCACCTCAGGATCTGTGATGGTGATTGGAAACCATCCTGTAAACTAGAAGTGTAACATTTGCATATTCGCTATGGCTGTCATTTGCATAACCATAGGGGTTCAAAAGTTTTTTTTTTTTGTGGTACTGGGGTTAGAACTCAGAGCCTTGCACTGCTAGGCAGGTCCTTTACCACTTGAGCCATACCCCAGCCCTTTTGGTTTGGTTATTTTTGAGGTAGGGTCTCACTTTATGTTCAGGCCAGCCTAAACTGCAATCTTCTTGTTCATGCTTCTGGCATAGTTGCATGACAGGTGTGCACCCCCACACTCCCACTTTTATTGGTTGAGATGGGGGTCTCATGAGTTTTTTGCCTGGGCTGGCTTCAGCTGAGATCCTTCCAATCTCTGCCTCCCAAATAGCTAGGATTACAGGTTTGAGCTAAGAATTTTCACTTCTTACATGAACTCATCTATTCTTGTTGCAATGATCTTTTCTCTTTTTTTCTGTTTGGGATTGGTTAGGGAAATGAGTTGCGTAAAACTATACCAGCGTGAACACCTGTAAAATAGTTGTGAAATTCATATTTGTATGTGTACAAAACAAAATGATAATTTCTAAAAACTGTAGAATATATTGTTTCAGAAGCTCACAATCAAAGTTGTCTATAAACTATCTAACTAGATAGGAAATTATTTTTTTACCACATGTTGCTAAAATATAGGGAAATTTGAGATTTCCTATTTTATATAAAAAGCAAAATCTGACATTTGAGATGATACAAGTTGATCTATCTGTAATCTTTTCCTAAGAGGTCAAAATTTAGATTCCTGAACAACCTTAAATTCAATTTTAGTTTTATTTGGTTTCGAACTTATTTGTTCTTCATAGATTCTGTGGTTTATAAAGATGTTTATTGACTGAGGTTTACCAGTTTTATTACTGTTGAAAAAATACTTACAGAAACTCACTCATGAAATATTCAATGCAAAAATGAATTAACTGATATTTTAATTGACTAATACATTGAGGAAGGAATATAAAAGAAGTGATCGATGTTGAGCTGGAATAAGTAACCTCAAAGGCAGCTTTACCTCTAGGATTTTAGAATTTTATCATTCGAAAAAAATATGACGACTCTGTTTCCCACTGTCTATAGTGCCACTTTATTTGTACATCAGTGAAACATTTTTTTATCTGAGTTGCTTATTGATAACTTGTTATTGAGTTCTGCCTCTCTTTTTTTTTTTTTTGGTATTAGTTGGGTTTGAACTCAGGGCCTTGTGCTTGCTAGGCAGGTACTCTATCACTTGAATGACATCCACTTTAGTGGTTTTGGGGATGGGATCCAATGTTTATGTCTAAGTCATTCTGAACTGTGATCCTTTTATTTACACTTCTCTCAGAGCTAGAATGACAAGCATGAGCCACCAGGCCCATTGAGGTCTTGCAAACTTTTTCTTGGAATGACCTCACATTGCAATCCTCCTGATCTCTTCCTCCTAAGTAGCTGGTATTACAGACATAAGCCACCATGTCTGGCCTGATAGCACATTCTTTATGCTAACAAACTATCCAAAGACCAATTTGAGCAACTCAAGAAACATTGTAATCTCTTCCCAGGATTGGGTTTGTTCAAAGACAAATACTCAAATACAGTTACAATAGTAAAAGAATTAGATTAATTCACACCTTTATTCCTTTATCTGTCATTTAAGTAATAGGTTCCTTCAAGATTTTTAAAGTAAATAACATTGTCTCACTAATTCTGCATACTGGATTCTATACCTTCCTAGAATCTGCCTTCACAATAGCCACATTAAACTCTTCTTAACCTCTTGGTAGTGGATCTGTCAGCTCTCAGATTGTTACCAATGTAAAAAGACCAGCCTCTTACATTATACCTTCAGAAATAGTTTTCTCCCAATGTCTATTTCTTGCCTTTTTAAATTTTTTCCTAAATCTGCTAAAAACTTAATGAGCTTTCAACTCAAGGCTAACAGATTGACCCTATTTTTAGTGATGGTTTTAAATCACTTCTTTGCTCTTCTCAAGGTAACCTTGGTGATATTGTTACATTTGTTCATTATCATTTTTTATGCAGCAACTATCTCTATTGATTTATCTCTGCCCTTTAATTTGGTGTATCACAACATATTGCATTTTGAGTGTCTCTTGATTTGGCAAAGTTTAACTGTAGTGAAATAGTTCTTGGACTGCATTAGTGAACACACCCCACTCATTTCGTTTAATGGTGTTGAATCTGAGGTGAAAATGTTACATTCAAAGTTACCTTAGGAGCTAATTATGGGGCTTTTTTGCTTTTTCAGTTTGTATTAATGACCTGCCGACATCAGATAGTTCATGAAATGCTCTGAACGTGTGTGTGTATGCTGATGCTGTGACCTCAGACCCAGGCAGAGCTCCAGCAGTTTGAAGGCATTGTGTTTCTAAATTAGAGATTTACTGAGTGATGCTCACGATGCAGATATGAATTTTACCCAAAATATGCAGATTTCCGACTTTTTAACTACACAGAGCATTCCTGGGTAATTTTTATAGTCATCTACTTTACCAGTAGAAGTAAGAGTATAACTAGCTGAAATAGGTAATTAAATGCATGTCTGGGCCTTTTTATACAATCCTACTCCTCTATCAAGTGCAAAACAATTTTAATTGGTGAAAAATTCACATGTCAGAAGTTAACATACTATTTCCTACTAAAGAATTAAAAATAATTACTGCTTTTGCTGAATGTAATTGTGGAAGTCTATTTTTTCCAGAATTTTCTTCTTAAATATGGTAAATTATCACATACCAAGGTAATATCTACAGTAGCAGTTATGGTTTGGATATGAAGTGCTCCCCAAAGACTCATATCCCTGGCTCATGTCAGGGCTTGGTCCCTGGCTAGGGGATCCCCTCTCAGTGAGAAGTGATTGGATCCTGAGGGCTCTGACCTAATCAGTGGATTAATTCATGGATGGGTTCATAGTTTGAAGGTGTTATTGGGAGTTGGTGAAAGCTTTTGGAGGTAGGGGCTAGTTAGAGGAAGTAGATCATTGGTTGGGGGGATATCCTTGGAAACAAATCTTGTCCCTGACTCCTTTCTATCTCTTTCTGCTTCCCTGCTACCATGGGGTGAGCAGCCTCCTCCACTTCATGCTCCAACCACTGTGATGTTCTGCCTTCTAACCAACACAGTGACAAAGGACCATCTTATCACTCTTCACTGCTTCCATTGTAGAGGAGACAAAGCACATTTAGTATATAAGATTCCCTACACTTTCCTTGGACCAAAAAAACTGAGTGTGTAGAAGGAAAGAGAATGAACTGAGTTGGGAGGGATGGGTTTTGTGTCTGTGTCTTCAGTACCTTGGGTTCAGCAGAAGCCCAGACTTTGGGTTCCAAGATCCTCTTTAGAGGCTTATAATAAGCTGGCCACTGTCTGTTTAACTTGTGCATATACTAATGGAGTGGAGATGAGAGAGATAGTTTCCCATGGGCTATAGAATGGTTAAGGAAATGAGTTCTGAGCCAGGCTCCCTGGTTTCAAATTCTGGTTCTGCCACTACCCAGAAGAGTAACATTGGGCATAAGGATTTGTTATGTAAAACTAGTGTTACAGCATAACAAAACGTCGAAAGGAACTGTCAAAGATAGTTGGAGGCATGTTCAGAGGAAATTTGAACTTGACAATACAAACTTATATTGTGTGTAAGAACAGTAAAGGAGAAACGAAAGGTACAGCACCTTGGAAAATTTCCAATTATCATTACAGGCTCTTAGAGGGTCAGTGCAAATGGCAAGAATGAACAACTTTCAATTACAGTAAAAGCCCACTGATTTGGATTAATTGGCGTAAAGGGCAATCTGACTAAATAAAAGTCTGATTTAAAAAAGAAATTTAAATAAACTCTGTTTGATTACTTTCAAGTACTTTAATTCTATTCCTTATTAAATATGATAAATTTTTAACAGTGATTTGAAAATGATATGAAAAATCTCAATCTGAAGGACAATTAAATTTATTAATTTATTTATTCCTTTAATAAATACTTAGAGGTCACCATATGCCAGGTAATATTGAACATAAATGATGCTTCTAAGTGTCATATCATTTTAGTTCTGTCAAATAACCACGTCCCTCCTTTTCTGACACATCTAAATCTTTAAAATTTGGTCTCAGAATGAGTTGCTTGTAAGCCTTTTCTTGTGTTATAGAAAGCAGACATTTTTCCTCTTTGATGACACAGTTTGTGAGGTGGGGATGTAAAGAGATTTTTCTGTATCTGAAGCTCCTGTGGCTCTCTCTGCTTCCAATCTGACAACTTCTGCATCTGGATTTCTCCCTGTCATGGGTATAGTTTCTATAATGGAAATTAAAGACACTACTGGCTCCACATCCTGTATCCTTCTATATTGGATAAAAATTGAAGGATAAAAATCAACTTAATTTTATCTTGTGTGTGGGATTCAAGACCCTGGTGGCTTCTCAACCCTATGTCTCTCTGTATAACTGATTCAGAATACCTGCTGCTCGCTGTCCTCCATCTAGCTGCATGTCTCTTCACATTTTGTTCTTGAGCTTTTTTATTCATCCTTCAAGACCTTGCTGAACACTTCCTCTTTTCTTTTCTTCATGTTTTACTTTTGCAATTCCGATATTGCCTGTATCTCATTGATCTTTGTTTGGATATCTCTCTCCGTGACTAGACTCTAAGTTCTAGTTGCACTCTTATTTGTCAGGGTACCAAGTACAACATCAGATGCTTTATAAACACTAACAAGTAAATCAAATTGATCAGAGTGCTTGTAAGTCATATGGACACATTCAAAGTTTCTTGCTTTGCCCTTTCCTTCTACCCACTCAATATGCAATGTACTCTGACTTACCAAAACAAAATACTTGTCACCCTCCTGGGAGAAGAAGGGGTAATTGGTTGTGAAAGTTAATTTTAAGTGTCAATTTACACCTAAAATTGCAGGTGTAAATATCCAGGTAGCTGGTAAACATTATTTCTGGGTATGGATGTGAGAGTGTTTCTAGAAGAGAATAATGTTAGGATTGATAGACTCCATAAAGAAGTTCCATCCTCACCAATATGGCAGGCATCATCTGATCCATTGAGGATCCACATAGAAGAAAAGGGAAAATTTGTTTTTATTCCTTGAACTGTGGCATCTGTCTTCTCTTTCTCAGATATCAGAGCTTCATGTCTTCAGGCCTCCAGGCCCCAAGAGTCACACCAGCAATCCCACAGGCTCTCAGGGTTTTGGCCTTAGGATGAACGATACCATTGACCTCCTTACTTCTCCTTTTGCAGAAAGTGTGTTAGGAGACTTCTTCATCTCCATAATCATGTGAGCCAATTCTTATAATAAATCTTTTATAAAAATAAATCTTCATATCACAAGATATGCTTCTGTGAAACCATATTTGCATTTCCTATTGTTTCTGTTTCTCTGGAAAAAAACTCTTCCTGATACTCTAGTAAAACAAAAAAAATCAGGTAATGTTATTCCATGCTATAAATTTGGGGTGAAATGTGCTTTACTCTACTTTGTATGAGTGTTTTCTTATCTTTAATCTAATTTGTCTATATATTCTTCTCCCTCTCCCTCAGCACACTCTCACCCCAACTGCTTTCCTTCACTGTCTGTATAGGTTCAAAGTCAGCTCTATAATTAGACCAGACTTTCTTCATATGTCTCAGTGTAGTGATATGTCATCAGAAGCTCAGAATATTTCACATTTTGGGGTGAGGCACCGTTAAGCATTATATAGTTCATCTCCATAAATTCACAGTACATTTTATCTTCTGACTATTAGCTTCCTCTATGTCCAGCCCTTGCAGCAATTCTGTCTTAAGGCTCCTACAACTTAGTGATCACTATGACAAGAAGAGAAGTAATTAATTAGATTGATGTTCAATGAGTCTCCTTCACATTGTCAATACCCATATTTATATCAAAATGCTACAATTTTGGCAGAATTATTTGCTTCTTATGAAAATCTGATGAAGCAATTTTCAAATTTCTCAACATGAATCAAAACTTTGAAAAACACACAGATATAGATCTATATTCCTGTTAACTTTTCCCCACTTGAAGTGATTTTTACACTTTGGGATTTGAGCTGGGAAAAATTAACCAAATATGACAAGAATGAGTTTTCAAACAGAATTTTCAGTTCTGTTTTGAAAAGTCAAGACATTCTTGTATAACTTCACTTATTAATACAGGTTAGTAATAGAGTCTACACAAGCATTGGATCTTTGCTGAAAGATAGTAAAGCACAAAGAGAATGGTAAAAAGACTTTCCTTAATATCTACAAGAAAGTCATTTAGTAATTTTAGATCTTCTTAAAGTGCTACAGAATGTAGTATGTGTGAGGCTTTGTATATGTAAATATACACATGTACATACAAATAGTGTTACGATAGAGAGTACACACAATATGATTTCCAAAACTAACCAAAAAGAAAAGGATTGATACTCATAGTAAGTGATTATTTTGGTATTTTCCAAAGAACATAAAGACAATACTATGTATCCATGTGTGACATGTTGCAGGGACGCATGTTTAGGATGTTACATGATGTAATTACAGCCATGTGCCACATAACATTCCAACTAATGACAGAATGCATATATAACAGTGGTCCCCAAAGACTATAATGAAAGTGGAAAAGTCTGTATTGCCTATAAACATCATGGCCACCATAACATCACAGCTCAGTGGATTCCTCAAGGCTTGTGGTATTGCCAGTGTGAACAAACTCACTGCACTGCCAATCGAGTTGTGAACAGTACATCTTACTTGGTAGTGGTGACGAGCAATGTTGTCACTGATGTATGTATTTACTGCACTCTACTTTTTATCATTATTTTAGTGTACTCTTTCTACTTATAAAAAAAAGTTTACTGTAAATCATGCCATGTTTGCCAGAAGTGGTCTCATACATCTTGTGTTAACTTGTCTCTTTGGTATCATTTTCTCTTGACTTTGATTTAATTTCATGTTGATTTGTAGCTCATGGCCCTAAAAGTGAGATGTTATAGCACACATATACATGCGTGCACTCACATACACACACACATGCCTACACTATATAGCCTAGGTCTGTCGTAGACCATGTCATCTAGGTGTACTAGTACTTTCTATAATGTTCACACACTGGCATCGCCTAATGTCACAGTTGTTAGAGCCCCTGTGTTGTTAAAAAAGATATAGATGTAGAAGTTTAGATGTTTTTGGAAATCTGTCAGTGTTTTCCTCTGGTGGATTAATTTTGTTATCTATATTGAATTGGCAGAAAATAACAAGAAAGTGGTAGATGATTTTTCAGCATTATGGCTGTCTATTTAGAAATGCTGATCATGTTACTTAAAGCCTATATTTTGAAAACCTCAACTCCATTTTATGTCATTGAAGAGAACCACAACACTAATGAAAAGGCTTCCTTTGACCATGGAGAAGTCAATCAATTAAAGATGCCCATCTAGAAGCATCACGAGCTTTACATCTGATGCTTCCAATACTACACTTGGCCTTCCCATTCATATCATTTTTACTGAAGTTGATTTATTGCTAACACCTCAGGAAAGCAGAAGGAGAGGCCCTCACTGGCCTTTCTTTAAAGGAACCTCCAGCAGAGGTGTCCCTTAATGATACATGATAGTGCATGAAATCGTGATCAGTCTCAAATATTTCAATAACACGGTATTTTTGCCTTTTGAATACACACTTTAAGTCAAGTTTACTGCAGGTATTCATCCATTCATTCATTCAGTCAGTGAACAAATTTTTGAGCATTTTTGTATGTGTAGGCATTGTCCTAATTTCTGACTGACTACAAGGGCTGGGGTCAAGCAAATGAATTAAAAAAAAAACATGCTTCCTCTGGAGCATTAAATTTAGTGATTAAAAAGTACTCTGTTAAGTGGGTCAATACATAATTCTAAATTTATTCTATAACTGGGGTTTGAAACTCATGCCTCACACTCACTAGGCAAGTACTCTACCACTTGGGCCATACTCCCAACCCTTTGTGCCTTAGTTTATTTTTGAGATAGGGTTTCATACTTTTTCCCTGGACCAGCCTCAGAATATGATCCTACTACCTCTGCCTCCTATAGCTTGCATTAAAGGTATATTCTACCATGGCCAGCTATAACTCAACTTCTTACTCAGTCAGTATTCAGATATTCATATATGAAAAGGTGAAAATTTGACCAACTTCCTTACTATATCTGCTTTCTACTCATGTTATTTTCTATGCTACCTGCTTTTCCTAGATTGACCTTTTTTCTACCTTATATCCCAGGTTCTAAGTCTGACTACTCTTGATTCCTTATGTTATAGAATTCTCAACTGGGTTAGTTAACCAGTTTACTCTGCCTGACCTTCTGTTTGCAGCTCCTGCCTTCAATTATTGGCCTGGCCCTGGAGTCTACTTCTGTCTCATTGGTTTCTGTCCTATGACCTAGTTGTCAGTCTTGTTCTGTGTCTGACCTGTGTACAAAGCTATTGATGCTGGAGTCCTGCTGTTGTACTCATAGATGTATTAAGGGGTGTATGTTGGTAAGAGGGGTAGCTGCAACTAGCGCCAGCTGTCATATCTCCTCATCAAATGAGTACGCCTGTTAGCTACTGCCATAATACACTATATAACAAGAGGAAAGTACTGTATTTCTGCATCCTGGACTCTGCAGTGCCCTTTGATTCATTTTAGGCAAAAAGGTCGATGAACTGGGACCATTCCAATTCAGAGCTCAGGCCTCAAGCAACTTCATGTACTTTCTCTTTCTTAGGTTCCTGCTACTGCCATGAAAATAGACCTGGCCTCCTGGAAGATGTGGCTGCTCCGAGTAGGGCTGATGCAACTAAGTTGTCCAAGCCCAGGCCCCAGGCTTGTAAGGAAGCCTAGCAATATCAGAAAACCTACCTTGCAGACAATTACCAGCTAGGAACACCACTGTCTTGTCCTTCACATACCCAGCAACAAAGTAAGTGCTCCCTGTTCTGTACTTCTGGTTTGTGTGGGATCTTGGTTGTTATACTGCATTCCTTGGAAGTAGATAACAGATACACTCATTTGCTGAGAGAAAATGCCAACCGGGAGCAATTGGTAGAAATATACGGTAGCCAAAGAAGTCACAATGACAAGTCTGGAAAAGTGGAATGAATATTTGCAACCAGTCTTCTACAATGAATTGGTTTTCAGCCAGTGAAGATAGTATTTCCCTGTAGTCTTGAGGCTGGACTGGGCAGGAGAGGGGATGTGGATCTGAGTTATGGCAGGGAGAAGGTAGACTAACATGGTGTTTTGTTTATTGCTTTATAGAGCAGCCTTGAGGTCTGGGAGCATTGTCACAGGAGGGAAGAATGGTGAGTGCAATAAGTAAGGTAGAAGTTAAAGCATAGGGAGGAAGACTCCAGGGCTTTTTCTAGAGTGGTCAGCTGAGTCATCTTCATTGCTTCTGCTTTTTTCTTGGCATCTGAGCATGAGGAGAAGCTATAAAGAATATTTGGAGTGACTTCTCCAGGATCTCTGAGGAACCCCACCATCTGAAGAGTAGGTACAACCAGGAAAGGAACATTGGTCATGGGCTATAATATCTTATAGACCTCTGAAGATGGACACCCATCTCCAGATTTCTAGAAAAATATGTAGGATGTGCGTGAGTTGGGTAGTTTCTGATAAAGGCTATTTCATAAATGTAATTTTAATGGTAAAATTGCATCTTAAGTGAAGTGAGCTGGGTTCAGAAGGCCAAAAGTCACACATTTTCTCCTAAATATGGAATATAGACCTAATACAAATATAGCAATATTATGAAAAACAGGTCACGCTAAGGGAAGGTTGTATACAAGAGAGGCATGGGAAAAGAAGGAGGTTAAGAAGATGAATCTGATTGATGTACTCTCTATACAAGAATGAATATAGAGTTTTTAAACTTATTGAAACCACCATAAGAAAGGGACTGTTGTAGAAAGAAGAAAAATAGAGGTGATGAACCAATTCGAGCTATAATATATACATAGAAATGCTACAAGAAAACTCCATGTGTAGCTATCTTAAACAAACAAAAATGTCATTTTTTTTCTTTTACAAAATCAGAGGAGAGTAGAACGGACCCTTCCTGGGGGGTTGGTACCAGTGAGAGTGGGGAGAAGGTGTGGGAGGGTGAATACAGTGCCAATACTTTGTACACATGTATGTAAATGGAAAAATGATATGTGTTGAAACTATTCCAGAAATGGGGGTTGGAGAATGGTGGAGGGAGTGAATTCAAGTGTAATATATTTAATACATTGTAAGAACTTTTGTAAATGCCACAATGTACCCCCACCCAGCACAGCAATAAAAACATGGTAAAATCGCTACTTGTTTACTGAGCACATCTATTTGATTTGTTTTCAAAGACAAACTGGTCTTTTATTACTGTTTTATACCCCTTCCGTGACTCATATTCATTGACTTGAAATATAGTGTGTCAAACAATATTTTCCCTCTTTCTATTATTTTTAAAAGAGATGCAATTCATCTCTGGAGAGCATTAGTAAAGAAAGGTTTTGCTGAGAAGCGACATGTTTTTGCTCAGATTCTTGAAGTGTTATTGTTGTGTGATGTGCACTTGTACCACATGATTTTTAGGATAAATGACTTTGCACTGGCTTGGATTAGCAGTATTCTTTGGGGTCAGCTTACAATAGGCCTATTGTATTTATTCAATTCTCTGTACTTAAGTACAGTTCATTTTGCTGCTTTGTAGTTTGTATATCTGAACAGTTACTTTAGCACTTGGTTAGTGTTTTATGTACTTGTAAGAAGGCATTCACTGTGAAGAACAATCCCTGCCTGTCACCAGACAAACACATTTGATGGTCTCTCTGTGAGGGAGATGTACAGAATGGTGGCATCTCAGGGTCAGCTGAGAGCACAGGGATTATTTCACGGCTCCACTGACGTGAAGAGCTGAGAGTATATTTTCCAACTTCATGTCTTTTCTTCATTGATGCTCGATAATCCCCAGAAACACCTGTGACTTTTATTCACCTTCTTTGTCTAATGAGTTTTGTGGTGTCTAAGACTCTTTAGGCATTGTTTGACAAAGCAATTCTTGGCAATAAGTCTTCTGTCACTTTCCTGGCTCTTCTTCCCACCTCCAACCCAGCACTGCCACCAGGTGGGGGAAGGAAGGCGAAGCCTAGAAAAAAAGTACCGTCTATGTGACCCCATGGAACTTGACATTTTTCTGGCTGAGGAAGCTGAAGATGAAGGATGCAGAGGTATGTAATGAGTAACAAAGTCTAAGGGACAACCCAGCAGTTGTATTTGGCTGAAATACAGAGTAACAGAGAGAACTCAGCAGAGGTAGGGTGAATGTATGATCCTCTTCTAGAAAGCTGCAAGCCTTTGAAGACGTTGGTAGCAGAGAGCATTTTTTCCAACAGCTAGTTTGCGCTAAAAAAGAAAGAGGAGAGAGCTAAATATGGGGGGAATAGTTTAAAACTTTGTTGCAAAAAAGCAGACAAGATAGAACCATGGCAGTTGCAAAGGTGAGGCTTGGCTTTGTTTTATTTTGATTTTCGTGGGACATTTTACAGTCTATATTGACAAAATCAGGTGTAAAAAGAGAGGAAGAATTAGTGATTTGAGAGCTTCTGACTAGGATATATAATATTTTTAACGGTTCTAGCAGGAATAGGAAAAGGAACATGTTTGAGTTTTAGATGTGCTAAATATGAAGCAGGAAATCAGAGTGAGGAGTGTTAATTAATAAAGTTACATCTTGACTTCAGGAGAGATTTTAGGGGTGAAAGCTATAGATTTGGGAGTCATTGGCACCTGTGTGGTTAGTGTTAGCCAATAAATGAGTCAAATTCTGGGGGAGAAAGGTGGACTGCTAAATTAAGCACAATAAGGATGGAAACGGACATCATAAATATGGCAGATGAAGGAAGAGGAATCGACCAAGAGCAGAAAGGTCAAAGCAGAGGGTTTGAGTTTCTGATTGAAACTTCTTTTGCACATTATTTCTTTGATGTAATCTAACCCACTTACAGTACTGTATCCACACACTTATTTGGATATATTTTCTTGCATGTACAGAAGGAAGGAAGTCAGGGAGGTAAATGCCTACAAACATCCTGTTCTAAAGAGGCAGACTTTTCTAATTGTGTTGGAAAATCATTTCATCTGTCCAAGACTAATTAAAGAAGGTAGGGTCAAGATGCAGAGGCACACTATACTTCTTTGTGTCATTTGTCTCATTTTTGTGTTGTGTGTCTGTGTGAGTATGTCTTCAGCACACAGCCTCAATTAACTCTTGTAATCATGTTTTTTAAAGTGAATTAATATAATAGGCTCTTAAAAATTTCAAATATCACAGAAGGACTTTTTAAAAATAAGTATTTTTTTACTCCCATAACCTAATTGCTTAGTTTCACTTTCCTGGGGGGGTCACTGTTTACATTTTTTGTGTATTCTCCCAGAAATGTCTGTCTTTATAATTTTTAGATGTAATATCCATATTCACACATACACACAAGAATTTCTCAAAGATCTGCACAGTATTTTATTAACCTTAATGTTGAATTCTTCCAAGTGGATGCAAAGCATATTGCATTTTTGTGATCCCAAATATGAAAGAACTAGAAAGTCCCTTCTTCTGATCCTTGGATGCCAAAGTGACAGCCACCATTATTGGCAGAAGCTCAATGTTTCTTTGCTGAAATCCACTTACCTCTTCAGTACTATCTGTCTCATGGTTTTCCTTTACTTATCCAGAGCCATATTGATGTCCTCAACTTGTCAGTTGCTGGTCCATCTGTTGTTACCAGGACAGAAGAGCCATAGACCCTTTGACTGTTCTTCCTTCTTCCCTCCTCACCTTCCCCTTTCTAGGAAGGTAAAGGTGGAGCTTAGAGAATTTCCCATTAGTGACAAGAAGTATAGTGCTCTCATTCGACAGAGGAAGAATGGACCCATGCTTTAGTCTTAAGAATCATTCCTCTTTTCATGCTTGAGGGATATCCCAGAAAATTCTTCAAGTGCCTGAGAATCTTGACACTCACATAAGGATTTTTTTTCTTATGGGAAAAGACATAACTAGCAGAGTGTACTCAACTTCCTTCTTTTTATGAAATGCAAAGTATGCTATTATCAATCGTACTTCTGGGAGAAAATAAATAGCACTGAAAAATCCCTTTAAAGAAATTGTGCTTGTTCCTTTGTACTTTTTGACTTGTATAGATTATGGGATTGCTTGTCCCTTATATCCCAAATAAGACAAAGGTATTTATATTTGAACTGTGCTATGGGTAATGCCAAGAGGCTAAAATGCTGACTTGCTTTTCTAAAATAGTACCTGGTAGTCCGTGGTCATAGGCAGAGTCCTCTTCTAAATAGTGGGCAGTGTGAGCACCTCATCAGAAGTTTTGTGTGGCTGACTGAATATTCTCACATTCAGGTAGAGTGCTTGAAGCACCTCATGTAATACTGTGTAGTCTTTGGGTATGGCATTTGGTAGAAATTACTATTATGAAGAACAGGGAGGCCAAGGAAAGAATGTTCCCTTGTTGCATGTCTTATCAGAGTCCCCTAAATGTTGTTATCATACAGATGTGTAGAGTTATTTCTTCATTGAGTTCTCTGAAGTTTAATTCACTGTTGGTCCTCCTCCATACATAGCACAATGGCTTGCTCTGATGAGCCAACTAGGTCTTTAAAGAGTTGATTAAGTGTGGAATGTGGTACATGTTGTTTTCTTAGTCGGTTTAAGATTGGCATGGCAATGAGCAATTACACTTCCAATTCGTCCCATTTTCTCGTTAGTGACACAGGATGCAGAGTGTCTCCCTTTTAGAGCCATGTATAATGTTAGAATGGTTCGTGTGAAGTGTGATTAAATACACTGAGATTCCAATCATATAACTGCCACCTAAGTCATTCCTTAGTTTGGTGTTGTTGTTTCTCAGAAACAAAAACTGTCTTTTTCTTGTTTTCCCAGTGCAGTCAGCCCCTAAGGATTATATCTTTGCAGATTCAACCAACTGTGGGTCAAAAGTATTTGGGAAAAAAAAATTGTGCCTCTACTGATCACGCCCAGATTTTGTTCTTGTCATTACTCTGTAAGCAATATAGTATAACTACGTCACAGTATTTACATCACATTAAGCATTCTGGGTAATCCAGGATTCACTTAAAGTAAATGGAAGAATGTGCACAGGTTGTATACAAATATTGCACCATTGTGCACAACAGATTTTGGTATCTGTGGATGTTGGTATCCATGGGGGTCCTGAAACCAATCCCCCCTCACACACACTGCAAATACTTAGGGACCACTGTGGTTTGAAAATAATACTGATTTCCTTAGGCAGTTTTTTTCTTTTTTTATGTGTGTGGTACTGGGGTTTGCATTCTGGGTCTCATACTTGCTAGGCAGGCACTCTATCACTTGAGCCACGCCCCCAGTCCCTTTCTGCTTTAATTGTTTTATGGGTAGGGTCTTGCACTATTTGCCCAGGGCTGGCCTCAGAGCAAAATACTCCTATCTCTGCCTCCCAAGTAACTGGGTTTATAGGTGTGCACCTCCACACCTGGCCTACCCTAGTTTATCCTTTTCTTCCCTCATAACAAAAATGTGTCTTTGTGATGGTTCACTTTCCAACATAGTAAAACATGTTAGCATCTAGAAACTGCCCCAGAAAGTTAAGTGACATAAAGAATTATTTTTGGAATGGTAATTTCAGTGACTAACATCATTACTTCCCGTTTTCCATATTTTTTGACACCATTGGAGGGAGAAGAGTACATTACTGTAATGTGGGGATCATATAATATGAATAACTGTGTTCATAAGTCTGCTACTTACTTGGCAGAAAAATCAATGGGCTGCATTTTGTCACTGCACATGGGGACAGTTATGTAGTGTTCCATAGATTATAAACATTTGATAGGGCTCTAGGAAAAGCTGGATGCAGAGGGATATCTAGATAAATATTAAATTGAAAATGGATGACAAATGTGCCTTGGATATCCTGGATGAGCAGGGAGTAATAATTTATTGTACATCAGTGGTTTAACATCTTCCCTTTTCATGTCATGTATTTCATTATTTTAATTAGAGCTGATAGTGGCCATCACAGAATTACTCTCATACCATTTTTTATATAGTAAGTGCTAGGCTTACAGGCTTCTCTATATTAAGAACAAGTATATAGCAATCTTAAAAATGATACACTCATAGGTGTTTAATTCACTTCTTAATTTTGTGATTGGTTTATTTCCCACAATGCCCTGTGTACCTCTGTGATTGGACTTACGGAGTTGATTGATGGATCTTGGGCTGAGGCATCTGTCTTCTTTTGAGGAAAGGACTGAGCATTGTTCCTCTTTGAACCCAAGATCCCTGTTCAGTGCCTGGCACAATACAGGCACTCAGCATCACTAATGAGATTTCTAAATTCCAATGTGCCATCTCCTACATTTCAACCACAAAGAATGCTGGGCTTTTCCCTCTGAGATTATTGGCTCATTCATTTTATCTCACATTTTGGCTTTTTTGCAAAGAGATACATTGAGACTCACTAGTGATTTACCAAAAGTATTTGTAATTATGCCAGGATCAGTGTTTGTAGCTACGGTGAAATTTTCATAAGCTCAAAGAGGCAATATTACATAGAGACATATATGGGTATAATGAAGAGGTAGGCGGTTACCATCAGCTGCTTCTGATTTTGACCAAGAGGTGTAAATGTAACTCTCAGGACTAACTTCATTTTCCAAGTTATTTGTCTTTCTTTGAAATAAGTTCCTCCTGAGTTTTCACAGTACTGGGTTGTGAAGAATTTAGTTCATGAAATGTAGCTTAAAAATGCTATCAGAAAAAACGAGCCTCATCTCTCTTTACATTTGTAATGCACACACTTCTAGAGCATAAAGCTTTCCCTACATGCTGGAATACGAAAGCACATTTAACTGAACTGACTTACGGTGTGGTGTGATTTCTAAGAGATCGCTGCAACTAGCGATGTACAAGTAAAATGGAGAGCTCTGTCCTGTGCACGGTCCATCAGTATTAATGAGAGTTATAAATGTTCTGATGAAGAAGTACTAAATAGATTTCTGAAGTTGCTTTTATTGGTATTTATTCATGAGACAATCAGTGTCTGTGGCATTTATAAACACATAACAGATAAGATTCCTGTCCTGAGCAGCTTACAGTCTAATTCAGAGATGACAGCTATCACACTGTGCTTTCCTGAGCTGGGCTGCTCCCCCAGGCGTCATGATACCCATAGGACAGAATATGATCCTGGCTACCAATGAGCTGGATTCATGCTTTAAACCAAGAGATATTTTAGAATGATCCCTAACACTGCTGCTCTGACCAATGTGGGTGATTATATGGGTACTAAATATTCACATTCAAGGGAAAGATAAAAAGCCAAGACAGAATTTTTGAAAACGGAAATAAGCAAATAAAAAAGGAAAATTTCCAGTTGCCATACTGACTACAGAAAAGCATCCAATCTGGATTTAATCATTTCAGTCATTTATAAGTAGGTTTGTGTCCCCCTTTTCACACGTGTCTTGCCATGCTATAAATGACATTCTGTTTTATGAAAGTATAATGTGAAAATCTACTGATAAGCCAAATAATAAAAACTTTATAGCATGTCAGGGCTTTTTTATTATGATTATTTAACCTCAATCAAGTTATAATACCAAACACATGTATCCTTGGCCTAAATCACCTTGTCAGGTTCAACTGTATATTCAAGTTCATTTACGTGACATATGATCTAATACTGAAGAACAACAATACTATTGTAGTATTAATTGAAAACTCCAAACTGAGAGCCAGGAGAAACCACTGGGCTGATTGCTGAGGGTCCCAGGGAAGGGGATCTATTCCCACACCTGCAGTCGGTCCATAACACTAACACTGTTACCCACATCTGGGTCTAATCATTCAGGAGGCCTTGATACGCTGCTCCCGGGGCACATAAATTTAGCATTACATTCATTTTAAAAGCTCCCTCTTTCAGCTTTCTAAGGACAAGATAGATTCATGGCTCCACAGAGTCTAACAAAGTAGAAACCACAAACAGAGTAAGTTACTGCCACAGGCCTCATGGACTTGACTTACCAACTCTTTGCCACTTCAATAATGGAATTTTATGTTCAGCCCTGGCTATCGAAAATGTGTTTCCACCAAAAGTGAAGTTTGAATGAAAAGCTGTATTAAAACTAAATGCAAATCCTCAGAACATGAGCCAGTTTGTATAAATCAGACTTTCTGTAAGTATGTGAGATGGTATCAGGCAGCAGAATGCAAACTTAGCAATCATAGTTTCCTCACTGAAGGGCCATTTAGAATTGACCTTTCATAGCGTGCTTTAAGGAGGTTTGTATCCAAGTAGACTTTTCTAAAGACAAGTTAAAGATTTTTAGATCTTCCACTGGGATGTAGGATGCATGGCTACTGAGGACAAAAAGTGTCTGCTTGACCCGGTAATTGTTTCCTGCAACTGCTCTGCAAAGTGTAGCTTTGACAAAAAGTTCTGCTGCCACTCAACATGAGTAAAAACCAAGAAACCTCTGCATCTGTGCAGATGTCCCAGGTAACCTAGAGTTCTGAAGGAGAAAAAGCGTGTGTGATTCTAACAGTGGCATTTATTATTACAGATATAAATACAATCAGAATCAGAATAAAAACAGAAGCATTGGCAGCCTCGGACTCTGCTTAACCTGTGTGCCGAGACCACTTCGTTGCTGAGAAGAATTTTAATATGTCTGCTTTTCCTTGTTTTCTCTTTTTTTCCTGTCTTTCCAAAGAAGGAGGAGGAGGAGGAGGAGGAGAATTGCTTGCACAGCTAGAGTTTCAAAACAATTCTGAGTTGATAAAGTTTGTTGCTGTCTGTTGAACTGTTTTATTTACTTATTGGTTTAAATGTGATACCTGTTCTTAAAGGACTTTAGGTAAACTGGATAAATTATCTATCTACTGATCTAACTTTGAAAATTAGTAAATAATAAGATTAACAATTGCCAAAGTGATGTGGGAAGAGGGTAGTCATTCTCCTTGGATTTACACCTAGTAATAGGAGAGGCACACCCATCCCCATGTTGTACACAGCATTTGCAGATGTGGTACCGGGTACCTAATCTCAGCCAAATATTTCACGAGGGGCTCAAACTATTTTCTTTGTTTCTTTCTTTTTTTGTTCCCAACTTTTTATTTTATTTATTTTTTTAATTTTATCATTTTTACATTTACTCACTTATGTATACATTGTTTGGGCCGCCTTCCCTCACCCTGCTTCCGGGAGGAACCTGTTCCACCCTCTTGTTCTCCAATTTTGTTGAAGAGAAAATATAAGAGATAATAAGAAAGATACAGCATTTTGCTAGTTTGAGATAAAGACAGCCATAGAGAAAGATTCCTAGTGTTGCTTTCATGCACTTCTGTATTACAACCCACATTGGCTCATCTGTACCAGACCTCGTCACTACTTCCTGGTCCCCTTCCCATAGTGGCCTCTGCCAGTTTAAGATTACCTTCTTCACCCTTCTACAGTGAGCACATCAACCACATTCAAGTTTTAGGTTTCTTTCCCTTTCCCCATTTCTCCTGTGTGCATTCTCCCCCTAGTGTGTGACCCATGTCCAATAATATTACTGCATTTGTTTTAGGTATATAATCCACATATGAGGAAGAACATGTGATATTTGGCATTCTGAGCCTGCCTAACTTCACTTAAGATGATGTTTTCCAGTTCCATCCATTTACTTGTGAATGACAAAATTTCATTCTTCTTTGTGGCTGAATATAATTCCATTGTATATAAACATCACATTTTAAAAATCCATTCGTTGGTAGTGGGGCATCTTGGCTGTTTCCAAACTTGGCCATTGTGAATAGTGTTACAATAAACATGGGTTATAGGCACCTGCACATGTGCCTATGGAATAACCTGAGTCACATTCCTTTGGGTATATCCCTAGGAGTGGTATTGCTGGATCATATAGCAGATCTATGTTTAGTTTTTTAAGAAGCCTCCATATTGTTTTCCATAGTGGTTGTACTAGCTTACATTCCCAACAGCAGTGTATGAGGGTTTCTTTTTCCCCACATTCTCACCAATGTTTGATGTTCATGGTGTTCTTGATGACAGCTATTCTAACAGGAGAAAGGTGGAATCTTAGTGTGGTTTTGATTTGCATTTCTTTTATGGCCAGGGATGGTGAGCATTTTTTCATGTGTCTTTTGGCCATTTGGACTTCTTCCTTTGAAAAAGTTCTGTTTGTGTTCAGTTGCACACTTCTTTATTGGTTTGTTGATTTTTGGGGAGTTTAGTTTTTGAGCTTTCTGTATATTCTGGTTATCAGTCCTTTGTCTGGTGTATAGTCAGTGAATATTTTGTCCCACTCTGTGGGTGGTCTCTTCAGCTTAGAGACCATTTCTTTTGTTGTGCAGAAGATTTTTAATTTCATGTAGTACCACTTGTCCATCCTTTCTGTTAGTTGCTGGGCCACTTGAGTTCTACTGAGGAAGTCCTTGTCTATGCCTATTGATTCGGGGTATTCCATGCTCTTTCCTGTACTAATTGCAAGGTTTCAGGACTGATATTTAGGTCCTTAATCCACTTTGAGTTGATACTAGTACAGGGTGATAGGCATGGATCTGGTTTCAGTTTTCTGCATACAGATAACCACTTTTCCAAGCAACATTTGTTGAAGAGCCTATGTATTCTCCATTGTATGTTTTTGGTGCTTTTGTCAAAAATAAGGTGGGCATAGCTGTGTGGATTCATATCTGGGTCCTCCATTCTGTTCCACTGATCTTCATGTCTGTTTTTCTGCCAGTACCATGATGTTTTTATTGCTATGACTCTGTTATATAGTTTGAAGTCAGGTATTGTGATACCTCCAGCATTATTTGTTTTTTGTGAGTATTGCCTTGGGTATTCACAGTCTTTCTTTTGTGTTTCCAAATGAACTTTAAGGTAGATTTTTCAATCTCTGTGATGAATGTCGTTGGGATTTTGATGGGAATTGTGTTGAACATGTAGATTGCTTTTGGTAATGTAGCCATCTTTACTATGGTGATTTTGCCAATCCATGAGCATGGGAGATCTTTCTACCTTCTGTAGTCTTTTGTGATTTCTTTCTTCAGTGGTTTGTAGTTCTCCTTGTAGAGGTCACTTCCATCCTTTGTTAAGGTTATGCCTATGTATTTGGTTTTTTTTTGAGGCTATTGTAAATGGAATTATTTTCCTATATTCTTTGTCAATTTGTTCATTGTTGGTGTATTGAAAGGCTACTGATTTTTGTAAGTTGATTTTGTATCCTGCTATATTACTGAAGCTGTTTATAGTGTCTAGTAGTTTTTGGATGGAGTTTTTTGGGACTTTAAGGTATAAGATCATGTCATCTGCAAATAGGGATATTTTGACACTTTCTTTACCTATTTGTATTCCTTTTATTTCTTCTTCTTGCCTTATTGCTATGGCTAGGAATTACAGGACTATGTTGAATAAGAGTGGGGAGTGTGAGCATACTTGTCTCATTTCTGACTTTTGGGGAAATGATTTCAGTTTTTCCCCATTCAGTATGATGTTGGCTAAGGTTTATCATATATAGCCTATAATGTTGAGGTACATTCCTTCTATTCCAATTTTCTTAGAGCTTTTATCAAGAAACGGTGTTGGATCTTATCAAAGGTTTTTTTGGCATCTATTGAGAGGGTCAAGTGGTTTTGGTCTTTGCTTCTATTAATGTGCTGTATTACATTTATCAATTTGCATATGTTGAACCATTCCTGTGTCCCTGGAATGAAGCAGATGTGGTCATGGTGAATGAACTTTCTGATATGTTCTTGGATTCAGTTTGCCATTATTTTATTGAGGATTTTTTCATCAATGTTCATTAAAGAGATTAGCCTCTAGTTTTCCTTTTTGGATGTGTCCTTGTCCAGTTTTGGGATGAGTGTAATACTGACTTCATAGAATGAGTAAGGCAGTGTCCCTTCCCTTTCTATTTCATGGAAAACTTTAAGGACTGTTGGTATTAGTTCTTTAAAGGTCTGGTAGGATTCAGCACAGAATCTGTCAGGTCCTGGACTTTTCTTTTTGGGAGACTATTGCTGCTTCAGTTTTATTTCATGTTATAGATCTGTTTGGGTGGTTAATATCCTCTTTGTTCAGTTCTGGATGGTCATACTTATCTAGAAATTTGTTCATTCCTTCAAGATTATCCAACTTATTGGAATATAGATTCTCAAAGTAGCCTCTGATGATTCCCTGGATTTCCTTGGTATTTGTTATTATCTCCCGTTTCTTGTTTCTGATTTTACTAATTTGCGTCTTTACCCTCCTCGTTTTAGTCAGATTTGCCAGGGGTTTGTAAATCTTGCTTATTTTTTTCAAAAAACCAGCTTTTTTGCTTCATTGATTCTTTGTATTTTTGGGGAGGGTCTCTATTTCATTATTCCTCTCCTTCTGCTTGTTTTTGGCTTTGCTTGTTCTTGTTTTTCTAGGAGTTTGAGATGTAGCATTAGGTCATTGATTTGAGATCTTTCTGTCCTTTTAATATATGCACTCATGGCTATAAACTTTCTTCTTAGGACTGCTTTTGCTGTGTCCCATAGGTTCTGGTAGGTGGTGTTTTCATTTTCATTAACTTACGGGAAACTTTTCATTTCCTCTCTTATTTCTTCTCTGACCCACTAGTGGTTGAGCAGTGTGTTATTTAGCCTCCAATTATTAGCATATTTTCTGCTGTTGTTTTTGTTGTTGAGTTCTAGTTTTATTGCATTATGATCAGATAGAATGATGGCGGTTATTTCTATTTTCTTATATTTGCTGAGGCTTGCTTTGTGCCCTAAGATATGGTCTATTTTGGAGAAAGTTCTATGGGCTGCTGAGAAGAATGTATATTGTGCTGATGTTGAATGAAATATTCTGTAGACATCAGTTAGGTCCATTTGATCTATGGTGCCATTTAGTTCTAGGATTTCTCTGTTTGGATGACCTACCTACTGGTGATAGAGGGGTATTAAAGTCTCCCACTACCACTGTGTTGGAGTTTATATGTGCTTTTAAGTCCTTTAGTGTATGTTTGATGGAGTTGGGTGCACTGACATTGGGTGCATATAGGTTTGATAATTGTTATTTCCTTTTGATATAATTGCCCCTTTTATTAGTATGAAATGTTCATCTTTGTCTTGTTTGACCAATGTAAGTTTGAAGTCTACTTTGTCTCATATAAATATTGCTACTCTTGCCTGTTTTGAGGGGCCATTGGCTTGGTAAATCTTTTTCCAGCTCACCCTAAGCCAGTGTTTATTTCTGTCAATAAGATGGGTCTCTTGTAAACAACAGATTGTCAGATCTTCCTTTTTAATTTCAGTTTACCAAATGGTATCTTTTCATGGGGGAGTTCAGTTCATAGGCATTCAATGTTAATATAGATAGGTATGTGATGATTCATTACATTCAGTTGTTTTTGTTGTTTAAGGATTTGATTGTATGCAGCTGAATCAATGCTACTCTCTTATTCCTTATCTTTTCTTCTCCTGTGGTTTGATACTTCTGTCCTCTCTTGGTTTTCTTTGCTTTCTTCTTTTGTATGCAGAATTCCTTATAGAACCTTCTGCAGTGGTGTCTTGGTAGTCATATATTGTTTTAATTTCTGTTTATTTTGGAAGATTTTTATTGCTCCATCAATTTTGAATGATAGGTTTGCTGGGTAGAGTATCTTAGGGCTGAAATTATTTTCTTTGAGTGCCCAAAGTACATTACTTCATGCCCTTCTTGCTTTTAAGGTTTCTGTTGAGAAATCTGCTATTATTTTGATGGTTTTATTTTTACACTTTGTTTTTTCTCTCTTACGGCCTCAATATTCCTTCTCTGTTCTCTGTGCTTGTTGCTTTAATGATACTATGCCATGGGGAGATTATATTTTTGTCAAGTCAGTTTGGTGTCCTGGAGGATTTCTTGTACCTGAATGGGAAAAATATTCTTGAGATTTGAGAAATTTTCCGTTATTATTTAATTGAATATATTATATATTCCTTTGGCTCGCACCTCTTCTCCTTCAATGCCCGTGATTCTCAGGTTTGGTCTTTTGATGGAGTCACAGAGTTCTTGTAAATTCCTTTTATGGATCTTTAGTTGTTTGACTAAGATTTTTTTCTGTTTTATTTTTTTTTTTTTACTTTCTATGTGATCTTTGAGTTCCAAGATTCTGTCTTTCACTTGTTCTAGTCTAGCCTTTCACTATGTTTTTTGTTTGACTAAAGAGACTTTTTATGTCCGGGATTTCTGTTTGATTCTTTTTTTTCAGAGAGCTGCCATATCTTTGTTCAACTCCTCTTTTATTTTTTGTTTTATCATCTTTAATTCATATATCTCTTTTTTAAATAATGTCCTTTGTTTCACTTTGGTGTTTGTTGAAGTCCTCTTTGAGTTCATTTATTTGTTTCTGTGTCTTCACATGCTCTTTATTTTTGGTGTCTTGAAATTTCTTGAGTGCATCTTGTACATTCTCATTAATCATGTCTAGTATCTTCTCCATGAATTTCTCTGTGATTTCTTAAAAGATTTCCATTTTGAGTGTTTTTCTTTGGGCAACACTGAGCTCTTAAGTGATATTTATCATTGTTTTGTTAGGGTCAGGAACTGGGCATCCATTGTCTTCATATCCCAGTGAATCCTATATTGAATTACTTTTTTGAGGCACCTGTTTTCCATCCCTTCTTCATCTTCCCATCACTCCACTTGGTGCTGTGTAACCATGTTGTTGCTAGGCTAGTTGGTAGTTTTAATTGCCTGTTTTCTTTCCTTTGATTTAATTTTTGTGTTGTGACTGACTTGGTTGTTAGCTAGGTTGATGTGCTCTTTCTGTCCGTGGCTTGGAAGTGTAATTTAGCAATAACAAATTCCTAGGTACAATGCCAGACAAGTTTTTTACATATTATATAGAAAAACCCCTGGTAATATAAGTTGTGGGGGGTAATTGTTATTACCCCCCCTAATAACAATTCTAAGCTAATTGTTATTAGGCTAGAAATTTGGGTAAATGGTAAAGGTGGTACTAAAAACAGAGACAGGAAAAGGGGTGGATGGGGAAGAGGTACAGGGGCTGCTGGGTTTATGGCCTTTGTGCATGTTTGGGAGTATTTCTGTTGTTGTAATGGAGGGTGCTTGTGGCAGGAATTGCAGGGGGCTGTGTACAGTTGGTACAGTAGGCTAGTCAGTGGGTGTGTAGGAGGGAGGGGTAGTGTGGTGACAGGTTGGGGAAGATAGGAGCAGGAGGTGAAAACACAGGGAGAGAATGGATAAGAAGGGGCAGAAAGAATAGTTGGGAAGGAGAACAATAGATTGTAGCACAGGAAAAGGAAGGAAAGTGAAGTGGGTAAGACTAGGCATAAGAAAATTGTGGTGGTAAAATTAATAATACAGAAAAAAACCACAATGAAAAATATCAGATATGGGAACAACAAAAAATTGAGTCTTTTGGTAAAAGTTCTGGAGTTATTCCTTAGGCGTTCAATCCTGGTTTTGGCATACAAGCGGGAGCTCTGATGTAGTCTCACCAGGTGACTGGCTTGTAAGTAGTGTGTGGTTCCTTCTGTCCACAGGGTTAGCTGCAATTGAGAAGTGAGGTAAGTCTGCCAGTTTGTGCATGGTGGTCAGAGCTGCTTTTGTTTTCACCAGGTGGCAGCTGTGTTGCCCTTCCTCTGCAACTCTGTTTGGTCAGCTCTTCCCCCAGCAAGGTGGGGAAATTCAGTTTTGAATATTGCACTCTGTTCCCTGAGATCAGCTCTGGGATCCACCACCTGCCCCACTTTGGGAGATTGGCTTGTTGCCCACTCCTGCTTTCAGCCTTTGTGCCTCTCCCAACCTCTGGTTGGTGCTAATGGCTCCTCTGGGAAGTTGGCTTGTCCCTCCACTTCTGCTCTCAGCCTTTGCTGCTTTACCAGTGTTTGTTCACTGAGAGTTCGTTCCTTGCTTCAACTCCGTTCTCTGGGGCAGGTTCAGTGTTTCACCCCACATCTGTTGGTGTTAAATTACAGTTCACTGTTTAAGCTTTTCAGTTCTTTTGGCAGGGGGTGATGGTGTGGTGGGGAGTGGTTCAGTCTGCCCAGGGGATGTGCTGGATTATGTTCCCTGGGAGTGGGTAGGGGAGTCGCTTGTGGTGTGTGATGCTCACCAGTTCATCCTGCAGATTCATGCAAGCACCTTTGGAACCGGCTGGCAGGGAGAAATGGTGCAGCACAGGGAGGTTTTCCATGGGTTAGGGGTCCCAGATGTTGCAGAGTTTGATTCTGATTGATACTCTGTTTTCTGCTTGTTGGGAGAAAAATTTTAAAAAAAGAGAAACAGCCAGGGGACTTTTTTCTTTTTTCCCAGGGTGGGACATGCCTTGCTGGGTGTCCTGCATGGGATTTTCATGGCTGTTAGGTGCGATTAAAGGTTGATTTCAAATTATTTTCTTTCTAGCCATATTTTATATGGAAGTTTTCATCCAAAGGGACTTTTTAGAAAAAAGGATGTGAATAGACATAACTATAGTCTTATGAATAAATCACATGAAAACAAAACTGTTATGTTTATATATAAAAGAATGTACAGAATCACTAAAAAATGAACATTTTGCAAAAGAAGGGATTTTCAGAGTTCTTGGATAAAGCACAGATAGAAAACCAACGTTCCCTAAGAAATACTACACAGTTGAGAATATGGTGTTTAGAAAAACAACCTGATCATGAAGAAAAGAGTTTAAATAATGTTCAATTTACTGTTTTAAGGAAAACAGGCAGGCTTTTGCATTTAAAAAATACTCCCCCCCTAAAAATGATCAATTTCAAAGAGAATGATTTTAGTTTTCTGGAAAACCCAGGGATGTAAGGAAAGATATTTACCAAAGCTATCTACCTAAGTAAAACCAGTACAGATATTTACATCTGTGATCTGAGTATCAGTATTATGGTTTAGATGAGAAATGTCCCCAGAGGACCATGGCTTAGTTTGGTTCTCAAGGTAGCAGTGTTCAGTTTTTTTGTTTTTTAGGGTTTTTTACTGTCATCACTGAGGAGAGCAATCTGGTTCCCATGAGATGAACTCTTCTGCTCCAGGGTGCACACAGGTAATTGTCCTCATTTGGGGGGTAGTCTGTCCTATGAGGCTCTGCTGTTCTTTGGGAATAGTTTTTGTCCCTGTCATAAAGATGCTGTTGCACAGTCCAGTCAATCCTGGTATCCAAAATGGCAGCAGGAGAGGAACTCAGAGCAATGCAGAGAGAGCAGAAAAATGGAGACAGGATGCCTCCTTTTTTTTTTTTTTTTTTAACCTTGTTTTTAGTTAATTTATGAGTTCAAGTAAGGGGCCAGTACTTTTTAGCAAAAGCAGTCTCTAAGTACCTGCTGTTATCATTATAGGACCAGAAAAAACAAAGCTAAATGACCAGTGATCAAAACCATGAGCCACAATAAATCGTTTCTCTTTTAAATTGATTTTCTCAGGAATTTTGTCACAGTGACATAAAGCTGTTTAACACAAGCAGGAATAATGGAGTCCCATGAACAGTGCCTCCATTACAAGCTAGGCACTGTTGGAGATACAATGTCAACTACCTTGATTCTTACTCCAAATTTCTTTTGTGGAGATATTTGTGCTCTCAGTCTTTGACTTGGATCTAGAAACTAGAGGTGCATTCACATTCAATGTGTTGTGATTGCCATATTGTATTCACAGGACATTTTTTGTGATTTATATTTTGAAGATAGCTTATAGTGAGGTCAGGGAAGCCACATCTGTTTAAAGTATAATGCACATTTATAAAGGTATAGAACTTATTTCATTTGTTTATTGACAAGTGATAGGCATAGTATTAGGCTGGAGGAATTCCCACAAGACATGGAAAGGTGTTGACAACTTCCTATTTACCAAATAATGCATGTGGTAAAACCCATTCCAAGGCTGTAAAAGCTCCTCGCCATTCAGCTTAAATGTGATCCTAAATGCCTCATTCCAGTAAGCTTAATTGTGAGACTCTGAACTCTTTCAGGAAGTGAGTGTAGATTTGCAAACAGAACATTTGATGGTAGACCACAATCTGCCATTATTAAATTTTAGTTTGTTACATTGAAAAGCTGTGGCAGACCTAGAATTGTCAGCAAACCTGCATTTACAATCATTTACTAGTGCTCCATGGTGTAGGAAAAGTAGGGACATCAAAAGAATTTGAATATAGGTGTAATCCACATTTCTCCAGACAAAGACAAAGAGGTGTCCCAACAGGATGGAGCAGCAACGAACCAAAGAACATTCCTCTAAAGCACACACTGCCCAGATAATGGCAGACTTCTCCTATTTTAATATTATTAACAGGTGTCATGGATGGAGACTATTGCAAACCAAGTGCATGCTAGGAGCTTTCCCTACATTCTCTTATTTAATCACTTACAGCAGCACAACAAGGTGAATAAGAGATTAAGCGACATATCCAAAGCCACACAATGAATAGGCTTATCTGATACTGGACATGGTCCTTCCACAGCTGCTATCACAGTTTACATTTGTGTTTTGGAATATCTATTGACCAATGGCTCTCTTCTATTTTGTGAGGGCAGGGACCACCTCTGTTTTATACTGAGAGCCTGGAAACAGTGCCACATATATTGTAGGTGCCTTAGCTGACTCCAATCCAAGTGGCTCCCATGACATTAATGGTAACATTAGAGGAGGAAATTGCAGGGCTTTTTCCCCTGGACTCTCATTCAGGTCTCAAATGGATGTTTGCCCAGCTTTTTATTTTACTTTAACCACTTCCCTGTCCAGACTTCCCTAAAGCTCTAGTCTCCAACGTTAGTGGCACCTACCTTGTTATGTGTCAATTTTGCCCTTCCCTTATGACCTTTATAGACCAAATTTGACCTCTTCAGCTCTTTCTGCCATTAGCAGGAAAGGTCATTTCCAAGTGTTTGTTTCTTGCAAATTACATTCGTGTTGGATGTACTGGTCTTCCCAGATGTTGTAAGCCTGCAGAACATTCAGTTGGGGCTGCTGCTGTGCTTGAGCTTGCATTGTTCCTGGAGGGAGTGATCAGCTTATCCTATAGTAGGTCAGAATTTGTGAACTGGTCCTAATTCCCAAAACACCTTGCTTCAAAATGCTTCCAAGAAAAGAGTGACCTATTAAGCAAGGCATTAACAAAAGGTGAGAAGCTGGATGACTTGATGTGAAAGTGGAAGAGTGGCATGTGGCTCAGCCACAAATAATATATTTTTACTGCTGTTTTTGGACTCAACCAGACATCATTAGTTGCATTCCTTTTTTAATTCCTTCCTTTCCTTCCTTCCTTCCTTCCTTCCTTCCTTCCTTTCCTTCTTTCTTTCTTTCTCTTTCTTCGATCCCTCCCTCCTTCCCTCCCTTCCCTCCCTCTTCCTTCCTTCTTTCTCCCTCCCTCCCTTCCTTTCTTGGATGATTGAAACTATAGAAAGGTTGTGGGTGGGTGGGGGCTGCTGTACTTTCCTCTGTCAGGCCAGATTAGTTCCCTCAACTTTCAAGATCTCAGTGGTCTTTCTTCTTAAGAAACTTCTTAAAAATGACAGCTAGGAGTTACTTGACTATTACCCACTGATGTTCTTCTGTTGTGTGTCCATGAACAGTTTTTCATCTTTCCTCTAACATTATGTGGCTATTGGTGTGCTTCAAAAAATATTTGAACTGATATTAGAGCAAGCTTGATAGAAAATGAGAATTTATAACCATGTTAGTTCCAAAACAGTCAAAAAAGATACTAAGGGAAACATGAAGACCAAACACTTGAATCTTCATAGAGATTACTGTCTATCAGCTTAAAAGATAACAGATAGTCTACAAAGGGAAATGGAAAGGGCTAAGGTCATAAATGATCCAGGTCCTGGTACATTCTGATGGCACAGCATTCAATAAAAACATTTCAACAAATGTTGATCTGTGTTAAAACAGAATAAATATAATCAAAGCAGACACTGAACCAGAATCATTTAGTGGTAGAGGGTGGAGTGTTTCGATGTATGAATACGTATTGGAAGAGAATTACAGAGCAGAGGGGAGCAAAGAATTAAAGAATTAAAGCAAAAACCCTTGTTCCTTCCTATTATTGCTTATACTCTCTCTACAACAAAATTATAAATAAGGGCAAAATAGTTTCTGCTGGGTATTGAGGGGGGGAGGGGGGGCGGAGTGAGTGGTAAGGGAGGGGGTGGGGGCAGGGGGGAGAAATGAACCAAGCCTTGTATGCACATATGAATAATAAAAGAAAAATGAAAAAAAAAAAGAATTAAAGCATGTGAAAATGAATCCTACAGACAATCAAATTAAAGGACCATAGAGGGGTTTGGATTGGATTCTTTCTTCATTGGATTCTTTCTTTTAAGTATTAACTTATTTCACCTTTGGAAGTGAAATATTTGTGTTTTAATGGGAATTTGCATTTCATTTTAAAACTAGAACTCATTGTCCTTGGTTGTTTACTATTCACTAAAGCATTAGTCTAAGTATTTTGTGTTAGCCTTTAACATAAAAAAAGAAGCAACACAAAAAATCTAAATGAGAGGCATATTTGTGTGCTGCTTCTAATCACAGTGTTTAGTTTTTTGATAAATGTGTATCAAAAATCTCAAAGCCAATGCCTCAATTTTGCTTGGGCTCCTTTGGCCTCAGCTTGTAAGTCGAGCCTCTCTTCTGCCTTTAGTTCAGCATTTCCACATTAACCTCACTCATTCTAACCTACACATCTGACCTCATGAATAATGAAAGAAACTTTTATTAGTTCTAAAATTATGTCCACCATTGCTAATTGATTTGTATTTATTAATAATTATTGATTGTTATTATTCCAAGGAACTAATATATTTGTCAACAGTTTATTTAGAGATAATATTTTTATTCAAAAGTCAGGTCACTGAGTAGAACTCATTAGTTCTGTTGAATACAATATACTTTGGAAAATGGAGTAATTAAATGAAATAGAAATTATTATTCTGCTGATGGTGATATTTTCTCCCTGTGCCTCAGTTTTCTAATGTGTCCAATGTAGGTAGCATATTTGGATTGTTACCTTATTAATATATTTGCTAAGATAATGATGGACCCCAAGTTCTCAATGACTTAACAAAATAAAAGTTCATTGCTTGTCCAGTGGGAGTGTTCCTGGGTGTATCTCTCCCATGGGCAATGGTCCAAGGACCCAAGTGGCTTCTACCTTCCCCAGTGGCCTCTATTAAGAAGGGAAATAGGACTCTGCTGGGAAGTGCTTTTCCAAAGCCTAACTGGTAAATTGCAGTGAGGAATAAATAAGTGAATCCATGTCAAATGCTTACAACAGTAGTCATGCAGAAACTAGAGGTAGGGAAACCCTTCTTCTTCCTCTTCCTCTTCTCTTTACTTTTTCTTCATCCTCCTCCCTGTCCTCTTCTTTCTCATCTTCCTCATCCTTCTCATTCCCATATGATGTCAAATTGCTATTCCCACTTGAAACCTAGCACTTTAAAAGTATTTTTTCTTTTTAAAATTTTCTGGCTATAATGGGGTATGTATTCAGGCCTTGTGCTTGCTAAGCAGGTGCTACCACTTTGGCCATGTCTCCAGCCCTTTAAGCTTTAGTTATTTTTCAGATAGGATCTCACACTTTTTTGCCCAAGTTAGCCTCAGATCACAATTTTCCTACCTATGCCTCTCTCATAAGTGAGGTTACAGTTGTGAATCACTACACCTAGCTTGTTTTTTGAGATGGGGTTTTACTAACTTTTTGCCTGGACTTGTCTTGAACTGTGATCCTCCCAACTTCTGTCTCCTGTGTAGCTAAGATTATGGGCGTGATCTACCATACTTTTTTTGTAATTATTTACCTTTATCTTAGAACATTTTTCTGAGTTGAAGAACTATTACTATTTTCTTTTCATTCCCTTTGTTTTATCTTAGGCAAACATTTGGACCACTAATGTCTACTTTTAGTCATTTATCACCAGTGTCTAGCTTTTGCTACACTTCTAGGGAAATATTACGTTATATTGTACTGAGTCCTTTCTCTTTTCACAAAGAAAGCAGTCAGACATGGAAAGTTGTCTGACTCTTCTTAAAAATCCTTAATGAAACCTCACAAAATGAGACACACTCTCCTTGTTAGAGGGTTTTCTCTGACTAACTTTAAGTTCACATATGCCAGGATAGTGTTCTTATATCTTTATAGGAATATATGAGATTTGTCCTAAAATTTGTCCTGTTTTCTACCTGTAGTAATAGAGTTGCTGCCTTGATGATTCTTCCAATCCTTCCTTCCTGCCATGAATCTCTAGGTCTAGAGAATACTTGTCTTTTTTCTCCAACTTGTGAATTCTGTTTTAGGGTAGATCGAAGCACACTTTTTTTAAGTTAACACCAGAATATCTTAGCATACCATATATAATTTCAGCTATAAATTCTATATGTGCTTGCTAAGACATTAGTTAATAAAAATATGCAGCTAAAAGAAAAAAATATATATATATAAAACAAAGATTAATTATGCATATTTGAAAGGGTTATACTTTGGGATCTTCCATTTCTCCTCCCTTTTACCAGAAAAAAAATCGCATAACATTGGACAAAATAGTATGGAAAATATTTTAAAGTATTCAACAACTGGGAATTAATGATTTTGTATGTGTGTGTTGGGAAGTTGAACTCAGGGCTTCACACTTTCTAGGCAAGCACTATACTACTTGAACCACTCCACCACCCTTTTTGCGTTGGTTACTTTTGAGATAGGGTCCTGCCTTATGCCTGGGCTGGTGTGTAAGGCAATCATCCTATTTGTGCTTTCCATGTAGCTGACATCGCAGGCGTGTGCACCACTGCGCTCAGCCATTGTTCAGATGGGGTTTCCTGAACTTTTTGACCAGGTGGCAAAAGGATAGAACCAGAATCCTGTTTCCCTAGGTATTTGTCACAGCAAAATAAAGTCTTACTAACACAAGGCCTTAAAAACACTATTACAAGTATGCTTGAGAACTAACAGTAAGATACGTTCAAAATGTGTGAACAGAAGGAAACTCTCATCAGAAAACAGAAACCATGCAAAATAATGAAAACAAAACTCTAAAATCAAAACTATCATATTTCAAATGAGAAAATCCCTCTTCTGGGTATATACCCAAAGGAAATGGAATTGCCACCCTAGGAAGATATTTGCACTCTCATGACAATTATATGATTGTTCACAATATCCATGAGAAGAGTGGAAATAAGCAAAGAATGAATTAATGGGCATAGAAATTGTGATATATATATATATTCATATACCTATGTATATGAAAATTATTCAGTTTTGATAAAATGAAATCATGCTACTTGCCACAACATGGATGAACATGGAGGACATTATGCTGAATGGAATAAGGCAGATACAGAAAGAAAATTAACTCATGATTTTACTTGTATGCACAATCCTTTTATTAAAGTTGAATAATAGAAATAGAGGGAAATATGGTGGTTACCAGGGACTGGGGAAGGGGATGGGAGGGGAAATGGGGAGATATACTTAAAAACATAAGCTTCAGATATTTAGAATGAATGGTTCCAAGGATTTAATATACAATAGGTGATCTATGACTAATAAAATTGTGTTGTATTTGGGATTATTGCTAAGCAAGTAGTTTAGGTTCTCTTGCTAGACACCAAACAGGCAACATTGTGAGATGGAGGTGTTAATTTGCTTGACTGTTATAATCACTTCGTGTATATCAAAACATCGTGTTGTGTTCCTTAAATATATACGGTAAAATAAGCTTAAAAATCACTGCTGGGCTAGTAGCACACATCAAAATGGCAGAAAAAAAGATGGTGAATTTGAAGGCAGATTGGTATACATTATCCTGAAGATGAGAGAGAAATGTAAGAATGAAGAAATGATTAGGGGTTTGATAACATGAAAGCCATTTTATTACAATTAAAGGATCAATTTCAGTTTATTAGGAAGGTAGAGCAATCATAAATGTGTATGTTCACGATAGAAGGTCAAACTATATGAAGCAAGAACTTAGAGATTTAAAGAGTGAAATAGAAAAATTTACAGTCAAAATTGAAAACTTCAGCATCCTGTTATCAACAATAATATTTCCTTTCTTAAGAAAGACATGAATGACCCACCAACCACCCAATTGTGACCCAATTGCCATTTATATATCACAACAAACTCAGATTCCTTTCTAATGCATGAAGAACATACAGTAAGATAGATTATAGGACATACATGAAAAAAGTGTCTTACCTCAAAATAAAATCAAGTAAAAATTCTAATATAAGTTAAAGTACATTTAGATAAGTGGAGAGCTATCTCATTTTCATTAACTGAAATATCTAATACTGCTAAGTTGTCTGTTTATTTGTAATTAAGCTATAGAGTCAATGAAATACCGGGAAACTTATCTGCAAAACTTAATAAGATGACTATAACACATACAGAAATATAAAGGTCCAAACAATATTGAAAAAAAACCCAAAAAATTTGGAACAATTACATTATCTGGTTTAAGGAATTACTCTAAAGCTACATTAAATAAGATAGTGTGAAGCCAGAGGTAGTGACTCACACCTATAATCCCAGCAAAAGAGAGACTGACTCAGGAGGATCTCTACTTCCAGGTTAGCCCGAGTTACATAGGGAGATCCTGTCTCAAAAAAATGATATGTGGTACTAGTGCACAGATACTAAAAATAGATTTATAAGACATTTTTAAAGAGTACAGAAAGAGATGCAATTCAATTTTGGCAAATATACCAATGAAAAAAGTGGAAAAGAAAAGTCATTTTAACTAATTATAAATTTTAAAACATATAGAAAAATCATTTTGTTTTCTCTCATGGTATACTGAAGTTAAGATGCCTCATAGGAGCTAAATGTTAATGTAAAATTATAAAACCCCTGGAAGAAATTACAGGAGAATATTTTTCAAACCTGGTAATGAGAAAAGATGTCTTAGACAAGACATATAAAGGAATCAGTATTAGTGTGACCTCATCTCAACCATGAAAGCTCAATGTGGTGACACACCTGTCACCCCAGCAACACAGGCCAAACTAACTACAAGCATAAGATCCTATTAACAAAATAACTATTGCTGAAAAGGCTGGGATTGTGGATAACATGATACAGCACCTGCCTAGCAATTACAAGGCCCTGAGTTCAAACCCCAGTACCACCAAAAAACTAACAAACCAACAAACAAAAAAGAAATGCAAGATAAACCACAGAATGTTTATAAAGCAAAGACTTATCTGGCAAAAACTTGTGTCTAGAACATATAAAAGAATTCTTACAAGACACTTATGGAAAGATAAACTATTGTATTTAAAAACAGGCAAAGATTTGGACAGACATGCACAAAAGAAGATATACAAATAGCCAATAAACACATTAAAAATTTTTCAGCATTTAATCATCAAGAAAATTCAAACTAAAACTCAATGCAACACCACCACTCACTTCTAGATGGGTTAAAGTTGAAAACACTGCCAACACCAAATATTGGCAAGAACGTAGAGCAATCAGCATTCCAATGCATTGCTAGTCAGCATAAAAATGGTAAGCTACTCAGGAAGTAATTTCGTCAATTTCTTAAAAAGGTAAAAAGGCACTACATGACCCAGCATTCTACTCCAGGCATTAGGCCAGAAGAAATGACAAACATATGCACACAAATACATTACAGCTTTATTCCTAACATTTCCAAACCAGATAAAAACCTGAATGTCATCAAAAGTAGAATGGATAAAAAAAGGTTTTGATATGTCCATTCTACAACACTGAACTCATCTATAAGAAGAACAAGTCATTGATAATTATAAGAGGACCGAAGGAAAGAAGCCTGATGTAGAAGAGTATTTATTACAAATCCATTTGCATGAAGTTCTAGAACAGAGTAAACATAAAAAATCATTTTTTATGATTAAAAAATAAGAAAACTGGTTACCTCTGATGTGGGTGAGCTTGACTGCGTAGGCCAAGAAGGACGTGTTCTTCCTCTTGCCAGTGTGTGTGTGACACCTGCATGCATTTGTTAAGCTCATCTTATGGAACGCTTAGATTTTACACATTTTCTGAAGGCAAATTTTACCCCAAAAGTAATTTTTGGCCAATACTTGTTGGATGTTCGTGGCTCACACCTATGGCTCACACCTGTATTTCTAGCTACTTGGAAGGCTGGGGTCAGGAGGATCATGGTCGGAGGCCAGCCCAGGCAAATAGTTCACAAGAACCCATCTCCAAAATAAACAGAACAAAATGGACTGGAGGTGTGGGTCAAGCAGTAAAGCACTGCTTTGCAAATATGAAGCCCTGAGTTCAAAACCCCAGTCCCACCAAAAAACAAGCAAAAATAACCATTAATAATATATCTGCCTAACAAACATTAGCTTCTTTTATCAAGATTAAAGGGATATACCTTATACAAACCACACTTAAATAGAGAATCTCTTTTTAGATAGTTGATAAGTACGTAGATAGATAGATAATAGATAGACAGATAATAGATAATAGATAGATAGATAGATAGATAGATAGATAGATAGAGCTGCTGTTCCAATCACAGTAAGATATAGGCTTTGCATGGCTTTTCTAATTACTAAAAGCACCCATGTTTCTATTCATTTGCACTCTGTTAATACTTACTCCTTTCCCCATCCAACAATTAGCAAAGACACGTTTATAAAATGTTTCAAAAAATATAAAGTCATATTTTTGTGAGAATGAACCAGCCATCAGAGCACAGTGAAAAGAGTGAAGTGTTTTAAATCAGGTAGACCCAGTTCCAAATCCTGGCCCTGCAATTTATTAGTTGGGAGACTTATGCAAGTAACTCAACCTATCTGAGCAACTGTTTCTTTAGCCATAAACTGGGGTAATACTTACTCCCAACCATACACTTACTTATGCATTGAGCAAGGTATATTGAGTTCCTATTGTTTGCCAGGACTGGCTATACATTTGGAAAGGGATATTTTTTTCCCAAACACCTACAACTCAATAATACAAAGACAAATTGCCCTACTTTTTCATGGTTTTGCTATATTACACTATTATGCAAAGGCACAGATTTGAGGAGATACTTCAGTGTGGAAAGTTAGTAAGAGGAGAGACAGGGTAGATGCAGGAAGATTAGTTAGTATGTTCTTTCAGTAGGTTGGGGTGGAGGTACCTCAGTTTGAAGCAGCAGAACAGCAGTGGAATAAGAGAGATGAGAACTAACTCTAGATATACTTGAAAGTAAAAGTCACAGAACTTGGTGTGAACTAGACATACACATTGGAGGACAGAAGTGTTAGAAGAGGCAACAAGGATGTTTCTTGCCTTCCCAAGTAGACAAATGGTGGTGACTTGCAGTGGGAAAGGAATGCTGAGAGGAGATCAGATTTGAGATCTATGTAGAAGGAGCATACCACAGTGACTGGCCAAGAGTAGGTAACTGCATCAGTCAGCTTTTCATCACTCTAACAAACACCTGAGACACCAACTTAGAAGGAGGAAAGTTTCAGAGGTTCAGGTCCAAGATCTGTTGGTCCGATTGTATTTCAGATTATGATGAGGCAGTATATTGTGACAGGACCACATGGCAGAATAAGATTACCAACCTCATGTCCACGAAGCAAAGAAGGCAAGCAAAATGAGCAGACTCCCAAAAATCCTTCCCCTATGGCCCACAAGGGCATGCATTCAGTGACTGAATGACTGCCGTCTAGTCCCCATCTCTTAAATTTCCACTGCTTCCCAGGAGAACCACCTGGAGACCAAACCTTTATCCCATGTGCCTTGGGGGGAAAATTTAGCTCCCAACTAGAGCATTACTTGATAAATGGAAACGTCTGCAGAATGGCACAAAGCTAAGTAATGCATATGGGTGCAGATCTATAAACTTGATTTTAGCTATTATTTGAAAAAATCGGTAAAGCACAAAGATGTGTAACCAAACGTATGTGCACCTATTTTGTTCAGATTGTCTAGATATTAAAGCTGTGGATATGAGTCAATTGCCTTAATTAGAATACGACTCGTTTGAGAATACCATTGGACTACTGAATCTCACCTTCCTCTCATCTCTGCATACATAAAGGTTTCAGAAACACAAAGAAATGCATAGTAATTTGGCTGAGAAAAGAAAATGCCTTTACTAAAGAAATTCATAAGTTGGTCATAAAGAAAAGAAGCCTAACTTACACTGACAAAAAAAGATGTGAAACCATATATGTCATGCTTCATATTTCCTGTGCAAAGAGGTGCTTTAAAAACATTAAACAGAATGCATGGTAATATTCCGTCTGTTAGAAACGAATTGTGATGCTGTCTCCTAAATAAGGTTGCATTTGAAAGAAATGTGAAGAACCTAATAACACAACCAGGTTTCTGAAGAGATGACTAAAGCACCCTGATTTTTTTTTTTAATTTCATGCTTTGAGATTTGGACTGAAATGTTTTACTACTCTTAAACCATGATGAAGTCATAGCAGCATCATAAGAAGAGTTAAACCCTAGGAGGCCATCATCACTTCTACTTTCCCACCTCCCACATGACTGTGGAAATGTGGGTTTTACTCCCTCATGAGACTCTTATTTCCATGTTTGGTACAGTTGCTGCTATATCAACAGAAAAGTGTAGGAATTGCAGTGGGGCCCTCTGCAGATTTCTCCTTAGAAAATTCAATGTTGGTGTCAAAAATACTAAGGGCATCCTTAATTTAGAGAAATGCAGCTTCTTGTAGAAAGCAGACATGATACAACAAATGTCTAAATAATGGTGAAATGTAATGGGCAATAATTTTATTCATTATAGAGGCACAAAGCAATACAGGTCTTATAAGTGGAGAGATAATATTTGGTGAGGGAAAAGTAAGTGTGACTGCAGTCCAAATGACACTTTGGTAGGCTGGATGATAAAGAAGACAGGGCATTACGAGGTACAGCATGAGCAAGAGCACAGGAGAGCCCAGGTAAGAGTGACATGCAAGTAGGAGGAAAGGGAATGAGGACATACCAACTGAGACATGAAGAAGGTGGAATCCATATACTCTGGTTATTTGTGTGGCAGTGGTGGGGATAGAAGGGAAATTGTGATGCTAAAGCATAATCACCAGAGGAACAAACACAGAAAAGATGAATCTGGAGAGCCTGATTTCAGACAGCTATGTGTGTAAGAGCCTCATAGCTCAGTTTATTGGCATGGCAAGAGAATTAGCTTCAGATTATGTTTAGAAGACTTTTTGGTGCCTAGTATTGGATGTAGGGTTGACTCTTGAAAGTTTTGAGTTGAATAAGAGATGTTTGATATAAAGACAATGACAGAAGAATGCTGCTTTCCAAGTAAGCCACAAAGGCATTTTAGAGTCTTTTTGAGCCATGAAAGCATAAACAAAACATTAAAACGTCTTATTAGTTTAATGAAATGCAGCCAAGTAGGGTGTAGACCAGATTCTAGGACAAATTGTAATATAAGTTCCTGGATTCAAGGATGAGCTTCTTCTAACACATGCTTTGGCTTAAGTCAGTTCTGTCCATACTGAAAAGCAGGATGGAAAATCTTATTTTTATAAGGTATTAAACTTTGAATAGGGGATTGAACTTAATATAGGGCTGTATCATTATGAGAAGCCATTAAATCAGGGTGGGAGAGATAATTCTACTGTTTTCCCAACAGCAAAGCAATTAAGAATAAGGACGGTTTTAGTTTGAACATTCTCATAAGTCCCTATGGAATATGAACTGACTGGTGGGATGCTGCTTATAACTGTGGCAGCTGGTGAGTAATTTGTAGCCTGTAGCCACCTCGTTCTAAGTGTTTACAGCAAGTCTTTGGCTCAAATGTTTGGGTACGAGTCATTCTCACTGGACCTATTATCATCAGGCCACTCCATATTTATGGCATGGGACCAAGTGATGCAGATGTCTGGAGACATTTTAGGTTTAAGATATGCTCAATTAGGAATTAAGATTCATAGAGTATAATAAGGAGGGGATTTTTGGATAGAAGGAAACCATTGAAGAGCCTGATAGATGATAAGTATTTCTCATCATGGCTGTGCCTTTACTGGAATTGAAGAGCCAAATGAAGGGTTCATGACAGGGCTTGGGTAGAGAAGGGAAAATTTCTCACAGTTGTGTTAGGAATCTCTGATGGTTCTTTGTGCACTTTGTAAAAGGCAGGATAATCAGAAGTCATAGTTACACACACAATTAGTGAGTTCTTTATTTTTCAGAGCTGCCCTATCTAACACAAATGACTTGGACAAGTCAAGCCCCTTCTCTGGTTTCATTTTCTTCATTTACAAAGCAAAGGAAACAGTTGAAGATATAACTTAGTGGTAGAGTGCTTGCCTAGCAAAACTGAGGCCCTGGGTTTGATCACTAGCACCAACTAACTAAATAAGTAAAATATAAGAGCAAAACAAAGGAAGGAGAATATCTCCCATTTGGAATCCTAGCTCATAGGCTCACATATTCATAGTCTTGTGATTTGCACGAATGGCCACAATTCTTTGCCTCTCCCTGTGCCCTTTCTATTGTGAGTTTGCATTCCTCCATCAAGACATTGAGTAGATTCCTCCATCTCTTAAATTTAGATTGGTCTCGGAACTTAGTTTGGTCAATATAGTGGAACAGAAGTGAAAATGTGCCAATTCTGATCACGGCCTCAAAAGGTCTGTATGCTTTTGCTTATTCTCATGGAACTGTGCCACCACTCTGTGAACAACCCTGCACCAGCCTGATGGTTGATAAGAGACAAGTGGCCCAATCACCCCCATCACTCCAGCTGGCAGCCAGAGAAGTACCAGATGTAAGCGAGGCCACATAGACCAGACAGCCACTTGTTAATTGGCCAGCTGATGGCAGGTGCATAAATGAACCAAGCTGAGATCAGCTAAACTTGGCTCAGATCAGGAGAACTGACTGTCTGACCTATAGAATAGTGAGCTACAATGATTTTTTAAGAGAGGTTGACAAACTATGGCCTGTGAACCAGCTGCCAGTTTTTGTAAATAAAGTTTTAATGGAAAGCAGCCATACTCATTTGTCTCAGCTTCAAGGCAGAATTGAGTGGTTGGGAAAGAGATTTTAAGGTCCACAAAGACTAAAATATTCACTGTCTAGCCCTTTAAGAAAAAGCCTGGTGAAGCATTGTTTTAAATGACTAGATTTTGGGGTTATTTGTTGCACAGCAATATCTAACTAGTATCTTATTACTTTAAGAGATTAATTAATTTTATTTACTCTTGTAAAACAAAGCATTCTTTAAAACCCAGTGACTTAAGCAGCAAACATTTTATTATGTCACAATTCTGTGGCTTGACTGGGCTCAGCTGGACAGTTCTTCTGCTCCACATACTGTTAAAGGTTGATGTTTTGTGGAGAAAGACTGGACTGGAGTTTCTGAGTTGGCTCATTTGCATGACTGGCACTTGATGATGTCTGTCATCTGCATATTGGCTGGGGCTTTTACACGCAGGCACTGCGCATGGCTAAATGGCTACATTCTAGAGGAACTCTCATCTCAAAAGCGAGAGTTATAAGAGTCTCAAACCAAAGCTACAAGACTTCCTGTGACTTAGCATTGGAAGCCTACCACTTCCATATTGTATTTGTCAACAGTGTGTCCCAGGGTCAGCTCAGGCTCTGTGGGAGGGACTACACAAAGGAGCATACCCTAAGGGGTGAGGTTTGTCTTGGCAGGGCAGTCTTTGGAGACTAGCTATCTCAGGTAGAATATATAGGTTTTCCCTTTTCTTCTTCCCTCTTCCATAGCTTCGTTCTTTTTTGTCACCATTATATGTTATTGGTATTGTGAAACTCAACAGTATGCTTGCTAACCATAATACATATATCTACATTTGAGCATATATGCCCATGCCTAGTATATATGTTAAATCATACATGTGTACATAAATGTGTGCATATTTGTATATGTGTGTATGAATACATCATAGTTCCTGAGTTGGTTTGTTGACATGGGTAGGCAGCAGGGTGAAGTTTACACTTAGACATTTTACCTTTGGAAAGGGCCACTACACACCTGCTTCAATTAAAATGTGTGATGACTCCTTAACCTTAATAGTTTCAAAGCCTTAAATCATACTATATCATTTTGTTCACCATTGGCAAGCTGATAGTTTAGGTTGGAAGGTATCCAAGTATGAAATATATGAAAGAATGTAACAGCTTTAAATTATTCTTTACTCTCTTTTTGGCAACCAAGGCCTCCCATGCACCTGTGGGTTCAGCAGGACTCGCTCAACACAAAGTTTAGAAGAAATAAGAGTGTAGGCTATCTGGGTGCCTCAGTCTTGCTGTCTGGAGAGCCTCCTCTCAGTGATCATCTGAAATTCCAACACTATGCTCCTTAAGCTCTTGGTTCTTTTTATTTATTGATGGGTCAATTGCTTTGAAACCCAAAATCCCTGCCATTTATTTTGTGCTTTTGGTTTTCAGAACATTGGCTTGTTCTCTGGCTGTTTTAAGATTTTTCTCTCTCAAAGTGGCCATGTCTACTCCTTACCACGTCTTTTCAATCTTTCAAGTTCCACACAACAATGCCTGTCTGGTCCCCTCCTCACACTCACAGACACTGTAGACTTGCACAGTGAAAACAAGGGAAGGAGACAAAAAAAGTTGTTTCTCTTTGTTTTATGCTAGGAATTACATTGAATGGGTTGAAATGCAGCAGAAGCCCCCTTACTTTTGCTCACTCCTTATCTGGAGATTTTGAGAAAGAATATATACGTTTTATCTTTCTCAAACATTCTCTTCTCCCTATTCATGACATTCATATGGTAAGCTAAAAATCTTGTGCACTCTAAGTATTTCCAGCATTCATGATTTTCTTTTGTAGGCATGTTGAACATTTCCATTTCTCATCCTCTTTGATCATAAAATTTTGTAACCCATTGTTTTGTGTTTCTGGGTTCTGCTAGATCACATCAATCCCTTGAGGCAAATCTAATGGTCCACGGTCAAGTGCTATTACTCCTTCACTCCCAGCAACCTGCTATTTCTTATTCTCTGCATTTTCTTGTCCTTCTCCCTCTCACTATCCTCCTCTTCCCTCTGCCATTCTACCCAGTGCCAATGAGTGGAGGGTGGGAAAGCACACCAGTCCTGTCTATGCATGTCTTACAGGAATGTGCTAGGGATGTGGAGAGGCCACTCCTCCCTTCAGTGTTACTGCATAAACACAGAAGACAAGGCCTAAATCATGCTCGGGAGATAGAGAGAGAGTCTATGCCTCAGAACAAAGCCCAGACATAAAACAAAGCTTAGCGTTCAATCCAGCAGGATTACATAGACTAGGAAAAGGGGCTCAAACAAATAAGAAAGCAGCCAACAGTGATTGAAAGAGAGGGGTTGCAACATAGCACCAATGGCTTCATGTGGTCGTATGGAGCTCATTTAAATGCTGAAGTCAAACTCGCTTGATGTGCAGGCGTGTGCCTTCTCTTTTGTCTTCCTGTATATTCTGTTCTGTCATTCCTTCTTTTCCTAATGGATGTGCCCTGAAAGTTGTTCATGGTCTTAGGCTCTCTGTGCTCACTACTACTTTCTAAAAAAATGGTTTTGATGGTGTTGCAACTTGAGTATCATAAAATGCACAAAACTGAAGAATACAACTTAATGTATGTATTTACATACACTTACACCCATACAAATTATGGATAGAAGACGTCTTTACACCAGAAGGATTCCTTCCTCATGTCAGGTTTGAAGAACTATTACACTGAAGATTAATTTTGCTTCATTTTTATATTAGCAGTTTTTAAAAGGCATCACAAAATGGCATATTTCAAAGGGCACATTTTTCTAAGTTTAACAGATATACAGCTGTGAAAACATCAACACAATCAAGAGTAGTAGTGCATTATCCTAAATGTTGTATAAGCAGAATTATACAGTATGTCCTCTCTGCCTTGCTTATTTTCAATGAGTGTAGTTATTTTTTGGTTCAGCTATGATGTAACATGTATCAACATTTAATTATTTTTATTGCTGAGTAGGAATTTATGCTATACATATACCACATTTTTAAAAATCCACTTACCAGTTGATACATACTTGAGTTGTTTCTAGTTTTAGGCTCTAACAAATAAAGTTGCAGTGAATATAATATATCTATTTCTAGCTATAGCTATCTAACTATCTTTCTATCTATCATCTATCTATCATGTCTTTTACTTCTTTTTAGTAAACATCTAGGAATAGAATGGCTTTGCAATATGACATGTTTATGTCAGCTTTTTAAAGAAACTGCAAAATTGTTTTTGCAAAGTGGCTAACCATTCTGTTCCTTCCAGTACTGTATGAAAATATCCCCTTCTCCACATTCTTATCAACCTCTAGTATGGCCAGTCTTTCATTTTAGCCTTTTAATGGGTGGAAAGTGATATCCCTTTCTAGTTTTATTTGCTTTCCCTTACTACTAATAATGTTAGCATCTTTTCATGTGCTTATTTTGTATCCTTATGTCTCCTTTAGTGAAGTATCTGTTCAAATCCTTCACTCACGAGGCTGGTTGTGTGTTACTGAGTTCTGAGAGTTCCTTATTTCTTTTGGGTACATGAAGTTCATCAGATAAAGGATATGGAAATATTTTCTTCCAATCTGTGGCTTTCCTTTTATTCTCTTAACAGTATCTTTTGAAGATTAGAAGCTTATAATTTTGATAAACTGTAACTTATCATTTTTTCTCTTAAGTATTTTGTTTTTTGATGACCTAGCTAAGAAATCTTTGCATAACCTAAGGTCACATGGAGTTTCATCTAGGAGTTTTATAGTTTTCAGCTTTATATTTAGGTCTATGATTTATTTCGGGATAATTTTCAATATGGTATTACATGTGGATCCAAGTAAATTTTTTTGCATATAAACACCCAGTTTTTCTAGCAGCATTTCTTGAAAAGGCCAGTGTTGCTTATTTTTGAACTTCATGCAATGTGTCCTTATTTTATATTTCTTCAAAATTATGTCTTTGAAATTCACTAATTTTTAAATTTGTGCTAATAGTTTATTTTATCTCCTTGTTATATGTTATTTCATCAGTCTATAGCTGATGAATCTATGGGTTTTTCCCAACTTCTTGCTGTTATGAACATTGCTGCTGTGTTCTTGACTTCTGGTGATATAAGCAATGATTTCAGTTAAGAATATACTTAGGAGTGGAATTTCTGAGTCATAGCATATGAAAATGTTTAGCTTTAGTAGATACTGCCAAAAAAGTTTTAAAGTGGTGCACCAATTTAGCCTCTTGCCAACAAAATACGAGAATTCCACTTACTCACTAATATTTGATATTGTCAGTCTTTAATTTAGTCACTCTGGAGACAGGTAGAGGTATCTAAATTTAGTTTGATGTGCATTTTCATAAGGAATAACAATGCTGAGAATATCACAGATTTTTATAGGCCATTTTGATGTCTTCTTTTTTGAAGTATCTATCCAAATCTTTCTCCATTTAAAAAATGATTTTTCTGGGCTGGGGGCATGATTCAAGTGGTGGAGTGCCTGGTTAGTAAGTGTAAGGACATGAGTTCAAACCCCACTACTGGCAAAAATTGGTTTGTCTAGCTTTTATTTGTAGAAGTGTTTTTCAATATGTTTTGTATATGAGTTCTTTATGAGAATACAGAAGTTCTTAAATTTAATAACATGAAACTTTGAAGTCTTTTCATATATGCCTTTTGCCTTATGTTCTAATGCTGTAGTTAAGATATCTCAAGGTGTATTCTTTCAAATGTAGATATCCGACTGATGCATCACTATTGAAAGGGCCATCCTTTCCCTCACTGAATTGCAGTGGGAGCTGTGCCATGTACTGATTGATTGCATAAGTGTGAACCTGCTCCCAGAGACCCTATTTTGTGCCATTGTTCTAGTCTTGTACACTGTGCTCACGTCTTTAGATTTATAAAAGTATTGATATCTATGAGGGCAAAGTTTGTACTTCTAAATGGCTCTGATAAGAAAATCAGAGGTTGGTCTTTTGTGTTTCCACATAGATGTAGAAGCAGCTAAGCAGGTTCTGTAAAATACCCCTTGGGATTTCAATTGTAGTTACATTAAATCTATAGATCAATTTGAGAAATGTCATATTAAAAATGTGTCTTTTCTTCAACAAAATTAGTGATAAAGACAGAATAGGACCTGCCTGGAACTGAGAGGGGGAGGGGGGTGGGGAGGAGAAATGACCCAAACAATGTATGCACATTTGAATAAATGAATAAAAAAATGATTACTCCAATTGATGAACATGGTATATCTCTTCATTTTTATGTCTTTGTCTCTGAGTTGTCTTATAGCTTTCAATATGAATGTCTTACATTTTAGTGCACTTATTCCTATGTATTTGATACATTTTGTTTGAATTTTAACTATATATTTTTTGAATTTTTGCTACAAGAACATAGATATATTTAATGATTTGGGTTTTTTTTTGGTGGTACTGGGGTTTGAACTCAGGTCTTTGCACTTGCTACTCTACCACTTGGGCCACTCCACCAGAGATATATATTAACTATATGCATTGATTTTTACTATAGTAACCTTGGTAAATTAACTTAGTGCCATGGTTTAGATATGTTTAAATATATCTCTCCAAATTTTCATGTATTGGAAGCTGGGTTGTCAATGTGGAGACAATGGTGTGAGACTTTTAAGAGGAAGAGCTGAGTGGAGAGACTTAAGTGGACTGGGGTCTTTCAGTGGGAAGGAATGCATGCCCCTCATCTCCTATCTAGCAATGTGGTTTATTCTCCTCATGTTTGCCCCCATCATTTTGACACCATCAGCCATGAGGTCCTTATCAAAGCCAAGACAATGCTAGTGACTTGCCACTGAATCTCCAGGCATCTGAGCTAAACAAACTCTTTATTTTATAAAGTTAGTCTACTTCAGCTATTTCATGATAGATAGTAATAAGAAATAGACAAAGATAATTAGTCATTTTAATATCTCCCTGTGTATAGTCTTTTGGTTTTTCTACATGCAGAATCATATTCCCCATGAACAATGATAGGTTTCATTTTTATTTACAATCATTATGTCTTCTATTTTTCTTACTTGCCTTATTTCATAAGCTAGGATCTCTAGTACCATGTTGAATAGAAGTGGTAACAAGACTCCCCTATATTCCTTCTACTATTTTTTTAAATCCAGCTATGCTTATGTTGCACTCTCTAAACCGTTCCTCCTCCTGACTTGTCTTATAAGGAAGAATGCCTTGCTCTAGGCAGTAATCCAAATTGCTTCCCAATCTCACAAAGCTATCATAACTGTGGGCACCTTTTCCAGGCTGATATTCAGTATTATTGATTATATATTTTGTAGTTCTGATTATAAGATGATGTAATTAATTAGGTAATTTTCTACCTTTCACACTAGACAAAATTTTTAGAGTGCATTGATCATGTATTTTGTGTGATTATATATATTTTCTCTCTTTATTTTGGGCTTTAAGCACAGTGCCTGGATCATAGGGATATTTGATGAATATTTGATAAATGTCTGCTGAATAAAAACACGATTCTTAAACCCTGAACTTTCATGAGTCTTTTGTATCTCATTGTTCATTAGATGTTTTCATTTGGCTGTACTTTCAGTGGGACACTTAGGCTCAAATTCCTCTCTCCTTCTGTGTTCCCTTCCCAATGATTCAACTGTCCAATTAATTATCTGGGACATTCATCTGGTAGTTAATTTTGACCACTTCCTTTTTTCTTACTTTGCTTCATATATCAAAACAGTTCTCATAAACTATGAATTCTTTCTTGCTGGGTTTTTTGGATTTGAGCCTTTTTTTCCATTTCCATAGTCATTATCCCATTCCAGAGTTTTATCTCTTCATTCCTTGACTATGTTAACTGTCTTGTTTATATTATCTGTTTGTATTCCCCAGTCCACTTACAACATAGCTAACAAAGCAGTCCTCTTTAGACATTGCTTTAATCATGCATTTTCTCCAAAAACAAAGCATTGTAGACTCCTTTTATCTGCTAATGGCATTCCAAGTCTCATTAAGCATCATGTGCCCTATTTATATCCAACATAGTCATCCATTCTACCTCACAAAATTCAGTTTCTCTCTCTATGACCATGTCTTTGTCGTGGTTTCTCTAATTTCATGAGATGTCTTCCTCCCTTTGCTCTTTTATTATACCATATCTATAACTTCCTGTAATACTTGGTCCAGACTTCTCTCTTTCACAGGATATTAAAGAATTTGACCATCTTAAATGAAATGTTCTGTTTTCTCTACACCTTCATAAGCTTTATAGTTTAGAAATACTACTCTAAAGATCATGTAGAAGTTCAAAAATGGTATTTTAACACAAAACCCTGTATGTTAACATGTGCCTTTGTGCTATTTTATAAAGAATGCAAGAGTTGTGACATTAAGATGTGGGAAAGATGTGTTGGGCACATGCAATAAGATAAAGTATACTTACTCTTTTGAATTATAAAGAAACTCATTTACCACCTTCTTGTATTAATTGGAATATAGTTATAAACTATGGCGCATGAATTCAGGTGAGAAATTATGTGATATATGATTTATCAGAATTATGGAATTTGTGAGGACTGAAAGTGACCTAGCCCATTTCCTTTAGTTTGCAACTAAGGAAATAGAGTCCTATGAAAGCTGTAATTCACCCAAGGTAGTTCTCACTTCTAATAAACAGTATAATTGTGATTGTAACCAAGATCTCCTAATGCCTTGTCCAATATGTGTGTGTGTGTGTGTGTGTGTGTGTGTGTGTGTAATTTCATAATATTACCTGTGTTATTTATTCAGGGTACATTAACTGTACAGAAGAGTTTCATTGTGACATTTCCATATAAGCATAGAATGCAATTTGATCAAATTCACCCCTCCATCACCTGTGTTTTTTTAAAACTGTCATCCAGTCTTCTACCTGTTATGAGCTTCCAAAAGTCAGGACTATCACTTTCTCCAGAAGTATCCTCCTTGGGGCAAGGCTCAGCTTCAGCATTTACTAGATAACCTTTCTCCCAGTTGTATTCACCCTCAAAGAATTTCAATAAGATTTGCAGAATCAGAATAGAAGGGAGACTTTGTCCTCTCTAGCATTTCACGAATTTTGAATTATCAGAGATTCTGAAATTCATCTTAGCTGTGCATTAAGAAGACAGGCTTCCTGGAGCAGCCACCATCTTCCACTACTTTGTTTCCTTAAGTCTTCCATTCAGGAAGTGATCAGAGCTAAAAAATTCCATAGGTCGAGCCTAAATTCATCACTGCAGGTCACAGACCATTGCTCATCCTCAGGCTGCGGGTCTGAAGCCACAGCTGCCACATGTTCCCACAGAGATGGTTCCTCTATTTTATAGCTGATCTTCCTGCCAGGTATCCTCTCCAAGGCCATGTAGGACTTAGCATGGTTCCCCTACCAGGTGATTACAAAGAAGCCAAGACATAAAACTCAACAGGAGCCAACATTCTCAGATATAGATTTCAAGCAAGCCTATTAAGTCATTCTTCCTGAAAGTAAAAGTTGATAGAATTTCTAGAACAATGTGAAGAAAATAACCATTTTCTTCAAAATACAAACAAGTGGTTGCTTACCCATCAGGTTAAATCCTTCTGTTAGGGTATTATCCAGAGGGTACTTTATTCCTTTTTTTCTTTTTTATCACTAGAACCAAATTCCCCAAACCTGAGGGATGTGAAATGAAGCCAGCTGTTTACTAGAGAGGAAATGCTTGCTTACTTATGTAGAGGTCCATGTAAACTGCCTGATTAAGGACTGACAGGCAGTTGAAAATACGGTCTGCTGATGTGGAGTAGGAATTTAACCGACATGAAGTCTAAAGGTATCCATTCGAACTGAGAAAGAAAGCATGTTTTCATGCACTGATATTTTGAAATGTTATGCATGAGCTCAGAAAGTTCATTCATCCTGGGAGTTTGAACACTGTTAATTTGTTTCAAGCAATTTCTATTATACCACTGAAGTCCTCTTATTGCATAACAGCCACACTTGAGTCATCTGTTTACTTAGTTACTTCATTAAATTATGGGTGCTATAACTTTCAAACTTTATAGACTTTCCCCATTTCTATTTTACTTAAACAAAATCCAAACAGGAATTATTCCCATATTTTCCTTTGTAAGAAAGGTCCCATCTGAGTAACATTATGCTAGCCTCTACAGTTAGGTTTTGCTCCTTAACAAGAGCACAGAAGTGGTCTTTTTTTCCCCTTGAATGTGCATATTCCTGATGGAGCTTAAAAACTTCCATAAATCAATAAAGTAATTGCTACATAATGACCTATTGTTAGTGTTCGTGCCCAGAATGATGTCACAAGGGGGTAATGGAGCTACTGAATCAAAAAATGGCAGCTGTTTCTAATTTATTTGAGAGTCAGTTGGACAGAAAATTAAATAAACACATAGACAAGAAGGACAAGGGCAAGTCCTTGTATTATTCTTATGATGGTTTTAATTCAATTGCGGAAGTCAGCAGGCAGCTGATATTGTGGCCTGGAGTTTCATTAATTGCCTGTCTTGCACATCAGTGAGACCATACAAGCTCACTTCATCATTTGCAGCTTTTGTTGTTTGCATTTTAAAATACACTCACCAGCGAAACATGGATCAGACTTCTTTCTTTTCCTTTTGTTAGTGCAGCCCTTCAGTTCTCAGAAGCGTAGGCTTGGAAGAAGTGACTCAATCCTCTACCTGCATGGATGGTGCCTCTCTCCTCCCTCAGGGCAGGCAGCCTAGAATTTTTAAAAATTACTCTCTCCTCCTTGGGGGAAGGCCCGAAGATGTGCATTTGTTGTGGAGCCTCAAGAAAAAAGCGCCACCTGGTTTGCAGGGCTCCTCTCCACTGTGACTGGGAGCTTTGAAATGCTCTTTGATGTTCCTGCCTGGAGGCAGCCGGGGAGGATTATCAAAAGTAGCCTTAACAGTCCAGGTTGGAGCTGGGGTGCAGCACTGTCCGTGTCGGGCTTCATATCTCTGCCATAAACAGGCTTGCTGAGGTGAGGGTGCTGCAGTGTAGATCAGGTGACAACCACCCTCCCAAACCAGAATATCATTTTGTCATAACTAATTGCCGAGTAATTGAATAATTTTCCATTCACTGTGGTAAGCCTTCTTATTATTGTTACTATTTGGGTGGTGGAATTCAATCTCATCTAGAAAATAATTCCAAGGCATTATCCAGAGGAATTTAGTTTTCTCCTAAGAACTGTAAAGCCCTTAAAAAAAAAAAGTTTCTCTTATGGCAAAAGGATCTGGAAAGGTAAACAATCCTCTTTTTTTAGGGGTGAGAAGACAGAAGTCTGGTTAAGTCAGGTAAAGATTCTTATCATAAGTTAATTGTTATTAGATCATGACTAACTTAAAAAACAAAAGGACTAGAAGGATAGGCAGACACCCTGAGGAGGAAGGTTAGTGTTGTATGGGAAGGGAAGGCTCACAAAAGTCAATAAACAAGTAAACATAGTATTTTAAAAAGAGGGCAGGTACCATGAAGAACAAGAAAGTGTGCATTATTGCTTCAAAGAGGTATCAGCCTTGGGGTGTAAGGGCTGATCTTTGATGTAATAGGTCAAAAAATGCCTCCCTGATGAACTGTTAAAAGAGCAGACAGACCTGCTAGACCCAAGGATGTACACAAGACACCAGTGGGAAGAAAGAACTGCAGCAAAGGAAACACAGAGTGCAAATCTCCTGGCGAGGAGGCTGGTGTGGCCTGCTAGGATTGGGAGACAAGTGTAGTTTGAGATGAGGCCAGAAAGTTGGGTGGGGGGGAAAGGGGAAGATCATGTAGGGACTTGCAGACCATTTAAAGCTTTGGGTTTTATTGTAAGTGTGGTAATGGTTCCCAGGAATAAATAGAGACTATGTCAAGTATGTCAAGATCCCGGTGCTGGGAGCTTGACAGGACTCAAATGAGTTAGGCAAACCAGTGCACCCTGACTGAAAATGCACGCCCCAACAAAAGTGCAAATGATTATACATTATAAGACCTCTGGGAATACTTCTGAATACTCAGAATCACAGCCCGGAAGTCTCTATGTACAAGGATCTTCTGTATTTAAATTTCTCTTACTTTCAGGAGAAGTTAACATAAAACTATGTTCCAAAAGAGATGGGATTGCCTTCATGCGTGTTGTTCTTGTGCAACTCCAACGTCAGATGCCTGGAAGCAAATTTCCCATCTTGGAAACTCACCTTTCTAATAGCTCTTTTGAGAGGAGTTAATAACTTTTACCAGCACCAAATAAGCAGGTTATGAAAAAGTGTATAGATTTTGTGCTTTAAAAAAGTATTTTTGAACAATCTTTAGGAGAAAAGTTTAAGTTTACAGAAATACCACCAGTTAAAAACTTTTCGAAGTTCAAAGTTTTTTCTTTTTTTTGGCAATACTGAAGTTTGAACTCAGGGCCTGAGTGCTATAACTTCAGCCATGCTTCTAGCCCTTTTTTGCTTTAGTTATTTTCAGGTAGAGTCTTACATTTTTGTCCAGGGCCAACCTCATACCATGGTCCTCCTACTTATGCCTCCTTAGTAGCTGGGACCACAGCCTGGTGCTACCACACCGCTAATCTTATTTCTTTAAAACAGTGCCCTCAAATAGTAACGGAAGGCACCTGTAAAACACAGTAATGAGCAATGATGTATGTATCCATGATTGCACAGAGAAGCAGATCACTTCATTCCTAGAACATAGGAAAAAAAATCCTCCCAAACTGGGCAGATATAACAGAGGTAGCCATGATGGCAGAACATGCAAATGAAGCCTTGGTACCACTCAAAACACAGACCAGGCTCTTCTGTCTTCCTCATGAACAGCTCAGGGCTTTCCCAAGATGGGAGAGAAGGCACAGGCATTGTTACTCTGGAGAGAAAAGCTGATAGGCCAAAAAATCACATCTGTCCTTTATTAGTTCAGAAGATTTCAGGGACTCTGTTTCTGCTAATGACACATTTACATTTTGAGAGTCGAGAACAAACTGCCAGGAGGGGTTGTACATGAATAAGTAAGTCTCCGAGTGAGTTAGGGCAGTAAGAGTACATGTGAACAAGAGAGGTCCTTTTCACTGGGTTTTTTCTTCTTACATTTGTCTTTATTTTAACCATCACACAGATCAGTTATGCTTAATTTAATAAGTATTTCATTCCTCTAATTTAGAAGAATAGTGAAAAATGAGAGTTTTAGAATAAAATGCATGTAGGTTCAAATCTCAGCTTACCCATAGTACCAGATGTAAACTTAAAAAGTAATTGAACCCCTTAGTTTTGGGTTTTTCATCTGTGAGATGGAGAATGTAGCATTGCATGTCTAATTTTAAATGTGTTATAAGCCATGGTCATTATTCTAATTAGAATATTAATAATTAAGTGTGGGTTTCAACAGTCCTGCAATGAATCTGCACAAGTGTTGGTAGTTTGTGTACACTGCACAAGCAATTATGAAGACACGAACTACTTCTTTATGTAGTGGAATGGAACTTTTTTTTTGTCAGATGAGCACTGTGAGAGTCTGGTGGGAGGGTTTTCTAGGAAGGCAAATTGCCTGGGAACTCGGAGGAGTCCTAAACTCTGTGTCATTCTTACCATGATGCTTCCTTGCCTAGGCCAGTCTTGGCCAGAGGCCTGGTGGGGATGATGCTCAGGGCAGCTCTGAAATAGTGGAGGCATGGGGAGTATTCACAAATTCCTCCTGACCATGTGTTATCACACTGGCCGGTAATCTTGAGCCTTCTAGGTTACAACCTCTGATTCCCTCACGAACTAAAACAAATCCCCAAATGCCTCTCATTTTGTGATTTCTCACTCTATATACATGGAATTCCCAAATGTTATTTGTAAGAAAAAAGTCATACTATTTATTTTATTTTATTTTTTCCTACTTTGTTCACATCGGAATACATATGCAAGATCCCAGCCTCTTCTTTCATATCAGGGCCTCTGGAGGGTTGTGCTTCTATTGCATCAAAATTATTTCAACATATCACAAGGTATCTATAAACCTTATCTTTTGAACATAGTTTCAGTACCTGCCACAATAGTGATTTCAATTAGTTATCTGTGGAATCATGGATGCCTTTGTTATGGTGCCTTCTTTAAAAGAAAAGAGAGAAACTAAAGATGTAATAAAAAAGAAAATAATGGAGGAAGTAAACTTGCAGAGAGTCATCAAGTTTATATGTGATATTGCTACTAAAATAGGCAGCTGCTTCTAACTAGTTTGTTCCCCATAATATAAAATACTCATACATGGAGGTTTGTTTTTCTTCTAGATTTTCAGTACCCCATTAATATAGCATCAAAGCATAACATGCATTGCTTTGGTGGAATAAAAATGTAATGCTTGCTTCTAAGTAACCCTGTTGTCTTTCCATCTGAACTCCCCTTTTAAAGCTGCTTAGTTTTGTCTAAGATTTGCTCATAAGTCAGGTTTTATGAATCAAGAAAACTCTGTATGGTCTTGTGAAAGCTGCATGTGTCGCTAATTTCCTTTTACACTTCCACTCTTGGAGACACATGTACACACTTGTGGGTATAAGCACATACCCTATTAACTTTTTATACTTAATAGGTCCTTGGAATTTTTGAGCATTAAACCAATTTATTTCATTCTGTCTCCCTTCTGTTGCACTCAGAAAAGTGAATTGCCTTAAAGTTAGTGCCTTGTGGTCATTTGACGTGAAGGACACTGCACATGGCCCGCCATCTGACTGATGAGGGACTCTCCTCCTGCTCTGTCCTCCTAGCTACTGGAATTTAAAGAGGATGAGACTAAATTTACTGTTTGCATGTTATTTTGGTTGTGACTTTATCATCCTCAGCTCAGTAAGGTCATGGTTTTTATGTTCTTCATACAAATATTTAAACGAAGGAGGAAGTAACTCTTGCATTAGTCAATGTTGTCTGTTCCACAGGTGGCTAATCACACACTCCAATTTTAAGATTTAGGGTGGGTTGTAGCTCACTGGTAGAGTGGTCCTTAGCTTGTGGGAAGTTTGACTCACAGCACTGGAAAAAGTTAATCCTGACCTCAACGTTCTTACATCAGCACTAAGGAAAGACAGGGGTACTACCTCAGTTTCCTGGGATCCTGAGATACAAATGGATGATGCTTTTCTCAAGAGCCCACTGACTCTGCTTTTCCTAGTGAATTGGGGTGACAAGAGAGAATAGTTTCAATAATCTCCCCTATTGGGTATTATTTAGAGACTCTATCTCAGTTTTACATCCCATCTTTTTTTTGAGGCCTGAAAGAATTCAATACTTAACATTTTTAAAGGCATAATTTAGCCACCAAAACAAATTAATAATAGTATAAAAACAGTACAGGGTATCCCAACATTTCTGTGTCAAGGTTGAATTCATTAAATATCCTTGGTAAAATATTCAATATAAAAATATATTATGTGAATTCCATTGTGTGTGTTTAAAGTTGCATTTTCAAAGCAATTTTGAGTCATTGTTTTACATATTTATAACATTTTATTCATCTAATTCAGAGCATATGAATGTTTTAATAATACATACTGCACTCATTACTGTTAGGATTCATCATTTTAGTATTAAGATTCAAGTCTTTCAAAAAGTACGTTTTGTTCCAGTTGTGCGTAACTTTATTATTTTTATAAAGAAATGTTTTATCAGCCTAATAATAGCATGCTTTCAAATCTGTAACTAAACACTGAAAACTTTGTTTGCACACCAGATCATTGTTACTATTTGGGAGTAAAATATGTGTCTGTTTTGGCTATAAGAATCCAGGATCCAAGCTTATGAATTCATTTTTAAAATCTCTTAAGTATCTGTCATTCTGTTTTAAAACCCAATGCTGCCTTTTAGTGTCTTTTGAGCCTCATATTCCATATTTTTGGAAGTGATGTCCTCCATTCTGTTTTCTGTTGTACTTGTTTATCCTAGAGAGCAATAATTTTGTCTGGTCTAGTTCTTCAATCAAAAGATGAGATTATGCATCAGTTAAAACAACCAACTGATTTCTCTCCTATCTTCTTAATACACAAGTTAGGCATTCCATGTAAACATAGCACTCTGTTAACTATTATAAAAGATGTATCTAGATGAAGGACATACTTACTTCAAGGCTTTAAACACAAATACCACCCTTCCTCTCCAGCTATTTTTGAGAACCTAAAGCTCTCTTGTAATCTATACATGGTATTGTTACAAGATTATGCTTTTGTCTCTGACTGTTAAAGGCAAAGAACCCTGGAGTGAAGAGAGACAACTGGAAGTAAAGCTGGTGAAATTTTAAGTCATCCCTGTGATAGCTGGTTGACTATTGAGTTCAGACCTCCAAGAATGCCAGCTTTGAAAGGGGGGTGTCACTGGGCATGTAGAGTCTCTCCTCAGTTTTGCAGTTCCAGCAATGTGCAAATATTTGACCACCCAGAGATTATGAGACTCTGAGGGATCAAGCCACATAAATTAAATTTTACCAGGTTAATATTAAATCAAAATAAAATGTCTAGATTTTGCTTGACTTTCTAAGAAGACATTGTTCATTAATAACCATTTTTTAAAACATTAGTTTAGGAACAGTGGTGGCTCAAGTCTGTAATTCCATCTACTTGGGAGGCAGGGGTCAGGAGGATTGAAGTTCAAGTTCAGCCCTGGTAAAAAGTTAGCAGGACCTCATCTTTAAAAAATAAGGGCAGGTATGGTGATGCACACCTGCGATCCCACCTCTATGTAGAAAGCAGAGGTAGGAAGATCACCATCGGAGGCTGGCTCCAAACAAAAATGCAAGATCCTATCTAAAAAGTATAGGAAAGAGATGTATCTCAAGTGGTAGACTGCCTGCCTAGAAAGTGTGAGGCCCTGAGTTCAAACCCTAGGACACCCCATACATACAAAGCCATGTATTTAAACCTCAACATGCATTCATAAGCAAACACCTAACTGATCTCATCCCACTGTATGGTGGTGAGGATAGATGATATATATTTAAATTTTTTAATTTATATATTGCATACTACATTAAACATATATAAAAATACTTATATGTAAACATTTTATGCATATTTACATTCACTTCTGGATTAGTTAAGTAATCAGTTAAGTAACATTCACTAAGGTTTCATGTTCTAAGTCAGAGTTGGTTCTAGGAGACAGAGGTACAACTGTGCAAAACAAGACAGGGCCTTATTTTCCCGGATTTTCTGAAATAGGGAGATGTAAAGTAAGAAATGAGATGAGTGAGCAAGCTGATTTCAGGTTCTGTATATGCGGGAAAAGCCATCAAACTGGATGGGAGTGGGGAAGGGACTCTTGGAGGAACTGGATCTGAGTTGACAGCTACATGATACAAGGAAGTAGGGCCTAAGGACATCTGGGGCAGCAGGTGCAAAACCTAGAGATTAGACATGAACTATGCATATTTAAATAGAAAGTGAGGTAGACGGGGAGCAATGCAAGCTAAAGTCTTGGCATTTCACAGGACCAAGGTTCTGCGTGCCAAGGAAGTCCTAGGTTTTCAGTCTGACTGCAGTAAGAAGGCAGTGAAGAGTAAAGCAAGAAGAGAACCAAGTCATGCTTCTGCTTTTCATTTGAAAGATTTCAAGAAAGAACTGGGGGGAGACAGAGGAGGTAGGGATCCATCATGGAGGCCAATTCTGTTGTCCAAGTAACTTGGAGTAGGGTCCTGCTTGAGTGGAAGGCAGGTAGTGAAGCACTTGAGTGTTATTGGGGATTTCAGTGCCATGAGTTGGCAAAAGAATTTACTGAGATGAGCAAGTAGGAGAAGCAAGAGGTTTATTAGGGCACTGGAAAGAGAAGCAGCAGGCGGGCAAGCACAAGAAGTGTTGTTGCACCCATATGAGAGTGCTAAACCAAGCAAAAGCAAAGCAGAAGAGCTCCCTCCAATGGAAGCATGGACAGATTCAAGAAGGAACATTGTGCTGGAGGTCCCAAGACCTCAAGCTTTTATTGGGGATCTATAGAAGGGGGTTGGTCAGTTCTGGAAAACTGTGCTATGTGTCACTAACTCTCAGAGACTTGGCTATGTTTAATCAACTCCTCGCACATGTCAGGTGATGGGAGGGAAGTTGGTCTTAGGTAGTCAGACAGGCGCTCTTATTTTTTGTTGGTTGTAGGGACTGGAAATCAACAAGACCCTGCTTTGTATCACAGCCATTCTGTTAATGTCAGAACATGATTCCTTATCAATACCCAAGTCATGGTTCTCAGCCATCAGGTTTCCTAAATCCCCACCTAGCCTGTACATCACTGTGTAAGACAGGAAGAGAAATCAGGGATATGCTTGGATTTCTGATTTAATCACCCATATGAATAAGTATTTTATTTACTGAGATGAAGTGGATTGGGTTATGGAAAGTGTCACCAGTCATGTTAACTTTGACATACATGTTACCTAGCTACACAGAAATGTCAAACAGTTGTATTATATATATATATATATATATATATCTTTAATTCAGGATTAAAATTTTGATATTGAGATTCCATCTGAATATAGATGTATTTAAAACCATGAGTCTGACTGAGATCACATAGAAAGACTATGGCTAAATAAAAATAAAAAGAACAAAGTATTAAACCACAAGAAATTCTGATACTTAGGAGTTGAGCAGTAAAGAAATCAGTACAGGAAGATGAAATGAAATAGCCAGTGAGGTGGAAATAAACCTAAGAGTGAGTGTCATGGCATCTCAGAAAAGAGAGTGCCTCACAGGGAGGGAAGTTGAATGCTAAGGAAAGCCCTCAGAAGGTTAGGACATATAATTGAATTGGAAAGATTGAGATTTTGCTGACTGGAATAAGAGAACTGTCACTTGAGCCATGGGGACAGAAGTCTACTTGGAGTTATTTTCCTCACTTCTAAAATATTTCTCTGCTTAAAGAACCAGAGTTGATCATGAAGTGTCAAGAGTGTAGTTTTCCCTAAGACAAAGAAGAAAGCTTCTTAATACCAAATTATCCATTTTGTGTGTCACTCAGAGCAATATTCATTCATGTCAGAGGTGTTCTATTATTGCTATGCAGATGGTAACTTTCTTTAATGTTTTAGGCATGTCTTTATTTTTTAAAAAATCAGCAATGTACTGTATTTCCTACATCTTGGACTGGGTGCTCCCCAGGAATAGGGTAAGCCTGCCTTTTTCATAGATTTTTTACCAAGAGCAGTCAAAAATAAATGAATCAATAGAAACTTCACAATCAAAATTTTTAAATTTGCCCACACATTTTGCAACTCAGTGGATGAAGAGAAGCTCTTGGTCTGTTCCTTGCAATAATCAGTCATGTTGAAATCATTGTGTGATCTACTGACTGATTCCATGTCCTTCATTTTGTAAAAACCTGCTTCCCTAAAAGCAAATGGTGCTCCAAAAGTCAGGTGAAAGTGAATGTGCTTAATTGAAGTGATAAAGTGACAACTTGAGGTTTAGTGAAAGGTGACATGTCTTTAACAGACATGTGGGAAAAATAAACCAAGCATCTACAGCGCTGAATTCTATGCATTCTGAGCATGTGTGGTTTTCCTCAGTGGTGGTCTCCTTGGAATCATGTATATATGGAGACCGGGGATCTACTGTATAAGATTTAAAGCTTGAATTAACTACTTAATACAAAATTTAAAAATACACACAACAATGGTTCTCAGGCACAGAATTTCAAAGCAAAGTGAGTTTTTCCCTTAGCATACAATGAATATGCAATGATATGAAGGAGTTCTCAGTGACCCTGGGAAGTGCCCTCTTGGTATCATAATATCTTCACTGGGCTCCTGGATGGTTCTGAATAGTATTTTTAAACTGTTCTAAATATACTGCAACCCAACTACTTGAATACAACTTGGTTAGGTACTAAGATAATCAACAAAAAGCCCACCCCCTATACTGTTGGAGTAGAACAGAGCACTGCAGATAGAGGCTGGGAGCATGGTCATTGTACTGTCACCTCTGAACCTGATCACTGTGACCCAGCATATGCCCTTCTGGAAGCCTGTCATGTCTTTCTGGCATGGTCGCCTTGATGGTTAAGGATGACATCCTAGAACTTTTACAGTTGGAAATGAGGAATCTGTGCTCTTCTCAGCAATACATTCAAGATGAGTTACATTTGCAGATAGCAAGGCTCATTCATTTTATGCTGATTCTTGTTTGCCTCAAGTTTAGGTAGTGAATTTGCTGAACTGATTTCCAAATTCTGATGAGCTCTCTATTGGTCACAAGGTGACCAGGAAAATAAAGACTTCTTCACTTGGGTGGGTGCTTGGTTTTAGACTGAAAAAGACTTTGAGTGTTCTTTGAAACTTGCTTGGTATCACCTCTACTCTGTCACCTTCCTCCCATGCTGTCATTATATGGGAAACAAGTTCCTTACCATGCTGTCATTATATGGGAAACAAGTTCCTTACCTCACCTCCCTCTCTGTGGCACACATGTTCCTCAAAGCTGTTCCAGCAAGCTTTGTGCCTATCCTCTGCCAAGTTTCTTGTCCCTTCCCGTGCTTCTGACATCTTTCCTTTCTCCATGATATATTTTTTAAGGTATTAGAGGAAACCACAATTACTAGACAGTAGGAAATCTTTGGTCTTTGATTAAGATAACTTCAGGTTAAATTCTTCAGAAACAGTGATCATCTTTATTACAAAAGAACTTCAAAGAGCATTCTATTTTTAATTGACCAATTTTTGTGTTCCTTACTACTTCATGTATTAAATTTAAAAAATGAGCAGTTATCAGCTATGTAGATTTAAGTGTTTTGTATATACTACATTTCCAACTTCTGCTGATCCCCCATAAAAGAGAACAGAGCAAGGAAGTTTGTAAGTTCAGAGGTTAAAGAAAAGAGTATTTTAGATACATGGTAGTATAATGGTAAAATTATTCTAGTCTTGATTAATGCCATTTTAAAGTAATACACACAAAATTTAACTCAAAAATACATATTTTAAAACTAGCTCTGCAATATTGTATAGGGGGCAATAAAACAAATTTAAAGGAAGCAACCCATGTATATGCTTAGAACATAAATTTTAGACAGCATTCTATATGCTATACTCAAAAATGATAGAGTCTAGTAAAGATATTTTGCAAGCTGGGAGTGGTAGCTCATGCCTAAAAGCCCAGTCACTGGGGAAGCAGAGATTAGAAGGGCCATGGTTTGAGGCCAGCTCAGGCAAAAAGTGACCAAGATCCTATCTCAACCAATACTGGGATGTAGTGACTTGTGCCTGTCATCCCAACTCTGTAGGAAGCATAAGTAGGAGGATAGCAGTCCAGGTCAGCCTGGGCAAAAATGTAAGACCCAATCTCAAAAACAACTAAAGCAAAAAAAGAACAAAAAGTCTGGTGGAGTGGCTCAAGGGTTAGAGCATCTGTCTAGCAAGTGTGAGACCCTGAGTTCAAACCCCAGTACCATCCAAAAAAAAGGGTAATTTGCAGAGATCCATTGAAAAAGTATAACTGAATTATGAGTATGCAAACTAATTCATCCAATTAAAGTGTTTTAATATTTATTTTAAACTGAAGATGTGAGAGGTATAGGATTGCTCACATTAAAAGGTCCTTGAGGACAGGGAGGAGGGAGTCTGTCTCCCTCTGCATTGCTTCATGCATTTCCCAACATAGCATCATATGTAAATGTACTCTACATAAATTCTTAAGTTCAGTGATGCTGTGTGAGTAGTAGAATGACTCAAAGTGAAATCAGTTAGGGCATCCTCCACAGCCTTGCTGGGAGTGATTTTCTTCTGTCTTGCATTTGTAGTCCCTCAACATCAGAGCTGCAATACCTCCCTTGTGGGGACCCAGTAAATATATCCTGAATTAATTGAGTGAGAATGTATTTATGAAAGCCTTTTACAGTATTCTGTAGGCCATAGGGTTTCTTTTATACTGCACCAAAATGGAGAAGCATTAATTTTTGCACGTATGTTTTTTTGTTTAACAATTAGGTCACATAGAGGGGTGATTTCTTGTGCTGTGCTCTAACATACCAGACATTACCAACTCAACAGTTCAGAACCTAAGTCTGTGACCTTTGCTGGGTTTATTAATATTTTTGTTCCTATTTCCTCACTCATTATATCAGGGTAAGAATTCTGTCCACATAGGTGTTTCACTGGGATTAACATGGAGGTAGGATGGAATAAATAATGGTGTATTGAGAAACTACAAACATTTTCTCACTCTTAGTTTACTTTTCATCTCTCTCTCTCTCTCTCTTTCTCTCTCTCTCTCTTTCTTTCTTCTTTAGTTGGTATTACTGGGGTTTAAACTCAGGGCTTTGTGCTTGCAAAGCAGGTGCTCTACCACTTTAGCCACACTCCCCAGCACTTTTTGCTTTAGTTATATTTAAATAAGGTCTTACATTTTTGCCCAGGTTAACCAGAATTAGGTTAACAAGGATCCTTGCATTTATGACTCCCTTATAGCAGGAATGACAGAGGTGCAATGGAGTTTCTTGAACTTTTTGCCTGGGTTGGCCTTGAACTATGATCCTCCTGATCTCAGCCTCCCAAGTAGGTAGGATTAGAGGTATAAGCCACCAGCACCTGGCTAAAATGTGTAAATTTTAAACACTTGGCTTTCACACAAATATAGGATAAACGTGTTTCAATGATTATTATGATTTTATACACAGTTGTACCACATACCTCTTATGCAATACAATTTCTCACCACAGAAGTCTTTGGCCTGTTGTGCTTTACCTGGGGCCCAGGCTGTGTACTGGCCTCTGAAGCCTCTGTTGAAATCCTAAAATGGAGAAGAGTTGTTTTCAATACCCTGGTACCATGCTTCCAGGATGTGGGGAAGTTTCAGCTGGTTTCTTAAAGAAGGGTGGGTCTCATGCTGGTTGTGGAGAAGGTGTGTATAAAATCACACAGACTTGAAAGGAGATTTGTTCTCATCCACTTCTATTGAAGGTGCAAAGGTGCACCTTCTATTCTGCTGCAAAGGTACTTTGATGTTTAGTGGGATTTAGTCACTAGCCAGGTAATATTTCTTGCACTTACACTGGGAGCCAGAAGGTAACAGAATGGTAGAGTCGGAAGGGAGCCTGACATTCAACTTCAGGTTCAACTTGAAATCTTGGGGTGGGAAGAAGAATTGTCAAGACCATGCTGCTTGTTAGTGATTTAACTGGCACACATATTCTTACATCAACTTACATCCCTTTCATGGTTGGGTGAAGATCCCAATCTTTACCCTATTCTCTAAAATATTTCAATCAGCAAATAAATTTTATGAAATTATTCTCAATCTCCAACCATACCACAACTGTACCACACACCTCTTCTTCAGGACTCCACATCCTCTTAGTCTTACTATCACCTATTTTTTTAAAAACATTTTTAATAGCGCCTATTAGTTGTTCAGGGGGTTTCATTGTGGCATTTCCATATTTGCTTAAACTGTACCTTGGTTAGGTTTACCTGACCATCATTCTCTCTCATTCCCCTCCCCACTATTAAAATGAATTTAATAGGTCCCATTGTTCTGTGTATAAAGTCGTCTCAAGTACTTTTAATATTTAAGTATTATATTTGGAAACTTTCAAATTATCCTTTCTATATTCTTTTCTCAAAGCTCCTGATAGTAAAGTGACAAAACACACATGTAGAATAAACATAGAGGTGAAAAATATATTTGATATAATAAATGAAAAATAACAGCCTGAGTGCAATAATTTGAGATTGACTGATGAAATTAGGGAACTATATTTCTAATATTAGATTTTGCTGATTTACATTTGTTTGACAGTAAACCTTAGGCAAACTATCAATGACTTATTCTGACTGTCAAGTGTATTTTGCACTTAGATAATCAATACCTTTTTAAAATTTCTGGTGGATTTAGGCATATACTTACACATACACACACACTTCACCATTTAGTCTTTGCACTAGAAGAGTTGAAACACTGAATTTTACCTCTTTATGGTCTTTTACTATAAATAACTTTGATTTTCAAGACTGAAAAAACATTAGCTGAAAGGTGCTCAAACCTAAAATACTAATGTAAAAATAGCTGTTTGTGGGACAGGCAACAATTACAAAGAAACACAGTTGTGTTCAGGAACTGTAGTGAATACTTCTCCAACGCTGGCTTCCAAGAAAACGATTATCACATTTTGAGAATGGAAATACCTCAATTTACAGTGCACATAATTTTTTATTTCCCAGCAAACATTTGGTAATGCATTGGTTTGCAAAGAACCTATTTTCTCACTAAACATTTTTCTAATTCTTAAAAAAGAATTACTAACTGAGATTTGCCTACTACATAGCAGTAATCATAGCCCACCCAAGCATAGGTTTTACAAGGCTAAATTTATAAAAGAATGCTGTGGCCTGAGGTTATCAGAAGAAAAATAAGTAGCGATTTATTAAGTTATAATGAAAAATAAAAGCGGTCAGTCATGCTAAGCTTCCTTAGAATAACTATACTTCTCTATGACTCAGGATCCTTTTAACTAAAATATTTAACAAAATTTGCAATGTTATAAATTGAGATGTAGACACTGGGGAAACAAGCTGACTTCTGCCTTAACTGCACCCTCCCTCATGCTGTAGGCAGAAAAATGTATACATTTCCACAGAAATGCAGAATAGCACAACAGTAAATAGGACATACATTTCTTGTCTTTATAGGTGCAAATTGGTGATGGACATTAAAACAATGAGGTGGTCCTGTTGCACAGATGCAAGTTGGCAGTTAGATTGCACTCCAAGGAGGGAGGAGAAAAAGGGGAGGGAGCTGTGATGAGAAACCTGGTTGCTACTACTACTAAGCAGCCTATATTTCAAGAAAGAGAGGAAGACCATAGAAGATAACAGAAGACATTTTAAGGGTCACACTCTGACTGCCCTGGATGGGAAACTTCTAAATTCCTCTCTGCATTGTGTGAATCAAATTCTAGATCAACTTGCCATATGAAATGGTTCCAAATTGCTACTCCAAAAATAAGTGAGTTAAAGAAAAAAGGTAATGCAGTGATAATATGGTACAAACCCTTGTACTGAATCCTTTGCAGCTAGCAAGGTTTATATATTAGCTTTGGTAATTGCCACAAGGAATGGGTGTTTGCTCTGGAACTGAACTTTAAATATTGTGATGCATCTATACAGTGTCTGTTCTGGTAGTTTTCTGTTGATGTGCTAAAAAATTCCACTTGAAACTTAGAAACTTTGTAGTAGTCTAATCTCATTATGGTAGAATTGGTTGTGTTATTAAAATATATACACAAGTAAGATATGAAAAAAGGGAAAAATATATCAGATCCATCTGGAAGAAAAAGTTGACTAACCCACACACCAACAGGAAGAGGCTGAGAATTACTAGAAAAACAACTATAAAGACACAGTAAATCAAACAGCATAGAGTTTAGAACATCAAAAACTCAGAAATTTTCATCTATTATTAATTATGATAAAAAATTCTATCTCAGAATATTTTACACAGCGACTGTTGCCAAGAAAATCTACATCTTCCTCAGCTGAGGAAAGTTAAAAATAAGAACTAAAGCTCTAAACTTCCAATGAAATTGGTGAGCCATTAATAAAGTATTACAATGCCTTTGTACATTTTTCTTTCAATTAAAAAGCCACATTTTATAGAGAAGACATTTATTACTTCAATGGTATTTAAATATTTATTGAGACTACAATTAGAATAACCATGTATCATATGGGAATTTAGTGTGTTTGTAAAAAATTATTTTTTGCTGTTAGATTGTGATTTTTAACCTATGCTATAGGTGAGTATACTTAATATAGTCTAAAATAACTTTAGGATAGTTAATAGTGGGTTTTATTCTGAATTGCTGATGAAAGACCTTTATTAGTCTTCTTATTAACCTTGTTTTATTAGCCTGTTAAGTAAGTGTCTTATTAACCTGCATAGGCAGTAGCAAGGTACATGTCTTCAAACTGCCTCCAATGATCTTTGAGGTGCTAATTAGTAGAGTGAGGCAGCTTGACTTTTATCTGCATCCAGTCCACATCGGCAGACATGTTAGCATGGAATACCTGTATTCCAATTAACATCATAACCTTGTGTTTCCAGATCCACATGTGTCACAGAGATTTTTCTGGTAATGGAATGAGAAGGGGACAGAGATCAGGGCTAATCTTAAAAGTCCAAAAAGATTATCTAAACTTTACTTTAGCTACAAAGCCCTAGATGGAGTTGAATTTTCTGATGTGTTACAGATTTAAGACCTTAGAAAGGAAAATATATTTATTCTTTTTTTCTATCAGAGTATAGGTTTCTTACAATATAAATAGATTTGCCAAGAATTTTGCCAAGAATGCAATTCTTCTGGAAACAAAATTTAGGGGGCTGGGAGTTCTAGATGAATGGTATATGGCTGCTTTGTGAAGGATGAAATCTATGACCTCTGCTCAGAGCAGAAGTGAGCAGGAGTCCTTTAAATCTAGAGCCACTGTAGTCAGATGCTACTAACTAGGGGAAATCACTAAGTTTCCTCATCCATGCACAGTGATGTTAACAACTCATTAGCTTAAATGATCAGTGTCAATGGCTTATATGTAAAACCAAATTCGTATTTGTTTTGTACGGTTGTTGAAAGAATTAATGAACAGAGTGTAATACAGTGTAGGATGGTTTTGGACATTCAATATTAAGTTGTATCAAAGTTATTACAAATAGGAAATATATTTAATTTGTGAATACCTCATTTAGAATCTGCAATTCATACTTTGTAGATCACTATGCTTTTTAAGTTGTGGTCTAAAAATGTTATGATAGAAAAATAATGATATGAGGTATATTGTCTTCCTGTATATCAGCGGAATGAAATTAAAAACCAAATATTATTAAACAAACACATTATAAAATATGAATGGAGCTGCGCAACTGTTATGCATCGTATACCTACATCATGTTCACCTGACAGGATCTGAGCATGATTCCCAAGAGAACCCATAGCAGCCTGTAAAAAATGGCCATAATGATTTACCTACTCTCCAGAAATCAGACAGCTAGAAAAACCTACCCTAACTTTACCAGATCAATTAAACTGTTCAAGAGTAAATCTGACCTGATTGGAAAAATGAGAAGCAAAAGTGAAGCAGTCTATTATAATCAATATGGGAAAATAAGGACAATAGCAAAATGTACAGAAAAGGATTTCTGGAAATGTTTTCCCATTGTACCACGTGTAAGATTCAAGCTTTGTAATGTCACATAGGTGCATTGGAGTCAGGTCTTGAACTCCCATGATCTCAATGGACACAATAAAGAAGAAACAGACCAGCAAGGACTTTTATAAATGCCCTGATAAATAGTGGTTCACCCTACTGAGTTTGGTGAGTAATATTGTATATGTATATGTTTGAGTATTAATACACAGAACTGATATTGGAAGAAATTTTAATTTTACCTCAATACAATTCACAGTTAAAAAGTTAGCCAGGTCCCAAAAGACCAAAAATCGTATGTTCTCCCTCATATGTGGACATTAGATCAAGGGTAAACACAACAAGGGGATTGGACTTTGAGCACATGATAAAAGCGAGAGCACACAAGGGAGGGGTGAGAATAGGTAAGACACCTAAAAAATTAGCTAGCATTTGTTGCCCTTAACGCAGAGAAACTAAAGCAGATACCTTAAAGCAACTGAGGTCAATAGGAAAAGGGGAACAGGTACTAGAGAAAAGGTTAGATCAAAAAGAATTAACCTAGAAGGTAACACCCACGCACAGGAAATCAATGTGAGTCAATACCCTGTATAGCTATCCTTATCTCAACCAGCAAAAACCCTTGTCCCTTCCTGTTATTGCTTATACTCTCTCTACAACAAAATTAGAAATAAGGGCAAAATATTTTCTGCTGGGTATTGAGGGGGTGGGGGGAAGAGGGAGGGGGTGGAGTGGGTGGTAAGGGAGGGGGTGGGGGCAGTGGGGAGAAATGAACCAAGCCTTGTATGCACATATGAATAATAAAAGAAAAAAAAATAGAAGGAAAAAAAAAAAGCCAGGTCTACAGCAAAACAGTGCAGGGCAAATTTGTTACTTTTTAGAGGGTGTCAGTGCTAAGAGCTGAATAGCAAATCAGATCTCCTTGGCATTAATCCACTATGATCTTTAAGACAGAAGAACCCGCTCTCTCAGTATGGGTTTAGGTGCTAATTCAAATGCACTGAGCAGCCATCTTGGGCAATTCATTGTCCCACATCTCAAGGAATTTTGATTTTGTGGATGGTGTCCTGAAGGATGATATGTTCTTGTATATGGAGACAATAGCTTGTCACATACAGCACTTCCATTGTTGAAAGGTGTTATGTCTACCATCTTAATGCCCCATGCAACCGTCCTTTGAGATGCATAGCGTACAGAGGTCTCATCTACTCTACTTTGCAGATGAGGCAATCGATGTGTCGCTTACTAAGTGACCATGAAGGTACTTACTAAGAAAGATAGACTCAGAATCTTATCTGGAGCTGTGTCTCATCCAGGGCAACTCCTAATTTTGTAGATAGATAAAATCAAAGATTTTTGGACTAGATTCACTTTGATCTTTTCATTTGTAGTTGTATTAGATGTTGATTTTTGTTTCTGCAAAGCAGTGTGATTCAGTTTATTCAACAACTAAAAATACAAGATTGACAACTTATTCATTCATCTTTTCATTTTGTGCATTTTTGGAAGTAAAGAAACACTGTAAAAGATTATTAAAATAAAATTTCAACACTAAAAACCTTCTCCTGATTTATTCTTTACTATTTTTACTCCCCAGCCAACACTTGCACCCAATTCTTCTTTGTAGTTAGAACATTTATTTCACACTGTTGTAATTATTTGTTTGCATATTTACCTCTCTGATGACACACAGCATCCTCCACAAGGGCAAGAGTGATATTTAGGCCCATTAGGTGCCACTTGTACACTTTTAACAAATGTGTGTGGAACAAACCAGGATCTGTCTAGTGCTTACTATATGCAGGTGTTGTTCTTGGAGATTCTAAATACATTATTTCACCTGATCATCAAAACAGCCCTAGGAGATAGCTGTATTTGGTAAATCACTTTTACAGCCAAGACAACTGTGACATGAAAGAACTATATTCCCCAGGTCTGCTATAAACAAAGTTATAACATAAATCTTAGCAATCTGGCCTTAGAACCTGGGTCCTTAACATTACGTGATATTTGAATCAAGGGTAATCATCAAATAGCTACCACTTTAGCATTGCCATGCAGTGTGCTCTTCCAAGCCCTTTATATATGTTAGCACGTTTTCTCCCAATATTTCCAAAGGGTAAGGATCATTGCTTTGCCTGTATATACATGAGGAAATTAAATTGAAGAGAAGTTATTAAATCTTCCTGAGGTCCCACAGCAAGGGAGTAGAGAAGCTGGAATTCCAAGCCAGGCACCACAACAGGTATAGATATGGGGTCCATACTATAAGCCCTAGACTTGCACAAGGACAAAGTCAATTTCCTTCACTTTCACACGTTCATCAAGTTCTATTGGGAATGACAAATAAATTCGAGTAATAATGTATTTAACGAAAACTCCGGGAACACAACTTCTTCACATGCAATACTCCTTGGGGAAACCAAAGTTAGACAGACAGCTTGCCTGCTGAATACAGTAAAGAGAAACTGAGTGTCTAAAGGGTGCCTGGCCCAAGGTAGGACAGCCACATGGGGTCCAATTTGTAGAAATGGACCACCACACCTCGATTGTGGGTTTTTGTGCTTACTCCCTTAGGCAGGACAAAAACAGGAGAAGCACATTCTTAGCACCCACACTTGACCAAACTGCTTGGAGCCAATGAAAATTTCAGCCATGGTGACACTGCTTCCTGCCACAGTGTTCCTTATTAAAATTCATTTCACATTTACTACAATAGGAATTAGGGTCTGGTGGGCACAACAGTTCCTGCAGGAACTCATAGTGACCCTGAGTCCATTTCCACCTACACAGCTGTCATTTGGCCACCATCTCCTTTCACTTGGGTGGTTGCATTTAGGTGCCAGCTCAGGGGTGGCAAATTGGTATACAGCAGGTAAGATCCACTTTGTGGGACTAATTTGTCTGAGAATACATAGTGACAACCTATCTGCTGGCTTTGTTTAAAAAAAGTGGCACGTTTTCAGTTGTCTTGAAACTCTGAAAGTTTGAAGAATATGAAAATGTTGGAGGTAGAATGTCACCAGAGTGATTAGCAGAATCCAGGCTGCCAAGTAAGGTAGAACACGCTTTCTATTTCTACAACAAGTCTAGGAGCATGTGTGGCTGTATCACACCTGTGACTGCTGTATTGCCTTGGTGCACGTGTGTTCTCTCCTTTGCCGCAGTCCCTTTCTGGTCTCCTTTATTAATGCCTGTCATTATCTGAGAGCATAGGCTTTTAGCTCTGCAATCCTTGTCCAAAATAGCCATTTCCCTGAAATTCATTCTTCTAACTTCAACCAGAATGAACATAGTAATCAAAAACAAGGAAAAAGTAGAAAAGAAAGAAAGTCCTATCACTATAATTTTTGAGTCCTTTAATATTTACTCACTTTCAAGAAGAAGTCCCAATTCCTCATGTACCAGATAAGATTGAACACAACAGAATAGACAAAGAGTTATAAGAGCCATGGATACCAACAGATGAGAATTTTCAGTGCTCGTAGAATGAACCAAATTGAGGAAAGACATGTTTCCCAAAGGTGAATAGAAATGAGGAAATCTAATCAGACCACAGAGACAGACAGGGAGCAGACAATAGCTAGGAAACCAAAAAGACAAGGCCTAGGGACAGTATATGAACAGGGGTAAGCAATCACTAGGCAATTTGCAAAGACGGGAAATGGCTTCACACAACGAAAACCATGGTATCTCATACGTCATTTTAAGTTGTCTGTTGGAACTGAACCTGTAATCCATGTACATTATACCCAAACTTTTAGTAAATGCCTCCAGATTCACTAGCCTTCTGTTAGCAGTCCTTTGGGAAAATGATGGCAAAGTGGGGGTACATGGGGAAAGTGACAGTTGTCAGAATGTACACTAAGAACTAAGTGCTCAGTAGAGGCAAGAAAACAGCAAGCATGGTTACCAGGAATAAACTCCAGCCTCCAGAGTCCTCAAGGGAATGCAGGATCTCTCACAACATGAAAGTAGAGGCCAGAGCTGTTTCACTGATTCTCATAAAAAGATAATCCCCAAAGGCTGGAGACTTGAGCAATCCAGACCACAGACCCTTGGGTTACGCTAGCCCACACTCATGGTCTTTTTCCTCCTGTGTTTGGACCTTGTCTTCTGTTCACTTCTAGTCCACAGTGTGTGCCACACTCCACCTTTGTCTCTCACTGGTCCACCCATTGTAGGGGCTCTCTAATCCATCCACAGATTCCCAGTGCTCCATTTCTTCTGCACTGGCACCTCTGTAATTACATGGCCGCTGAGTTCTCATTCCTGAAAATTTCAGCTCTGCACTCAGTGTACCTAGGTCATACTGAACTTCCAATGCACACAACATTTTGCTTTATATATTTTAAAGTAATGTTATTCCCCTGGCCTTTAACTGCCTGTCCATTCTTTATATTGATCTCAATGTTACAGTTTCTTTGTGTAAGGCGCATCACTAAATAAAGAGAGAAAAATCCCTGCCCTCAAGGAGACGACATTCTTAGCAGGAGGGGAGAAAATAAACAAGACTTATTATTAGAAAGTTACATGTGCTGTGAAAAAATAAGGCATAGCAAGGCTATAGGATGTGTTGAGATGGCCTTCATTGTTAAGCTGGAGAGTCAGGAACAATTTTAGTGTTAAAAGAGGGACCTTCTTTAACAAGTAGGATGAACCATTAAGAAGATACCACATTAAGAAGATATTTAAGGAAACATGAAGCCAGGAAGGAAGACAGTTCAGTCAGAGAGCACAGCAAGGAAGCTGTTCTACAAACACTGTGAGTGAGAAGCTACAGTAAGGGTCTGTGAGGAAATAAGATGAGAAAAACCAGCAGAAGATGAAGTCAGAGGAGTAATGTCTAAAGAGATTGTAGAGATGATGAGCTCATGCCTATAACCCCAGCTACTCAGAAGGCAGAGACTGGAAGGATCATGGTTCAAGGTCAGTCAGGGGAAAAAGTTAGTGAGAACCCATCTCAACCGTCAAGCTAAGCATAATGGAACATACCTGTAATTCCAGCTACATGGGGGAGGCTTATGTAGGAGGATTGCAGTCTGAGCCCAGCCTCAGGCAAAAAAATCTGACTCTATCTGAAGAATAACTAAAACAAAATAGGGCTAGGACAAGGTTTAAGTGGCAGAGTGCCTGCTTAGCAAGCATGAGGCCCTGAATTCAAACCCCAATAATGCCAAAAGAAAAAAACATCCAAATAGTTTGGCTTTTATGATGAGGGAAATTGAAAAACACAGAAGTGTTTTGAGAAGGAAAATATGATGATCAGATTTATGTTTTTAAAGATCACTTTCAGTGCTTTGTTGAAGATAGCAGAGACCAGGCAGAGGCTTCTGCATTGTTATAGGAGAGGGACAATGGTGGCTTGTCCAGGCTAGTGACAATGGAGGTTGTGAGTGCTGGATCCTTACATGTTTTGCAGAAACTCCAAGGTGTGAAAGGAGAAAAGCTCAAAGCTTTTCACTCACACATGGATGGCTGGTGCTGACTCTGACTGTGGCGAAGAGGGGATCAGGTGACACAGTCTAGGAGGAAGGCAAAGAGTCCAGTGTGTGATATTTTAACTCCATGATGGAGACATCAAGTGAGTGGTTGGGCATCCATGCTTTAATACTAGGGCCAGATTTGGGGCTGGGCTATGAATTTGGGAGTTTAATGAGTGTGGGAGGGAAATTCTCAGACTGCATTACCATGGAAGAAAGAGCATCTAGAAAAGAGAAGTGACTTAAGGATTGAGTCTTGGGACACTCCATGTTTTAGGGGAAGAGGGAGGAAGAATCCAGCAAAGGATATGATGAATGAGTGTGGAGTTAGTGAAACTCAGCTACTGGGTGTCAGAGAAATCAAGAGTTTCTGGAAAGAAGAAGGAACTGAGAATATCAACTGTCTTGCTGGTAGACCCTGTGGCACGAGAACTGACAAATGATGATGAGATTTCATACTGTGACTCTCAGAGTGACCTGGACAAGAGTGATTTCAGCGATGGTCTGGAATGGGCCTGAGTGAGAGAAAGAAGTTAGAGACAAACAGTACCTAGAGTGAAGCTCCATGGCACCTCTCACTAGCAGAATCAGAGAAATTGTGTGTAGCTAGAGAGGGGAACTGGCAGGGTTTTGGTTGTTGTTATTTTCTTTCTTCTATCAACTAGTAGAAAATTCCTAGTGGAGGTAGAGGAGATGGTGGTAGGAGGGCAAGGAGACTTCTTGCAGCCACTGATGAATGACGGGCTGTGCACAGTAGAGGTGATGGCCTTCCATAGATGCTAAGAGCATTTGCTGGGACTGCAGCTGGCAAGTGTTGTCCAGAGACAAGCAGAACCCACATTCCCTGGACAATTCATGAGCCTCACCCAGGGCCACAGAATCTGAAACTTCAGGGGTGGAATTCAGAAAACTGCATTTTCCCAACCCCTCCAAAAGATTTTGATGCATGCCTAAAGTGAGAACCTTCCAAACTAGGAGACGCTGTTTTATTCTTCAGGACAACTCCAGGGGTAACCTTTACGAGGTTATGAATTTTCTCCTTGTAGACATTAGTATTTGGCTGGCTTAGAAAGGGACCTCAGCTTCAATTCTTCTTTTTTTTTTAATTAATTAATTAATTAATTTATTATTCATATGTGCATACAATGTTTGGATCATTTCTCCCCCTGCCCCCACCCCCTCCCTTACCACCCACTCCGCCCCCCTCCCTCACCCCCCCCCACCCCCTCAATACCCGGCAGAAACTATTTTGCCCTTACTTCTAATTTTGTTGTAGAGAGAGTATAAGCCATAATAGGAAGGAACAAGGGGTTTTTGCTAGTTGAGATAAGGATAGCTACACAGGGAGTTGACTCACATTAATTTCCTGTGCGTGTGTGTTACCTTCTAGGTTAATTCTTCTTGATCTAACCTTTTCTCTAGTTCCTGGTCCCCTTCTTAAATGCACAACATATTAGGGCCAGAGAAAGGGTTAGCCAAGCCTCACACTTCTATACCTTGGAAGAAGTGAAGCCTTCTTTAACAAGTAGAATATATTATTATACTTGAATTGGCTATAATAGTAAATATTTATTTTGAGTGAGAAAAAGACATCACCCCAAATCACAAGTTTTGAAACGTTGACAAGTACAGCTGGCCTTTCTTATTCACAGTTCCAAATCCATGGATTTAATGAACTTGGGATAAAAAGTATTAAAGTGGTAAATTTCAACTGTACTGACCATCTACACACTTGTCATTGTTCCCTAAACAGTACAGTGAAATAACTGTTTATGTGACATTGACATTGTAAGTGATCTAGAGATGAGTTGAAAGTACATGCAAACACGGCATTATTTTACAGAAGGGACTTGAATTAGTGTTGTTGGGTTTTGGTATCCATTGGGTGCGTGTCCTGGAACCAATCATCCATACTAAGGGACAAATGTACCTCAAACATCATCAATACAGAAAAATCCTATTTTTACTTACTGCCGGATATGACTTTATAATATTTTATTTCCTAATTATTTTTGCTATATGATCTTTGGTAGCTTTTATTATTTTTCCAATGTTATTTAAATACAGAAAAAGTCTCTATGTTACTTTTAATTGAAACTGAGTCTGAATTTGCTTTACTGAGTATTTAGAAAAGTTCCTTTTAGCATTACAACTAGTATTTGATATTGTCTAATCCATTTTAAAGGTTGATATATTTATCAAAACCTCTATTAAGTTTCTTTCATATGTTACATCAAGATGTCAGGACAAAGTTGGGTGTGAGGTGCATGCCTATAATTCCAGCACTCAGGACAGTGAGGCAGGAGAATCACAGGTTCGAGGTCAGCCTAGACTACATGGTGAATTCCAGGTCATGTTGAGGTACGTATGAGACCCTGTCTCAAGAAAACAAAAACAAACAAATAAAAGATTTCAGGGCAGTTCAAGCTTCTTGAACACTCACTAATCACAAATACTCTGAGTTGAAGGCATTTATTTAACAGTTTGTGTTAGTATCTTTAACTCTAAACAAAAATATATAATCTTTATGCTAAATGTATCAGAATTTCATTATCAAAGTAGCAAGAAGTTTCCACATATTGTTAATGCGTTATTTGATTTCTATCATTTTGTTAGCTGAACCAGCAATATCTAAGGGTTTATTTATTATTTTTATTTAAAATATCTTCCTTGTAAGGAGTTTCTACCCTGGAAATGCTTACAATTTTTCTATTAAAATTTGTTAAAATAATTTCTGTTGGTTTTAATATCTATATCTATCACTATTAGTTCAAGTGCTAGATTTTCTCTTCGTTCTGGGGAAAATGGTACTTTTAAGACACATCCTCATCAGGAATCTATAAGTTCTTACTTATTATACTGAAATGTTACAAATTCCTTTTAAAATTGTAGTTAAAATGTTGTATTCAAGCTTTATAAATCTTTCAAAGAAAATTTTCAAATTCTCTTTAAAACTTTCTAAATATATTTTAAAGCTCTTAAAATGCCATTTTGCCCATTATTACAAAGTGTGAACAACCGTTTTATGGGCAGGCCATTTCTTTACACTTAAGAGTATAGGATAAGAAAACAAACAGGCATTGCGCTTAGAGCTGGCACTGCATGAACAGAGCCCATAACTGCTGCAGAGAGCAAAGTGTCAGCATCTTTCAGCATCACTGAGGTGTTGTTTCCTCCAATGACATGAAGGGAATGAGCCTGAATTCTCCAACATCTTCATCTGTCACATCGAGTGAGCACCCTCTCAGAGGTGGCTCTACACCACACCTGTACCAGAACTCAGCTGCAAATGGAATGAGTGTCAATCTTATAAGCACGTCTATTGTCTCCAACTCGTCTTCCCATTCATCAATCTCCAAAGTTACTGACACCATTTTAAAGTCATTCTCAGGAAGGGAAAAATGCATGAAGGATGTTGTTGTAAGAGGACAAGATAGCAGTCTTGAACCGCAGTCTTGAACAATGGCTACTAAAAGTCACAACCACAAGTTTTATACATTGCTGGGCTCCTCTTCAGGCCCGGAAGGCTCCAATGGAAGGGACAAGTCATTACTGTAAACTTCGTCAGGTTCACGGTCTTTCTGTCTCTCTACTTGATAAGTGTACTTTTCTCTCTTATGTTCCTTTGGGCAGTATTGTTGCAGGAATTTGCTAGCTGAGATACAGGACTCTTGAGGCAATTATCAGGAAGCAATGTTTTACTGTGCCAGCACAGACTCAGCGGACTCCTGTCCAAAGGCTGAGCCCTGAGAACAAAGGGGTCTCACCTTATATACCCTTGCAAGCAAGTTACAGAAGCAAAAAGCAAGGTCTAATCCATATATGGTTATATTTAATTTTATTGGCTACTTTACCCAGTGCTACCTGACTTTCCCCTCCCTGGTGCTGTGTAACCTTCCTCATGTTCAGATTTCTCAGGTTTTATTTCTCTGCATGCCATCCCTACCTCCCTGCTACTTTCTCAGGACTCAGGCTTAGACTGTTTTCTTCTGATCCTCCTCCCTGCTACAGTACCTTCTATGATAACTAATACTTTTCTAACATCCTTTATTCATTTCTCCATGGTTAGCGCCATATCTTCAAAATCCTGCATTCTGTATTTTACAGAATACTTAACTGGTCATTTTTCATGATTAAAGTATAGTTCTATAATCAGAGCTGAGCTCTCCACATTTCTCCTGCCTGCTGTGTGACACTCATACATGCAATCTTTGGGATGCTTGAGCTTTGGTAGTAAAGAGAGGAGATAAGATGGAAATAAGCATATCTACATAGCATCTCTCCAGTCTGGATGGCAAGACCAATCACTTCCAGGTGGGGAATTTTCTAGTGTTGATAGTTTCCTGTTGTATAAACTGATGCTAGAGAAGCATCAGTACTATTTTAGGGTCCTAAGAGTAAGACTAGCCAAAGTAGTAATAGACATTTAGACTAAGGGAGGGTTTTATCACAAATGCATCTAATATTTGCTACCTGGAGCTATGCTCATGTCATCCATCAGCATCTTACAGTCAATGTTTTGCTCTTAAAAACTTAGAAGCTATGTTGAGGCTTGTTATTACCATGTTTGTCCTCTTACCTGAGAGCAGTCATGCTGATAGCTATGAAGATATCCTAAAAATGGAGAAGTTTATTGCATGTTCTGTTATAGATTTATCCTATGAGAATATGAGCGATTTGCTTCCCTCTGACCTCAGCATGACCTGTGAACTCCACATAGATCTTCCCCCCGCCCTACACACATACCACCTTGTCTCCCCTACCCAATGCCAGAGCTTACAACTTTGGTTTATGCAACTGGTCGTCCTTGGATGTAATGAATGAATCCATGTGTAAATAGATGATTGAATATTTTAGTTTCTCCTAACAAGGTTTTATTTATAGTTAATCTCAGCCATTCTATATTTACTATTTTAATGAGTAGATTATATTGAGAAGCTGCAGCCTAATAACGGACATCCTAATTCCAAAATCTAAATTCCTCCATGATTTTAAATGTTGAGAGCATCAACTTGACACCTTAAGGAGAACATTCCACTGGACAAAAATTAATGGAATTTAGCACAAAAATTAAAAGTCAAAATGATATCTGAGGTCCTAAAATAAATTTGAGGTTCCGTGAAGACACATGCATTTTCTGTTGTGCTCCATGTAGTGGAGGTGCAGGTGTAGGAAACCACCGATCACATATGATACCAGTGCAGAGCAGGTTCTATCAAGGAAGCTTAAAGGCGTTGACAGCTGCCAATACATGAAAACTACGTGCTCTCAGTTTTGCACCAAGAAGTGGCAGGGACTGGGCTACAGCTTGGCACACCACGGAATGTGCAAATAGTGATGTAAAGCCTTGCTACTCTAAGTTTACAGAATGTGTGACAATGGGACTTCTGTGGGAGGAGTCCAGAGAGGGGAAGCAGGCTGAGCGTGGATGCTGACTCAGAATGGAGGTGTGCAGCAGTGCAGGCAGGGACACCAGCTCATCCATATGGTGGACAAGGCCATTGGACAGATAAGTATTAACTGACTAAATGCATAACTGAGAATTACTGTTGTTAAAGTTTATCAAAACTTTTCATAAATACAAAATTGATGAAGAGTGATTGAAAGACAACCACAAAGCACAGCACAGGGGTGACTAAGGAGAACAGTGGTAGAGCAGTGCATAGAAGACTCAGAAAATAAGTTTTAAAACAGAGCACAAGGGCCGAAAGGAAAGGAAACTCAGTCAAAATTAGGCCTGGTGCAGGAGAGAGATTTCTAAAGTCAGCTTCAAAGTACTGGATAAGAAATTACAGTAGACAACGTAATGAAGTTGAAACAATACTGGACAATGACCCATTATTATTACCTAAATTAATGAAAAGACAAGATTAATACCTCAGACATCACCAGGGCAGAACAGCAATCAGGTTCATCAACATCTCAATATTCTTCCATTTTCGTCATCCTTCCTAGGAAGACCTGGAAACAGATGCTGAAGAAAATTGAGAAACTGTAGCTTGAGTTGTATGCTTTGGTAATCACTGTGAAATAAGTCAGAACAGAGAAATAGATGGAGTACAAATCTCAGGAAAGTACTTAGACACTTCCAGGAAACTTGAAAAACAGTGCTGTAAATGGGTAAAGGATGAAGAGAAGAAAGGACTCAGAGAGAAATAATATGTAATATTCATGTATTCTTTTTCTAGAGGAAAAAGGAAAAGCCAAGTATTTAGCATACTTTTACTAAAAGAAGAACAATTCGTCTTCATTCCTTTTTCTGAGACTTTTAAAAAATCTCTCAAGCATTGTGTAGTAACTTTAAAGGACAATTCCCTCAAATAACCATACTCAACCGACTTAAATTGCTGTTGCTTGTAGTGCAGTCACAGTACATCTTCCTTCACTGTAGATCCCATTGGTCCAAGGTCATTCCCAATAGAAAAAATAATATTCCCAGAAGGAGGAGAGACAAGCTAGAGCTCAATGATCTACTTATTACATAGCCTCACACACAAGGATCCTTCAAGTCCAGTCCAGATTCCAGCAACCCATCAGAGGACAACCTAGATGGCTTAGCCTTCCAGTGGGATAGATACATGAGCTAAACCACTGTGTTTTGGTACGCCCACAGTTTTTTGTTTGATACACAGCATTATTATGGCCTAACACACTGATAAAATACTACAGTGATCTATGCTCTCACCAGCAATGTAAGAACATTCTTATAACAGGAAAAAACAAAGTTTGTTTCCTCCCATTCTCACACAATTAACCACAGAATACTTCTCCTCTGTCCACCAAAGAAATGTATGTGTGGTTTCTTCCCCAGCAACAAATTCTCCAGGAACACCAGGTGTTTCCTATAAGTCAATGCTGGCACTGTCTACCTCAGTCAGTCAGATCCTACAGGCTGAGGGTACAGTCTCCCCAGACTGTACACACACACACACACACACACACACACACACACACACACACAGGGGATTGAACTCAAGGTGTCATGTGCCACCACACCCAGCCCTACTTTAATAAATTTTGACTAGGGTGGAAGCAGTATTGAGATCTTTGGTTTTTTTTTTTTTTTTCACCCTTTCCTTAAAAAATTTAAATCCAAACCTGACATTAAGGGCTAAAATAAATTAGGTATTTAAACATACTAAAGAGAAAGGTTTTAACATGATCATGACACAAAGTATTGTTAACATGATCTGAAATGAAAATTCAATATGGAATTTTTAATTGCAGAACTTAAATGACTATGTATTTCCTTCCTTTCAAAGAATCATCTTATCAATACTGTCTCAGTGTCCATGTGTGGACATCAGTCATCAATTAAAATAGTTGTGCCTGCATGGAAGATGTGTGACAGTTGTTCAACAGTCACATAACAAGTCAATGTGATCCATTAAAAACAGTAGGTCTCAGAAAAAAATTATTTAAAAGTGGACATTTTCACAGGTCTTATCATTGGAACTTCTTTCCAATATTTCACTTAGATTTCAATCAAAGAAATATGCATCAGGACTTGGTTTAAGGTCATTAATCTGCACAATCCTACCATAGTTTGTGTGTCATGAACATAAGAAGTAGAGAAGAGAGATAAAAGCATCTTCTTAAAGGTTCTGATTATGTTATTTATAATTTTATTTGACATTATTTATAATTTATTGGAAATTGTTTACTTATAGTAATCTCATTTTCAGAAGGCCATTTATAGCTAATGATTGTTATGCAACAGATAGTTCTATGATTCTCTACTAAAATACCGAAGAATGACTTTTCTTTGGGATTTCTCAATGGTAGTGCCTTCACTATTGAGTGAGTTTCCATAATTTACAAGAATTTCCTTTGGTTTGGGGTTTGGAATATAAACATGGTAGACATATTCGAGTGCTTATTAATTATGATAAATATGTACGTGGTTTCCATCAATACTGCATATGGGAGTTGTGTGTTTCTCACTGTAATTCATGCACTGTGTTATCCATCCAACAAACAAGCGTCTACTCTACCAATTGCTCTGTATTAGAAGTGAGAGTGCTAAAAATATAAGGTGAAGTCCTGTCTTCAGGAGGAGAAAAGGAGAAAGCGAAACAAAAAGAAAATCTTATTGGTGATACTGGGTAATTGATCCTAGAACACATGCTATTGACACATTTTTTTGCTTGGTTGGGTGTTTATTTGCTACTCTACCACACAAAGGGTATGAATTGCTTGAAACTACAATCCTTTCAGGAATCAACATTTATCGAAAGTTTCATATTTATAGAGAGTAAAATAAAATATAAAAGTACTCCTTAGGTTAAGAAATCTGTAGGCATGTATAGAATAATTTAGACCTACCTCTGTTGACCATTAGAATCAAATACCTGAGGAGAATGAGAGGAAAGGGGCCCAGCTCACACTAATTGACATTATAAGTATATAATGCCTTGAGATCATTTCTCTGAAGCCAGTAGTGAGTGGCATTGATATGATGACTACGCCTCATTCTTCTTAAGGTGATTTTAATCAGAGTGTCTCAACCTCAGCATTACTGACATTTAAAAAAAATTCTTACTTTTTCACTTTATTAGGATAAATTCATTGTAGGGACAGTTCAATTTTGAATATTACTGTCATTTGGGGCCAGATAATTCTTTGATCTGAGGACATACTAGTAGCATCTCCCAAATTGCAACAACCAAAAATAGAAAAACATGTCCAGACATTACCAAATGTTCCCAAGGGGAGGGCAGGAATGTCCCCTGGTTGAGAACCCACTATTAGATTCAGCAGCTTGTCTACTGTGGCCTGGGGCAATAGCCTCAAGAGTAGCATTTTCTACTTCTAAGATTCAAAGTATTATAGAGACTTATTTGGAAGGTTTCCATAGTGAGGGCAGAGGACCAGAAAGATGCTGTAGCAGAAATCCTAGTGTGGAAAGAGGGGGGATCAGTTAGTTGGTACTTAAGTGTTTGGGGAAATGAAAGAGAAATTTGGGGAAATGAAAGAGAAAAAGGAGTCACTATGACACAGGATTTTGTGTTAGGTGGGTGATGTTATCTCCAGCAGGGGGCAGTGAGGAAGCCCAGGAGTTAAAAGTAAAGTTCTACTCTGAGAGTAAAAATAGATAATGAAAAATAAATAGACTGCGTAAATAAGTATTTTAAAGGGTAGTAATGACTTCTGGAGCATTGAGGCTAGGATAGATGCAAAGCAGGTTGAAAACAAGAGGATGTTGGTGACTGTGACAATTGGCAAGCAGTATGGGTGAAGATGGGGGTGGAGGAGAATTGATGAATGCTGGAAAGCAGGAAAAGAAGTGTCAAAGCAACTTGCTGGGTAAGGAGTTATTGGATGACAAACTTTAAGAGTTATGGTCCAGAGCAAGACTTCAGTCACTGTGCTCAATTAATACTTGAAGAGTAATGAAGTTTTGAGTCTCAACCTGGTTATGTCATGCATTTGAAGTATCTAACAACTCCCTGCAAGGATCCCAGGCTTATTGAGCAAACATTGAGTTATAATCTGACCTCCTGTGCAGGTATTTCTATAAGGAGAATATGTCTTGGTCATATTAATGGGAACATTAAGGCTGTCATTTATTAAAATAACTGGGATTACATACTTGAAATATTAGTTTGATGATTAGTTATCATGGGACAGCCATTGATAAAATGAGCCTTATGGACCTGTAAAGGCAGAATTTGAATTTTGTGAAAATTCATAAGGTATTATTACTTCCATGATAAGACTTACCTAAATGGCTAGCTACACTTCCCTAGATGTCACCATCTCTCCTTTGTCTCTTAGTTGGTTTTTTTCTTGTTTGTTTATTTGTTTTTGTTTTTAGTGTTACCAGTGGAGGATCCAGAAAAAGAGAGAGTTGTGGATATCAGTTCATTCAGGTTGGGTAGTAAGGGATTTGATATTCAGATCAAGAGCTAAAGCAAGCAATTGAGATACATGAATTTAGGAATTACTCTAGACTGGAGGTAAAGATTTGGAAGTTACCAGCACATGTAGGATTGGGCAGTATACTTCATGACTAATGAGTAGAGTGAGAAGGCAGGGGTAAAACCTCAAGGATTGTCAATATTTAAGAGGCTGGGGATATGGCTCAAGTTGTGGAGTGCCTACCTAGCAAACATGAGGTTCTGAGATCAAACCCCAGTACTGAAAACAACACCAAAAAATTTAAGAGATAGAAGAAGAGAGAAGGGGAAATAAAGGACAGAGGAAGAGAGTGAGTTGGAACCTAAGAGTAGATTTTAGCACACAGAAATTAAGAAAGGAAAGCTTTCAGGTGCGCAGTCCAAATAAGATGGAACTAAAAGCATTGGTTAGATTCAGTCAAAGAGCTTGTATTGGTCTTGGAGGGAGGCTGAAGCCACTTTTTAAGGACTTATGTGAATAGAATTTGAGTAAGTGAAGAGGGGTGCAAGTGTGGAAGTGGATGAAGGAAATGTTGATTCCCCGTGAATATAGAAAATAACAGGTTAGCAAATTAGTGGAAGTTGTAAGTGTAAAAATGACAAAGGTATGAAAGATATCGAGTAATCTTTATAATTCTCTTTCCATCCAAAGACAAAGCAGCCTCTTTCAACTCCTTTTGGAAGAATGTGTCTCTAATATCCTAAGGAGTTATTGTATATAATGAACTAACTTCTCTCCTTGGCAGCAGAACGGTCCTAGTTGTCAGAAGAATTGAGAAAATCGTTACTCAATTTTTTTTTTCTGTTTTCTGTGGTTCTGATGCATTAGCATCACCCAGCAGTTTGTTAGAAACACAGAATCTTGGGGGTGGGGGGTTCCAGTCTTACTGTATCAAAATCTGTATTTTCTTAATATCCTCTTATGGCTTCTACCTACATTAAAGTTTTAAACAAGCTGCTTTAGAGCAATGCTGAATCTTGGCCGTGGTTTAAGACCATATAAGAGATTTAAAAGGAGTACTGATTGTATTAGTCAGGGTTCTCTAGGAAAAAGAACCAATGCAATATATATAATAATAAAAGGGGATTTCTGGGATCTGCTTACATAACTGGAGGCTGGGTAGCTCAATAATGGCTGTCTGCATTCAGGTGAGGCAGAGAACCCAGAAGTTGCTGAGTCCAAGGAGCTGGAAGCCTCAGAACAAGAGAGACAAATAATGTAACTCCAGTCCAAGGCTGAAGGCTAGAAGCTTCGTGGAGAGTAGCTGGAGTGAGTCCATGTTGAGAGTCTGAGGACACTGGAGTTCAATGTCTTCAGGTAATGGAAACAACCATAGATGTACTCATGCAAGAAGAACAGAGTTTGCTTACACTGGCCAACTTTCTCTTCTACATTTATTGCACCCAGGCCTCAGCTTATTAGATGGTGTCACCCCCATTCAGAGTGACTCTTTGACCCTTAGTTGCTGTCCCAAGTATCAGTCCTTCTGGAAACACCTTCACAGATATGCTCAGAAGTGTGCTTTACTAATCCTAGGCATGTCTCATTCCAGTCAAGTTGACAATAAAAATTAACTATCACACTGATGCTCAAACCTCATCATGAGTTCATTGGTCTGGGTAGGGTATAGGCTTGGCTCATGAGTAACTCTTGAAAAGTTCACCAGTTGAGGCCAGGTTTAAGAACCAGTATTCTGGGAAATAAGATCCCAGGTAACCTGGAAACTTGACCATCAACTGAGAAGAGTAAGCTGGCCAGTGAACAGTAAGATTGGATTTTTCATACTTTCTAATTTCTCAGTTCAATGCAGTGGAAGACAAATTACACCAAACCCACTAACTACTTTGAATGCCTTGGAGAAAAGCTAAACTTATAAGAGATATGTTACATGACTATAGGATAATGGAAAAAATGCATAATTGAAACATAGAGAATAAAAAACAAAATGAAATGAACCTCAAGAAAGTTTCTTGGTAAAGAGAAACTTACAAAAAAAGAGAAAGTTCTTATGAATTGAAAAATAATAAAAAAATAATAAAGAGTGTATATTTGGGAAAATACACTTAAACATTGACTTCTGGATGAATTTTAGTAATGAGTTTATACCTGTTTCCCTCTCAAAAAAATTTAGTCAAGAGCATAGACACTGAAATTTCTAATCTAAATTATTTAAAAATCCTATTCTGAGTATAGTAGTTATTGAAAGTCTAATGAATTCAATGACTTTATCTCAAGTTCTAGTTATACTGATGTGGAAATAGATATATTTTTGTATGATTATCGATCCAGTTAAAGATATCTATGTACTCAAAGGATGGAGACTTTCTTAGACCACAGCAGAACACGTAAGTTGGCATGAATTTCTGGTGCAAGTGTATTACCTCCTAAATGCATAAGGCTATATGCACAGCCTGAAGACGGCAGTTCCCTGGTTTGGAAAAGAGAAACAGTTCAGCGCTCTCCCCAGAATGTGCATTGTTTGCTTGGCTGTGATGATTTCCTTGCCCTGGGCCATAAGCCATGAGAGTTGTGATGTTGGGTTGTTAGAGACTATTCCTGCCTTCTTATGGAAGCTTATGCTGAACCTTCACAGAAGTATATGCTTGGCACTTGTGTGATGCTGTGTCAACCATTCTCTTACTTGAGCCTCACTGACATCATGTGTGACACACAGAGCTGAAGTTAGAGCTTTAGCTTACAGATGATATTCTAAAGATTGAGCTCCCTAACATCTCAGGGAAACTTGGAAACCATTTCTATGAAGAGTATCCAAGTGTAACAGAACCTGAGTTTTGTTAAGAGATTGGAGTAATTCTTCTTTTTCTTTTGCTCTTTTTGTTCTTTTCTTTGCTTTACTTCTTTTCTTTTGCCTTCTTCCCTTTCCATTCCTCTCTTCCTTTCTTCCTTCCTCCTTCCCTTCCTTCCTTCCTCTCTCCCTTCCTCTCTTCCTTCCTCCCTTCATCCCTCTCTCCCTCCCTTCCTTTCTTTGGTTTGTTTTTTTCAGACAGGTTCTCACTATGTAGCCCAGGCTGACTTGGAACTCAAGACTCTGTGGCCTCCACCTCCTGGTGCTGTGGTTACAGATATGCACCACCAGGCCCGGATGTGATTTCTCATTATATTTTCTTTCATTTACATTTGTCCTGTAGTTTCCTAGGTTCCTGCTCCACATTCTTTCATTGTTCTTTTCTTCTATTTTCCTCTATTCTTATGTCATTTGTTATTTGTTCCACTTACACCACTTTAACCCTTGCTTTATATTAGAAAATTCCAGTTTCAATCATAGTCTAGTGTACCTTAAATTTTAATTCTTATAATACATTCTTGTTTGCATAATGATGATGCACTGAGTAAAAAATCAAAGGGGAGCTAAGCTATTGGAGTCTTATTGTTGAATCTAAATCAACTGTTTTTCCTTAGGCCATTGGCAGTTTTTAAGAAGCATCTTGTACATTACAATTTGCTAAAGCATAGCTTTTCTCTGTTCCTTAGAGTTTGAATTTCCTTCCCCAATGGAAGCAAGATATTTTATCAAACTGACAGTGAGGTATTCATTCTTCAGCTTTCTACTTCTTGGAAGGGTGCCTTCAAAAGCCACAAAGTTCCTTAATTGTCCAGATCACCTGCTTCAGAATACCTCAGTGTTAAACTATTTGTTTTTACCCCTTAGAAGACCATAGTACAAGTTTTGTTAACACTTTGACGCCATGCCAAAATATACAACATTCATTTAAGATTGAGTATTAAAGGATCTATTCATTCATTTTAAGAGAAGGGAAAAAAGGAATAAGGGTCTTTCACACATTCTCTCTGTAATTATAAATGTAAAACTATTTTTGATTCATTTACCCAGCATATGGAAATATTGTGAAGGTTTACTGTATAGTTCACTTGTATTTTCCAGCAAAGAAAAAAAATTCTGCATTTATTCATTTATTTTGGATTTCTTTTGCCTCTTTTTCATAGTCCTCAAGGTGCAAAATAATAAAGAGCTTTTTATATTAGTTTAATCAGTCATGCATATACGTAGGTGCCTCCATGTTTGGGATAAGTGCCACCAGGCATTTAACCACAGCTCTGGCCAACTACACATAGCTGCCCTTGTTCTCCCAGGCCCTACCCCTCTGCTTCTCAATGCCCCCACAGTGCCTGCATCCTGCACACTTTTGAAAGAAAGGTGTGCTGGCTTTCTGTGATTGCTAACTGGTAAATTCAGTTCTATGGCTCAAAGTGCCTAATGCTACCTCTCTTCTACTGGATCATCCTGTAAAAAGACATTGTGAATAGCTTTGGGGAAGTCACAAGACATGACATTGATTTTACTTAGAAGAATTAAAAGCATATACATGGAAGTTTTATAAGGTGAACTAGCATGAGATGTCAACACACACACACACACACACACACACACACACACACACACACAACTTACTGTATGCCCTGCATACAGAGCTTCCTTTGAAAGATGTTGAGCTGTTCTTCATTGTCTATATACCTGGACACACTAGACCAGGGATAATTCAACGACAAGCTCGGAAGAATAATCAGTGTCCAAAGCTGTGGTAGTTTTGAGAATCACAAGGAAACTCAAACTGGATGATATCTGACTCAACCCAAAGGTTCCTTTCTAAAGCATTGAGAAGCGCAGAGAATGTATCAACAGAGGCAGATGAATTGAAGTAGTGTCAGAAAGGACTTGTGATCTGCCCAGTGAAAGCCCTACCTAGGTTTTACTTCAACCAAGATGATTTAGACAGCCACAAGAATTGCCCCTCTCCCCCAACAGCCTCTCATACCTTTGAACTTGCTTCCATTACCTCCTCCACCATACTTTAGTTATGCCTGTCTTGAACACAAGTCACCTATACATCAACTTGTAACTACTTCACATAACACTTGGAACCATTATATATGTTTTTTCTTTTGGTTCTGGTCCAGGACCTTGTACAAGCATAACAGATGCTCTACCACTAGGCTGTGCCCCAAGCTCTCCACTTATTTATTTATTTTTTTAGCAGAGTACTAAGCATGTGCTCTACCATTTGAGCTATGCACCCAGTCCTTCTTTGATTTAGCTATTTTTTAGGGAAGCTCTAGCACTTTTTGCCTGTGGCCAATCTTAGACTGCCATTCTCCTACTTCTGCTTCCCATGTAGCTGAGAAGACAGGCATGTACCACCACAACTGGTTTGTTTATTAAACCTCAAATCATGGTCCTCCAAATCTCCACCTCCCAAGTAGCTGGGATTATAGGTGTGTACCACCATGTCCAGTTTAGTATTAATAATTCCTGAATCATGAATTTAAACAATCAGTTCAGATATTTCCACTACCATTGCTCTGTGACTTCAATGAGACTTCAGCTTCATGAATCATGCACTTTCCCCCATTTCAAAAGTTCTCCCTTTTATTTCATTTATGTAGATTAGATTCCCTTGTATGGTATGAAGTGGTAATATTTCCCAAGATGTGAAATTCCTTTCCCCGCTGTCTTTTGTTTCACACATGTAGAAAACCCTTTAGGCTGTCTCTGGACCTGCACACTGGCAGCTGGACCTGCTGGAATAAGGCATGCCATGGGACATAGCAGTTTCACTACTAATTCAGGATCACCAAAAGAGAAACTTTTAATTGCTTGGCAGGTTTACAACATTTCTTTAGTTAACTCACACTCTTGAAATTATTTTGTAAAACATTCTCTGTGATTTCAAATCTACTTTTCTAATTTCCTGCCCCTCCCTAGCAGGTGGGGATGTCATCATCTTTAAAATCACACAAATTCCCTGTCCAAATTTGACACATTCACCCCCAACCTTCATTTAAGATTAATAACTTCACATTTTTTCCGGCTTTTGAGAAACCTTGTTTTCAGACTTGCTCATTTCTTGGCTTTGTTGATTCAGTTCTCACTCTTTCTCAAGGACTTTTGATTTTTAGTTTCATTTACTTTTTGGTGGTACTGGGATTTGAACTCATGGCCTTATGCTTGCAAGGCTGTTGCTCTACCACTTGAGCCACTCTGCCAGCTATTTGTTTTTTTTTTTTTTAAGACATGGTCTCACTATGTATCCCAGGCTGGCCTCAAATTCGTGAGTCCCTGTCTTCTTGTGTGTTAGGATTACAGGCTGAGCCAGCACACCTAACTTGACTTTCACTTTTTTTTTGCTTAAGAAAATATTCAAGAGAACAATATTACAGATGCCCACTGACCTACCTCTCAGAAATAACCAATATATCTTCCCATTTTTGTTTCAGATGTATTCTTTAGAGCACAAATAAACAGTAAGAAAATAAGTGTACTGTTCCCATTCAAGTTTTCCCCCTTTCCTACTCCTAGTTCCTAGTCCTACTCTGTAAATTTAAATTTTTTCTTAAGTAATATGATGCTTTATAGGTCATTCTGATATTTTATCCAATATTACACTGTGAATTCTTTTCACATTAATAAATGAAGTTCTAGTGCATTCTAGTTTTCTTCATGTTATTACAATGAATATATTAATGGGCTTCCCTCTACAAAAAGAGTTTGCTGTTACAAATGATGCTGCCATAAGCATTGTTACAGTTTGAAGATGAAATGTTCTCACAGGCTCATGTTTTAAATGCTTGGTCCCCAGCTGGTGGTGCTACTATGGGAGGTGGTGGCTTAGCTGGAAGAAGTAGGTCATTGGGGATGTTTTCTTGGAGGTTGTGTCTTATCCTGCGAGCCTCTCTCCGCTTTGCTTCCCATTCCCCAGAGGTGAACAGCTTCACCTATTGCTCATATTGCCATGATGGTCATCTTCCCAGTGAGCTCAGAAACTCAGAGCCAAGTGACTATGGACTAAACCTTCTGATACCATGAGCCAAAAGAAACCCTTCCCCTTTTACATTATTTATGTTGGGTATTTTATCAAAATGATGAGAAAATAATGAAGACAAGCATCATTCTACTTGTTTTCCCAATTGCATTCTTAACATATTAAATCTGACCCTATTCCTTACCAAATAACACCTGTTTCTTCTCCTAATCTAGAATCCATTTGTGATCAACATATCATGCCATCCATTCATGTCTCACTACTAAAATTTCTTCAGTTTTTTTGCTGCTCTGTGTGTCCACCAAACAGTTCTTGATTAATAAGCAGGCACTGAGGAAGTTGAACACACAGAAAGTTGATGCAAAGTACATGGACTCTAGTCTTTGCTATTCCTTGTTCCAAATCGCTGGATCCAACATTACTTTCCACCAAGGCCACAAATATCTCCAACAGGACATTCCTAGGTTTCATAGTCAATATTTTAAAGACATTTTACAGAAAGAGAAAGGAATTCAGTATTATCAATTAATTGTACAAACAAGGTGACCCTGAAGCAAACAAGGTGAGTTAGTGAACTGCAAAAATTCCATGAAAAGGTCAATACCAATATGAGAAAATTTCATCTAGTTCTTGTTCATATGTAACTTGTTCCTTGAATAAGAAATAATATTAAGCAATGTGCTTAATAAAGCTGTACCAAGTTCAATGAATGACACAGAGAGGTCCCTACCCTTGCTCTCTTGGAGCTTACAGCCAAAGAAGAAGAGGTGTGATAAGGTTTACACTCAGAGTGTGAAGTGAAGCTCTCTAAACACTGACTTGGGGATGCCTGATCGCCCAGAGAAGTCTGGGAACCCTTCCCAGTGCCGGAGTCTAGGTGGCACTTACACAACAAGGAGGAATTCATTGGAAAACAAAGAGTGTTGGATGGATGTTTCAGGGAAAGAGGGACAATATGAGCAGCCAACATGAGCCCAATAGCTTGGAGAATGCAGGAAGACAGGTTGGCAGTTGATGCAAAGTAAACCAGTGAATCTTTGTTACTTGAACGAATAAATGAATGAAAGGGGGAGAGAAAGGGACTCCTGTTGCTGAGAAGATGATTACTAAAAACAAAAGGCTGAGGAGTTTCTCTCTGGTTCAGAGGAATTTCTTAAGGGAGACAGAGTGATTTTGAGAGTTCCATGTCACTTTACCTAACATATTCTCAAAATTTGTTTACAACTGCCATTAGGACTTCTTGAAAGGGTGTTTAGATGGGTGAGTTCAACAGTGACATCATATCTGATTTCTTGGTTGTTCAGCAAGATGGTGATGTGATTGATACAAAGGCAACTACAGACAAAACACAAAGTGGACTTGCTCTAAAGCAGAGGAACACAAGGTAATGCAAGCTTCCTGCATGGACAACCACACAGTACCTAGGAATCCCAGAGCACTCCAGGCCAGGCAGATATGTTCTGTGGTTCTGATTTCCTTGGAAGTGTTTCCTTGCAAGTGTTTCCCCAACTTGACTGGGGGAAGATACTGTCTGACTTTTGGAGAAGACTCTATTTGCTGGTCAGCCAGGATGTTTTCCATCCTCCTGGTACTCCTGAAGGTCCTGAAGATGATGATTATATGCTTGTCTCATCCTCAAGCAGAAGTGACTAAATACAGTCCCAGCAGCTTCTTGGGTACTTCTTATAAATCTATAAAAATCAGAAGAGACCTCCACCCAATGTGTCCAGACTCAAGCCTTCAGGCTGGTTCAGTTCTAGCCTTCCATGAAACACACTCAGGACATAATGGCTTATGGCATGAATGCATACAAGAAGAGCCAGAATGTACTCCAAATATGTCCTTCAATATAGCCTGCTGCATTTCTGTCCATTACTATAAACAATCTAAAAGGGGTGAGAACCTTTGTGACAAAGTCATTAAAAATCCAAGAAGTGAATGTTACTGCAATTATTTCAGTTGACATCTGTCTGGACCATAGGGACCACAGGGAACACTAGTTCAGGCTAGATTCTGACTTCTTGAGTGGGGGGGTTACCATGAGTTAATTATGTTTTGATTATATTACACACTTCATCTATAGCATATGTTTATTATTATTGTTGATAATCCATTGATATGTTGTTTGAAGGAGAGTCAGATGGGATGGGGAGAGATGAAGCAAGTACACTGACAGGAAATTGTTCATATGGTTTACAGGCTGGAGATTATTCTGCTGTTTATTTTCTCTGAAACTGTAGTGTCCCTAGAACTCTGCCCATATTTTGGTTTTGCTTGGAGAATCAGAGCAGGTGGGGAAATAGTTTTCCTCTGTGTCAGTCATGTTGCCTCTGTCTTAGCCACAGACAGTCTTATAAAATGACTTAGGCCACATTAAACTGGAGGAAATCTGTGTAGTCATTACCTTCTCTTTTGTTTAGAGAGTACACAACTGAGATTGAAGTCCTAAAAAACTATCTAAATAGATTAGTGATAGTTGCTCAGTGCGTTCATAGGGAGGTAATTTATTGTCTGCATTTGCAAGTTCCCCATTTTTGTAGTAGTGATTTTCTTCATCAGTGAAAGAAAACTATACTGTTCATTAGCTTGTATAGAATGGCAATAATTTCACCTTATGAGTTTGCGGTAAAGACTAAATTCATTAAAAAATTAAGTTTGTGCATCCCTCCAAAATGGCAGCATTTGTTACCATCATTGTCAATAAACTTTACAATTTACTCATACTAAACCTAGTTTTACAAAATATTTGAAGTGGCTTTCATTAAGAGACCACTACATTGAAGCTATTAGAGTAGAAATAATGAATTTTTTTTTCAAAAACAGAAGTGTTTAATTTCATTCTGTGTTTTTTGGCAGCCCAGGCAAAAATTATGCATAATTACTTATATAATAATTATTAACTGATAAAAGAAAAATTACCAATTATTCAGAAAGACAGATTTTTTTCTTGGCACTAAAGTATGAATATAATTTCTTACAATATATTTTTCATAAATGATAATGAAAAAACATAACCAATGTTGTATTCAGCAATGATTTAAAAAAATCTCAAAGAGTTCTTTGCTATTTCAATAAAAATAAAGGGCATATCATTGTGTTATAACTTAGTAAAAATGCTCTCAAGTGAATGTTTAACTTCTCATCATAGACCCAAAGGTTAGGATGTAACTTAAATTTCCTAGAGAAGGAAACATATCTCAAGTCAGTGGTTTCCAAAGCTCAGTATGTATCAAAATTCACTCAAGGAACATTATAAAAGGTCTAGGACCCTGCTCAGATCTGTAGAAGCTGAATTTCCTTGGACCTGGTCCAGGCATGCTTATTTTTCCATTTTTATTGTAGTAAAAAAGACACAACATAAAATTTACCATCTTAACCCTTTTGAAATATACAGTTCAGTTGTGTTAAGTACACTCAATAGTGCTGTGCAGCCATCACTGCCATCCATCTTTATGACTTTCCATCTTGTGAAATCGAGACTCTAGATCCATTAAACAATAACTTCCTATTTACCCTTCCCTCAAGTCCTGCCACTTTCTGTTCTACTTTCTGTCTCTATGATTTGGACTACTCTCAGCACCTCATGTAAGTGGAGTCACACAATATTTGTCTTTTTGTGAATGGCTTATTATTTTTTAGCATGGTATCCTTAAGGAAATGTACTGTAGCATATTGCAGAATTTCATTCATTTTAAAGGCTGAATAATATTCCACAAACCACATTAGACTCATTCATTCATCTGTCAATGGACACTTGGGTTGCTTCCACATTTAGCTAATTTGAATAATGCTGCTATAAATACAGGTATACAAATGTCTATTGGAGACATTGCTTTCAGTTCTTGTGTAAGTAATGGGAGATGGGAATTGGTAGAAAAATAGCTGTTTGTTGGGGCATTTCTGGGATGTGTTCTAATAAGCTTCTGAGAGGACTCCCAGCAAGATGTTCTTAGGAGGACCCAGAGGATCCTTGTTCTGCTGGTGAGAGTGACACACCAGCACACGGTTGACATGCTCAGGTATGACTTTCCTCTGAGGCCAGACTTAATAAGAGCAGATGCTGCTGTAGAACTCCACTCCAGATTTCCAAGGGGATGAGATCATCATGAAGTCGCAGAGGCCAGGTGGTGGTGCTCAACTTTTAGAGGCAAGAGAACATAATTACTGGAAAAGGTAGCAGGCTAAAAAGGCAACCCACATGTCAAAAGGATTTAGATCCTCTGGGATATGTGACAATGGTTAACATACCTGTTGATTCCAGGGGCAAGGTAGATGGTCAAACAATGGGAGGATGACAAGCCAAAACTTAAATAAAAACCAGATGGTTAGATAGATAATGTAAGGCACTGTAATAGAAAGTTATCATCTCTCATATATGTATGACCTAGTAATGATTCTATGGGTCCCAAAATGTCATTCAGTTGCTGCCAATAGACTAGGGTATACAGAGGCTGAATGATAGATGGAATTCTGGCTCAAGTACAGTTCCTGCTGATCCAGTATGTCCCAGGACATACTGTCTCCTAAAGGATGACAGGGACACACACTGTAGCTCTCTGGCTGAACCTCACATCATCCTCTGGCCTTGTGGAAGACAGTCATTATGGTAAGAAAGACCAAGAGAATATTCACTAACATTCCCATTCCTCACTCCAGAGAGAATAAATTAGAAACATTATTGCATCCTACACAGAATGGTAGAGGTTATTGCCACCACAAAAGGCTTAAAAGACATAGGGAGAGTAGTGTCCATAATTTTTTCATTTAATCCACTGGTATGTCTCTGGAAAACATCAGATGAGTCACTGCAGGTGATTCATGTAGTCAAGTGTAACTACAAAATATGAGCTGCTATGCTAGAAGTAGTATCCTTACCAGAATGGATTGATCCAGAGTGGATTGATCCAGCCCCTTCAACTTTGTATGCAGCAGCTGGTCTGATAAGTGGGTTATTTTTAATGCTTATCAAGAAAAAGAATCAAGATATTAACAAGATGGTGGACTGGAGACACTGCCCACATCATTCCACTTTCATAAATGGGAAATAGAACTTCAGATGCATGGAAACGTGGGTGGATTAGAAAGGAAGAGGAGGACACTAGTATAGAGGACATAGAGGGAAATCCAGATACACGAAATTTTGGATTGATAAAAGAAACAAATGGAAAACTGCATTGGGTTTAGGACAAGCCACTCTTCACTTGTGCCCTGAGCACCCTGTCCTGTGTGACCCAACAGAGTGCAAATTTGGGGGTGTGCCCTGACTCACCTGTGCCTGGAGCTCTTGCCCCATGTACACCACATGGGTGGAGAGAGCCAATAGCTTATAGGTTGTAACTGAGTCAACAGCAATTGGAGATGGAGCCTGGTAGACCTTGGTGGAGCAGGTAAACCAAATGCCAGTGGGCGTTATCCTGCCCTGAGCCTCCTGTGCAAGGCAAACCTATAGAGTATGCAAAGTTCTCATGGCATGTCTGGACACTCACCAAACACAGGAGGCACTGGCCAACAGCCTCCAGTGCTAGCTGTAACCTGGGCATTACCAGCCCTGGTGGACCTGGGTGGAGCCTCTGTATCTTGCCCAGGTGAGCTGTACAATACGATCCAGGGAAGCAGACAAAACCAGCAAATTTTGTAGCACACATCCACACTCAACCTATATTGAGGGACACTGTCCTGCTTTCTTAGGGGTGATGGAGGTGGTGAAGCCCCCCCACCCCAAGTGCTGATCTGGAGAGGATCCACCCCCACAACCACTCCTGCCACGCAGGGCTAACCCACTTGAAGAGTTGCTGCTGAGCCAAAAGACTGTTCTACACCACCCACTGGCTGCTGCACAACAGTACCTATCATTAGCCTAGTCCTTACTTGGCCATCAACTACCTTACCCAGGCTGCACTCAGGGAGGCTTGGGGGCTATCCAATGCTTAGCAGAGAGCCAGAGGTGGTCACATCCACATAAGAGCCATGGACAGAATCCTGAGGGTCATAGATTGGAAGAAAAACCTGTTACCCTGAAGAGTCCAGCTGCCATACACCTTCTTCCTCAGCAAGGTAGAACTGACTTTCAATTTTACTTTTTACATTTTCTTCTCTGTTCTTATTCTTTGTTGCTTCTTTCTTTTTTGTGCTTTCCTCTCTCCATGAATTTATTGTCTTTTTCTACAATACTTAGATTGTGCCTCCACACACTATTATTTCTTATACCTTCATCACATATACTTCCCCTTCTTTTCTCTATCTTCCTTCTTTCCTCCTTCCTCAACCTCCTTGTATGTACTACTACATTTTTAATACTTACGAATTTAATAATTTTAAACTCTTAGTTTATGCTATAAGAGCCATAGTTTCTTCTATAACCAATTAGGGATATAGTTGATGGTTCTAATTGTCTTTTAACATGTGTAAATATCAAGTTTAGTTTTGGATTGTTGAGTTCATTATTGTCCCTTGATTTCTCTCTTCTGAGTAGAAGTGAAAGAGATATAATACCTATACTGAGCTATATCCCAGGCCCAATGTTGAGAAACTGCACCTCAACTCTGCACTACCCTGTTCTGCCTGGTCATAAAGAATATTTCATCTGAAAACTACAAGTGATTAAAATCATAAAGCGATGACTTGGTCTCAGAGGCAAAAATCACAATGCAGAAACATAAGAACTGTGAAAAACCAGGTAACATGACTCCTTCAAAAGCAACAGTAATGCACATTAATGATAGTGAATGGATAAAATTCTAAAGAACTCAAATGAATGATTATAGGAATGATCAACAGAATCAAAGAGGACATGTGTAAACACCTGAATGCATTCAAAGAGAATAGAAACAGGTAAATGAAGTAAGGAATACAATGCAAGATGTGAAAGAGGAATTCAATAAAGATACAAAAATCCCAAGGCACAGGTGCATGGCTCAAGTGGCAGAGTACATGCCTAGCAAATATGAGACCCTGAGTTCAGTACTACAAATACTGATGATAATGATGATGGTGATAATAACAGTAGTATATAGGAATCCTGAAAAAATCAAATTGAAATACTGAAAATGAAAGACTCAATAAGTCAAATGAAACACTCAGTTGAAAGCCACACCAGTAGACTGGATCAAGTTAAAGACAGAATATGAGAACTTGAAGAAAAGGTGGGTGAATTAAAACATTCAAATATATACAGAGAAAAAAGAAAGAAGTTCAAATGCAACATGCATTTGAATCACGGGCATAGAAGAAGGACAGGAGGTACAAGTTAAAGGCATAGAAAACATATTAATTAAAGTGTTAGCTAACAAAGTTCCCTAAACTTGAGAAAGAGATGGTAATCTAGGTACAGTAAGCTTTTCAGACACCAAATATACAATATCAGAAAAGAATCTCCCCAAGTACTATTGTAGTTAAACACTAGGCACACAGAACAAGGAAAGAATAGTGATAGCTGCAAGAGGCAAAAGTCAGCTATAAAGGCAAACACTTTATATAACTAATTATGATTTCTACTCTCTACCATTATTTTTACTATAAAAATAGCTGTATTTCACCTGTACTCTTAGTTTAGCTGAGCATTAAATCTTCAGCTGAGAATTATTTTCTCTTGGCAGAAGTCATTCCTCCATTCAGAATTTTTTTTTTGTAAAGAAATGTGCTCATTGTGTAATTGTTGTTTCTTTGCTATTTTTAGAAGATATAATTACCATGGCTCTTGATATTATTTTTGTTTTAAAATTTTGATATTTTAGTAGAATACAATTGGGTCATGTCTACATTTGGTTTGCAGAAGCAGATCTGGTATTACAAATTTGTATAGTGGCATTCTGTCTTGGATTTTTTAAAGGAGTCATCCCAAGAAAAATGGACAAGGGAATGGAATAGTGGGACAAGAAGGGGATGGATGCTAAACAAAGATGTGACTCCCAGGAAAGTTCCACAGTGTGCAATCTACACTCTACCATTCAGGAAACATTTCCACATTGGAGTCAGTCTGGGTCATACCTCAAAATTACCTTTATCAGGGTGCAAAGTAGAGAGCATACTTATACATGCCTAACTGTCAGTGGTGAGGTTAGGTCTGTTCTTAAATGGATAGGATGTGAATTTCCAGGTACTCTGGTTTGTCATAAACAAAGACAATTAGTTTCCCACAACCTAAGGATACACCCTTGCCAAAAAAATTCTTGTGTTTGAATTGGGAATGAAGATATACCTAGAGTCAATATGGGGAACAACCAAGGAGAAATATGGGCAGAACCCTATGGTGTTTGGTACAGAGAGAATTGTTTTATTGGCCTTCTATATAGTTATCTTGATTTTTGACTCTGAACATATATACCATATATAGAAGGTCCCAACTACTTGTCAAGTTTTGAAAAATATCCTGCTATCATTATCTCTAATCCTCCCCATAATATCTACTAAAAGCCTTTCAATTTTAAGTTAATTTATTGTCCACATCTATTAACATTTTATAATGCCTACATTTTTATATTTCTGTGCATATACTCTGTGAGATCCTTGGAATCTCAATTTTACTAATTTCTTGACTTGTATCTGATTTTTACATTGTCTGTTGAGATTTAATTTCATTAGCTACATATATTATTTTAATTTGCTTCTTTGGTAGTGTCTTATTCTTGAATCATGGTTTCTATTCCTTTTATTATAACTTCAAGCATGTTTATTTTTCAGGTATTTTTGCTCCTTTCCACAATCTCAAATTACATATTTGAGATCAAATTTATTTGCTTTTACTAATGAATGGTTGCTTCCTCTTTTAGATTTTCCCTGTTTATTTATATTGATTGTGAGGTCAGCAGCATCAAGGATGATGAATATTTGTGTGTGCATGTGTGTGAGAGAGAGAGAGAGAGAGAGAGAGAGAGAGAGAGAGAGAGAGAGAGAGAGAGAAAGAGAGAGGTGTAATTGCCTATGCAACCTGCCTGGGATTAAATTTTTTTTATATTTTCTGATTTTATAGTTCCCATGGCCCTTCAAAATGTGCAAGATCAGCACATTTGCTCATTACTCATGAACAAAATTTCTCAATTTTCTGTAGTGATGCCTTTTCTCATCCCAGACCTCTAGACAGAGGCAAGATTTCTTGTCATTTCCATTGGTCAATGGTTGTATATTTCCAGTATCTCTCTTCAATGAGGAAAAAATCCCTGATAGTTCTGGTTTATTGTGTTCCAATTTCTTCCTTCCTACTTAAATATGCTCAAAGTTCATCTCTTTTTGTGACATTTGTTGAGTTTTAAATTTTATCCTCTTTGTAGCAAAGCTAATTTTCAGGTAACAAGACCAATTTCTAACACATACACCTGCTGGATTTCAGGTCCATTTTTATTTCTAGCATCTGAGAATTTCTTTCTCATGAGTGCATCTATGTATTTTTCTCACTATTCCTATCTGAGAAGGTTGAGAAGCATCCTAGACTAGCTTGGTGCATCATGCAGTTGGGATGGAATCCTTCAGAAGGAAATGACAGCTTAAAATCCAAAGTTACCTTGTCTGAAAAAAAGCAAGAGTGCTGTTTTATTGTGTTACTAGTTGAAAAATGTCCTCAGGACTAGGTAAGGAGGTAGGGTTACATTGTCTTTAAGCTGGTCTTTCTTGGATTGAAGGTCACATCATATTTTCATGGGGTTACATGGTGTAATATGTAGCACCTGGTATTCTTTACTCTTCAGGAATGCATGTATTCTTCATTGTATTTTCCAAAAAGTTGAGTGTAGCAATCCAAAAATAACAGGAAATTAGGGGTTTGTCAACCATTGGAAGGACAAGAAGTGCAGGTTCTTGGTAAGAACCTCAGGAAAACTTTCAATGCAATAACAGAACTGGCCCACCAAGGAGCCACAGTCAGAATGGTGAGGAACCAGGAAGCCACCAAGGAGGCTGCAGGTTTTGATTCAAGTCATGAATTGCATTCATAATTATTGGCTTTATAATTATTCTCTCCCCAGAAAACCAAGATTGTTCTTCATCTCTCCTCTTGAAACTAGGGTTATCTGCTAACACTACTACAGAAATCCCCAGTACTTCTAAAAGCTATGCTTGCCATGGTAGTAATTAAGAATGGTAAAATAATGACCTTTGCTCCATTTCGTTTTCTGAACATTTCACTATATATCTGATGTGATAAAACTAAAGCACATCTGGCACCCTTAGCTGCAAAGGAGTCTAGTAAATGTGACTTTTAACTTCATAGCCTCTACAACACAGTAGACACACTGGAAGAAGTGTGGATGAATACTGAATACAAAGTCACTTTATTCAGCTCACTATGGATACAATGAAAACACTTCTGGGACATCTTCCTCCAGAGACAAGAATTTGGGGAACATTGGAAAAGTGAATCTACCCAAGACAGTAAGAGAAACATTACTGGGAATAGATTGAAAAAAATTTTATTCTGAGAAATACTTAATGGAAAATTTCCATAGGGGGTGGGTTATGGGACTTATTTGACCAGAACAAAACTAGAAATACACACTTTAAATCACATTATTGTCCATGATTTATGAGTGCTGGATATTTATTATTTTTACTGATTGAAGTAAGACAACTCATAATGCTTCTAATTAAAAATTAAATAATATTTTACACTTCAATAAATATTTCAATATTGTCATTATTATTGTTATTACTACATGTAAGACACTTTATAGAGAAAATTCAAAATACTTTATAGCAACTCATAATTGGAAAAAATATTTTATTTCCTCTGCTTTATTATCAGTAACATTTACCAGAAATCATGCTATCAATTTTCCATTCTTTTGAGGGATCTCTAAATCATTTTTACTACACCCTATAGTATTAAACTAAGGAATAAGTGCATATTCTTAAAGGGGTCATTTAAATTCTTTGCAAATATTTTCATGGAATCAAACCAAAATGGGGAGGCAGTTTGTGAATTCATGTTGTTTGCTGCCTGGTCCTCATTAGACTCATTCTGCATTCTTCATTCTCTGGAGTCCAAGGCACATGGTCTGGTTATTTTCATGGCTGGTGCAATGGAATTACCATTTCAAGTTTGTAGGGGGTTCAGAAGAAACATGATAAGAATAGCAGGAAGGAATGGCTTACTTGTAAACGATCTACTGAAATTTTGAGTTGATTAGGTTTGGGAGGCTAAAAGGGAAGAGAAGGGAAATGTACACCCAGGTTTCTTTTCTTCCAGTTTCCTGTTGCATTATGTGGCTTCTTGAATGTTGCATAATATAAATCGTCTCACCACTAGAAGATAAGTTTTAGCATCGCAGATTCAGCAGATTTACTTAATTTCATCTTTTCCAGTTGGATATCGGCATCATTTCAGGCCAAGAGAGTATCTCATGTCACCTAATGAAACAAATAGACCCTGGAGTACTCATGTGATATCCACAATGTTGGCAGACGAGTGTTTCCTTTCCTCTGCCAACCACCATCAGCATTATTTTTGGGTGGATCTGAATTCAAACAGCCCAGAGTTTCCATTACACCCTCCTAATTATTTAAAAGGGGGCTGCTATAATTCATGAAAACTAGTCTGTTTAGTTGTACTGGTTACCATAACATCAGATTGAAAAACTGCTTTTCTCCAGTGGTTTGGCTACAGTATATAGCAGCCATCCTAGTAGCATCAAGGCATTAGGATGGCAAAGCAATACACAGTCAACAGTATGAATGGAACAATTCACACTGTTGTATATAGATATAGAGGTTAAACCCAAACACATGAAAAAGTGATACTGGAAGCACTTGGGAACAGCTGGGCCAGATGAATAACTCGATTGGATGCCATGAGGAACGAATTAAACAACTGACTGGAGACCAGGCTGCTCCTGTGACAGACACTTTAATCAGGAAGTCAAAAGCTGATTGACAAGATGAAAAGCTGGATGACATGAAAAATGGAAACAGAAGGAACAACACAAGAAAAGGGCACCCCAGGTCAGCTTGCTGACAAAAATAATCAAGTACGACAGGCCATAATCCAATCTTCAAGTGTTTGGCATGGTGCTAGTTATGGGGATCTGCAGCCAAGAGGAAAGAAAACTATTATTAAGCAAAGAAATTATCTGGTTTTCTAGAACTCACTATTACATGTTCACTGGAGGGTTTTCTTTTTCTTTTTTTTTTTAAAGCAAGTATAATAGCTTTTGTTGAGTTTCATAAGATCAATTAAAAAGTGCTAATATATGTGGATATGAAACCCTAGAAAACTGTGTCAAAGTATTTTAAATTCATAGTTGCATAGGTAATATGCACATTGGTGGCCTCAAATCACAAACTATAAGACCTTTTTACATTCTCTTATTCAAGGCACAGAGGAAGAAGAGGTAGCAATTACTAAGGAAGGTTTTTGTGGCCCATTTTATAATTCATATACTGGAGACTTACTGCTGAATTACTGTTGGAATCCAGGGCTGAGTTCCATGCCAGAGAAGAAATTTGTCTGTATTATTTGAATTATTTCTGATATGCCTCAGAATACTACCTGCAATCCAACAGATATATTTGTAGATGAACTACCTAAAGGATAGAATAATGAATTTTTAAGAGACAGATAGCATAAAAGTTTGCCATTCCTGGGATAAATGTATGCATTTATGCTATATGGCTTCAGTTGACATAGTACTTTTATTTCAATAGTGGATCATTTACCAGAGGAAGGCCCAGAAAAATAAGCACCTTGGCAGAGTTTAGATACCGTGACTTCATGCCTTTTGAATAAACTCATTCGTCCTTTGGAAAAATAGAAAGCTTGCAGGAAATATCTAAAGACCAGTTTACACTGTCTCCATGGGATTCCTCTACCGGCATTAAATCCACATCTCAAGAGAAAAGACAGGATGTTTTAATTCATTGTCTTAGTTTACTAGTTTTCAAACTGTGTTTCACATCTCTTGGGGGGCAGGGTATTAAAAGAAAAGTATGGTCACAGAGGACATGTTTCATTTGTATCTGCTCCATTACCTTCAAATCCCATAGGTATTGGAGTTCTGGGGCATTGAAAACATTGTCAAAGGTTTTCTGGCCTCAAAAATGTGTAAAAGAAAAACACCACTTTGATGCTATTACTCTTAGGTTGTACATTACTATTTGGCTGAACATATTCAGCTCTAACCGGGGACCAAGCTGACACATTTTGCTTGGATAAAGTACCTTACAGAAAGTAAAACTGAGTGGATTATCAATAGAATTCTAGGTATACCTAGCTCATCAATCATTTTTCAATTTTATAGGATTTTCTTGAGTGTGCACCATTGCAAATCTTAAAAGCTTGCATCAGTAAGATGCAACCATATAGTTAAATTTACATGGGTCACTACTCTTCAAAGCACTAGCTTCTTCTTCCCACTGCCTTGATGGACATATGTCTAAACTGTCAGGCAAGTAACTGAAAAGGCTTTTATTTATGCTCTGACCCTGAGTTGTACTAATGTAGAGAATCTAGCCTGGAGCCGTGTAACATCAATGCAGCAAGAGAAAAATGGATCTGCTGAATTTCTATTCTGGTTTCACCCCAACCTTTTGAAGGTCTGCTTCACTTCTTTTCTATAAAAGGGAGCTACTTATACTAACCTAAAATACCCCAGGCTGACCTTGCTTCTTAAGCCTGCTTTTGCTTCAGACATGTTTCCTCTAGCCTCCAAATTCTGTGATTTCAGTGTCATTCCTATTGCACCGCTCATGACCAGTGTTTTATGTGCTCACCTCAGACTCTGTCATTCCCCAGTCTCTGTCTTCACTATTCTTTGATTCTGCTTATTCAGTCTCCTCCTTCCTCATCCTGATCTTGTGGAACTTGATCCTTGCTCCCTGATAATTAGTCTTTCTTGGCTTCTTGTAGGGCTGGGGACAGTGTGATGGAGATTAGCAGTGAAAAGTGGAGAATTGTGGCAGTTCAGGCCATTCATATTCATGGCAGTGTTTTATTATTTTTATTATTTGGGATTTTATTTAAATATCAGATGATGAGATATGATATAACATTTAAAATAGACTACTGAACATGTAAGTATTTAGAGAGAAAATTCATCATATAATATATAAGATAAAATATATAAAAATGGGTTAGCTGTTAAACTTATTTGACTTAACACACATGCTTTCTGCAATGTGAAATATGTGTCTAATAGTGGTGGTAGTGATGCCTTTGACTTTTCCCTTGCCATCGATCTTCACTATCTACCAACAACTACTCTGAGCCTCAGGTTTTGTGTGGTACATGAGGGAAAGACTAAATCAGGTGCACAAGGCACCGAGAAGTTGAGAGCTCCTCTGTGGCAGGCATTTGAAAGTGAAAACAACACAGAATTTAAAAGAATTATTTGTGTAATGTTCTGAGAAAGTGTCTGATTTTCCCTTCATGACTCTTGATGTTTCTTATTTTAAAAAAATTAAACATCAACATTCTTTAACTTTTGTTCAATGCACTAATTTGCTAGCATCATAAAAATAAATACCTTTAAGAGTTAATTAGATAGACCATCACTAAATGAGATTATAGTAATGTACTTCACAAACTCCATAATTACACACACACACACACATATAAATATAACATAGGTGTCACACACAGCTGATAACTGAATTTCTTAACCTCCTGTATTTTTGTAACTTCCTAGTTTAAAAATGTTCAATGGCCGACCATTGTCCATAAACATTGTCCATAAATACACATGCTTTATTATCTGGTGACTCAAAAGAAGAAATAAAATACATTCATTTATCTACTACTATGTGCAAAGAACATTAACACATGATATCATGTGTTATGATATTTTAAATAATTTAGGTAACCTGCTCAAGGCCACAGAACTGCTGAATGGTGAAGCCAAGATTCAAAACGAGATCCATTCATCAGATTGGGCCAGGATACAACATCAAGACCAACAGGAACGAGCTATCCAAGGTTCCATTGTAGACAAGGATCAAGCAAGTGGGAACATCACAAAATAGGCCATTGTTTGAGAAATCTTGTATTATTAATGTGATGTCAGATCTCAACACTATCCCATTGCCAGTAGAGGTCAGAGACTAAGGTCAAGTTCATACCCCAAATAAAAAGTAAGCATTTACTCATTCAATTGATACTTACTTACTCTGGTAGATTGTTTAGTGGCCATAAATTCCTCCCATTCCAATATGCACCTTCCCTTACACTGTGACATCTATTCTTCTCGCTCAAAGTTAAATCTGTTTCCCCACTCCCTTGAATATGGCTTGAACTTGTGACTCTTTTTGACTGACAGAATGACATTGTACATCTTTGAGATCCTTGGTCTCAAGGTGTCTTGAAGACTGCCCCTGCCCTCTTGGAATGATGCATTAAGACTCTCATTAAAGAAATCCATTCTGGCCTATTGAGAACAAAGTGGAATGAAGACTTCAGACAATCATCAATGGTTGGATGTGAAGGAGACCATTTTGAGCCTTCCAATGCAGATGACCCTGCAGCATGAGTTAGTACATGAAACCAGCCAACTACAGACTCTACAGGAAATGAGAAATGTTTTATTTATACCATGAGGCTTGAGGGTGATTTGTTCCACAGATAGTTAACTAAAACAGAAATTGGTACATTAGAGTTGGGGTCCTTTCATCAAAACTTGAAACATGCATTTTTGTCTCTGGGAATGGAGAGTGATTGGAGACTAGAGAGGTAGTAAAGAGTGTTGGTCAGTAGATGCTTGAGGATTAAAAAGGAAATTGCTATTGGTGGGTGGAGAAAGACCACTGTTGCTATGTAGTCGCCAAAAAATTGTCAAAATGTTGCCTGAAGATGGAATTTTATTTCTAGGAAGAAGGCTATGAGTGTGAAGCTGTGTATAATGCTGTGTGTGAGAGAGAGATTAGTTCCAGGAGCAATTTTTCAGTGTGCAAGTAGAATTTGGAGAAAATATAGAAGACTCTGGACGCTCTGGGTTGGAAAACACTATCAAAGAAAATTAAAACACTGGCAAAAAATTAATTCACATGTATTCATGTGACTTTGGGGGGCAAAATAAAATAAAGTATGTGGCTTGATACCCTGTCATATAACCTTAGAATGACTTAAGATTTTACCTCATAGACCTCTTACTTTGTGAATCCAAACACATCACCCAATCTGGTAAGAGGTCTGTCTTGACAAGCATACTTACCTGGGTGTTCTCCAATAAAACAAACTTTAACCTGATCCAGAGGTTAATAATATAAATGGGCTGTACTGACTTAAATTAAAGGGACAAAAACAGCTCAAGAAGCCTCTGGCCCATCAACTTCCTACCATAAAAAGCATCTGAGAGACATCAAATGCCAGACAAACAGGTGAGGCCATATTGGATGCTCCGGCCCAGCTGAGCACCTGACTGACTAAGGATCCTAGGTGAAGTCAGCAAAGGAGTACCCTGGATATCCAGAGAATGGTGGAAATAACCAACAAGCTTTAAGCAATTACATTTTTGGAGTGTTGTATTATTGGCAATAACAACTCAAACCACACTGATATTACAGTGACCAAAGTAGATGTGGCCCCCTGCCTCATAGGAGTTTATTATGGTGGAGAGAAAGGCATTCTACAGAAAGACAAAAATACAATTATAAATGTGAAAAATTCTCTGAAGGAGAGGACAAGGGGCTGGAGAGGCACAGGAATCCCAAAGAGCTGGCTTTGACCCTCTGCAGGAGTTGTGGAAGACATTCAACAATGCTACAGTGAAAGTTAAGAAGACAGTGGTCAGCCAGGGATGAAGAAGGGTGTAAGCATGGGTCATTAGCACTTCTAGTAAGAAGGCAAGGCCAGGGTTCAGCTGGCTTGACTTGGAGGAAATAAAAGTAAACCTTTAATGCAGAATCGAATGCACACTAAACACTTGGTTTGTCATTATTTTATTATTTTTGGAATGACATGGAAATGTGCAATTATTAGCAAGTTTAAAAATAGAAATAGTCTATGTTTGGAAAGGGTTGATAAGAAGACTAACCACTAGAAAATACTTCTAACTCCCACCCAAAATGTGTGACTCTATATAAGAAAAGGCAGAATACAGGTACGGAATTCTTTATTGGATGCCTATAAGGCCAGATGGAATTCAGAATTCAAACAGTTTAAAAGTTCACAAAGGTAATTTAGTGAACAGTAGCATCAGGGAAGCCTCCAACCATTAAATTTTAGCAGGAAATATATGGCTATTGACAGTAAATGAGATAAAATTGAAAGTAGCCTTACATTTATTTAATCATCAAGTTTGTGGGGGAGGGGAAACAGGTTTAAAAATGGCAGATTTCCAGAATGTTCTGGATTCTACGATTTTGGATAGAGTTGTGGACTTAGCAAAACAGTCCACATGATTGGTCATTGACATCTTAATGAGCTCAAGGGATCTGTTTGCCAGGTGCAGCTGCTGAAATCGATTTCAGCTTTATAAACTGACAGGAGTAAATCATCCACAGTATTTTTCTATATGATAGTCCATGTCATATGGACTGGCTTTGTGTTGGCACACCTGGAGTAGAGTAAAGTCGGAATATGAAAGAGGAAGCCCAGCAGTGTCAGGGAATACCCATGAGTGTGAAGGATAAAAACAACGTTCTGCATCCTTATCCATTACTGCATCGTTACTCCTGGATTCCCAACTTCTCCCAACTTGAGGATGCCAATGGTATCTAGCCTGAAATTTCGTTGTATGGTTGCCTGCTGCTAAGGACACTGTTGATGCTCTGCCTCCTGGATTTCATCATTTCTCCCTGACTAAATGTAGTCATCCTTCAGCTGCCATTTTCATTCCTAGCCACATCTTCAGATGCAACCCCTGGTATGTGTATTGTGCAGACTTGGAAATGAGATTGAATTCTACGTTCATTTTATTCTTTTAAGTGATTTAGTCTAAGAAAATTAAATAATTTCCTTCCTTCTGTTTTGTCTCTCTGTCACTGTCTCTCTCTTCGTGTGTGTGTGTGTGTATGTGTGTGAATACATTTATATATGCATGTATGTAAAACAAAAATGAGTAGACTTATTTTGGGTTGCCTATCTTTTGAGATTATAATCTTTTCCATAGAGAAATGAATTTACTTTCCAGGAATCGAGTCAGAGGATATTCACATGTGAATAGTGTCTTTCCTTCATTCAACATGTATCTATTTAATACCTCAATGTTTCAGTCACTGGCCTAAGTAATGGGGACCAGTAGGTCAGACAAATTTCCTACTGTCCTACAGTTTACATCCTAGTCTCTGTCAAAACTGTTTCTTGTGTGATTATTTGTTGGATCACAGTCTGAGTTCTATGCCAATGTGATGCTTTGTCCTTAGGAAGCTGACTGTTTGTAACAGGCTCTAGCACCAAAGGGTTAGAAAGCAAATTGCTTTCACCCTCCTTGTTCAAAGTAGTAATTTTGGGGAAAAGAGCCTGATTGTTAAACCCAAATATCTGTCTTTATTTGTTTTCTTCTGCTGTAATAGAATACCCAAGACTGAGTGATTTATAAGGAACTGAAATTTCTGGAGGCTGGAAGTCTGAGAGCATGGTGTCAGCATTTTCAAAGTCCTTCTTGCTGGCTCCTAACATGGCAGAAAGCATCACATGGCAGGAAAGTATGTATGAAAAACAGCAAAATTGGGCTGAACTCATTCTTTTATTAGCAAACCACTCCTGTGATTGTTGACCTACTCCTATGACAATTCATGAGGCTAACTCCCTCATGGCCTAACCACCTTTCAAGATCCCACCATTTAATATAAACACAAATTACATTTCAGCATGAGCTTTTGAGGGGACATTCAAACCACAGGAATATTTTCTTTTGTCCCTACTGGTGGCCTCTTTATAGTAATTAGTTGTATGATTTCCTTCCAATATCCCAGGGTCATTGTATCTCTAAACCAACCCTTGCCTCAGATGAGTCCTATTCAACAGAGCATCATGAGGGGTAGCTGAGATCATCACTGTCCCTTTCCTTGGCTATTGCTTTAGCCTTGAAGGTGGGCTTCCAGTCTCTAGTGACTCGCCTGCCACCACCATTCAGCTTAACCTGTTCCAGGGGTTCCTTGTTGCCCTAGATGCATACTCTTTAGCTTGATATGCCAGGGATACATAACATTTTCCACCTCAGCAGATATAGGATTCACTTTGGAAGACAAAGGATACTGTCATTAGCTAGAAGTGATAAGCCTGGCATCTCTGAGAACCTAGCTAGGCTCTTCTCACTGATCCAAGAAAGTCTGAGAAGATCAATCTATCCACACATCTGTGGATACCTCACGAGCAGTAAAAAACCTCTGTGATGTACATGATGATCCACAAAACCACATTTTTCTATCATCTTTTGTAGTTCCTTTCTAAGTCTGTGTTCTTTACTTTCCTCTCTGGGTGCTTTTTGCTAATTAGTTCTTTGCATTCAGTTGTCTTTCAAATGTGTGCTCCTGTTGTCTCTCCCAGTAATGCTCCTTTGCACCTGAACTCCCACTAATTCTGTGAATCCCATTTCAAATGGCACTGTTTTGGGGTTGTTTCCAGATCTTCCAGGAAAAATGAGATTATTTTCTCCTGTGACTGTCAGAGAATATACGAATATATATTTCACAGTACTTACTAGTTGTGAACAACTGTGGAGTTTTCCTATCATTAGACTCTTTACAGGGCTCCTCACAGTCCCCAAGTTGCTCAAAATTCTGTAAATTTTTTTTGCTTGATAAATGAATGAATGAAGAGGTGGAGAAACTGCCAGTGCATTATATTTTCATGATTCTTTTGGTAGGACTTGGAGTCTTACTGCTTCATATTTTCATTATTCTGAAATGACAATATTTGTCTTTTCTCTTCTGAAATATAATGCTTTCAAACACAAAATAGCAAGCCTTTTCAACCTTGTTGTAATTATGTTCATGGTCACCCTGTTATTAAATTTTGGTTGTCCTAGAAATTTATATTGGCTCTATAAATTTAGATCAATGAATCTTAACAGAGTTTTTGAACATACTATATTATCAATTTCTCTCTAATAGCTCTTTGTTTATAACAATAACTTCACCATGATAGAATTAAGAACACAATCATAGGAACTACTCATTCACAAGGCTAGAAATGAGGTTTTTGAGTTTGTATTGGGGGAAAGAATTTTATAAAGAAACTAGTATCATTTAGGTCAGATGTTGGAGATGCTCTTTGGGTAAAAAGTTTGAGGAAATATGGGATTGACGCCATGTAGATGATAGACTGGTCCATAAGTTTATGTTTTATGCTCATTAAAGTTGGCCAAAAACATAGCAAACTGTAACAAGAATTATGCATTGAATTTGCACTAGCTATTTTGTCCCTTTAGTGGTTAATGGGATTCTCATGTCATTATAATTTCTCACTTTCTCTTTTTCAAGAATTTCCAGAATTTGCCATCATAGAATTTATTTAGCCTATCATATAGATATGAGTGTGCAACAACAGATGAATGCCCAAGCATGCTATGTGTGAACTAAGCTGGCATGTTCACATTTCTAATCAGGATGACTTTTTTCTAAATCATTTAATTATACATGAAAACTATCAGTAATGAGGGTCAAAGTATTTGATCTCTCTTCTGTGGTGTTCCAGGAGTGACACAAAGTCACACAAAAGGTTGAATTTTTCTCTGATTTGTTACATTATTGCATTCAAACAATTTTAGAGGTCAAACTAATAAGAGAACATGAAAAATCTGCATAATTTTTATTCTATAAGGAGACATTTTAATTAACTTTATGGGTGGTATTTTTTGCCTGATAAATGTGTTTCTTAAAAGTCAGTGTACGTTTATGCATGTTGCATATGGAGTGTCTCTATTTATATCTATCTACTTATCTATTCACCTAGTCATCCTTTCTCAATCTGTCTGTACACATATACACAGGTACACACACACAATGTTAAAATATATCTATAGGTAACTCTCCTGTAATTTCACCTGGGCTATTTATGTCTGTGCCATTCTCTGAAGGCTTTTTAAAGAGAGGAATATATAATCGCTTTTACAATAAAGACAATGAAGAATTGAACAGTAAACACACAAAAGCTTAACTTCCTTGGGAGAAGAAAAATGAAAACTATTATCATTGTCTATGTAAAAATGCCAATTTTCTGTGTAAATATATTGTTAATACTTCCTAGCAGTACATTATTCTTGCCCAAGGTAATCTGGACTGCTTGGCATCAAATACATCTATAGATTAAGTGAGTTAATGTTTTGCAATTAAATATGAGTATTATTTGTAACATATGGATGGGTGGGTGTTAAGTGGAAAAGATGTTGGTCAGTATTCTGACTCCGCCAGACTCCTTTGAGAAACATAAACTGAACACCATGTTTATTCTGCAAAGGTCTTTTAGATGAAAACTTAAAAACTGTGAGGACTCCCTGCAATTTTCTCTGAGGGCATGTCTTGATTAGCATTTCAATAATCCAACCTTCTCCTTGTTTCTTTGAAATTTCTTTAATCTTTGGCATTGAACTACCTTGATGTTCAACACAGAATTGGGGATCTTTGTACAGGGAGTTGCTGTTGCACTAAGCAGATCTGTGGCAAGACTGGGGACCCTTCCAAACAATGATGATTGCCAATTCACTATAAAACTGATCAATGAATGGTCACTTACAAGTGACAAGTAACTTCATTCCCTGTCCCTCTGGGAAATACAAAATAGTTAATTATATAACTTTAGTAACACAAACTGAGGTATTATGTTAACAATACATGTTCAATAGAGAGCAATAAAATGTATAGATTAAAAAAAGAGTAGATGAACACATCAAGCAATTTTATAATTTGGTGATGTCACTATTAAAATCTTGTGTGTGCCCTTTCTGATCGTATCCTTTGAGAAACAACATACTACAACAAACTTACATAGAGGGAAAAATACACCAACAAATTTATACTGAAATTAAGAAAGAATAATGTATAAACAGTGTATCCAACTTAAATATCCCTTGAATATCAATAGTTTCTGCATCCTTGGAAGGTTACTTTAATGCTTTGTACAGGCAGGTGTACCTGATCAATTCTCCCCTTTTTCAAATAGAGGAGCCAACCCTGTAGATTCACTGATGAGGCAGAGATGGAGGGGATAGAGGAAGTAATCTGTATAATTTGAACCAGTTTTTGTGATTATGGAATCTTTCTTTTCTAGCTCTTGTTTCATCATCAGTTTTCTTGTTCCATGTTGATGTCACCTGCAGCACCCTGGACCACACACTGGCGGTAGTTACTTGTCTTCCATCATTTTCTAGGAGCCTCTCTGTCATACCTTGTAGCTTTGTTATCACCAACCTCCTAGCATCCTCCTAATAGGTACTCAGGTTTTTTCACCCAGCAATTAAGAAGTTTTGTAGAAAATAATTTCAAATAGATGGTGATATGGTGTTGTTTTATTTCAACCAATTTGGCAGGTATACCTCAAATGCGGCTATCAGTTAGTTCTTGCATGCATCTGCTCCTAACAAAGAGATGAAGCCTATTTTTCCTCCTCTCAAATCTGGACTTGACTTGTGACTTCTTTTGACCAATAGAAGACACTAGAATTGATGTTGGAGGACTTCAGAGAACAGCTGTGAGAGATCTAGCAACTCTGTATTGCCTTTTTCTTGGAACCCAGCAGACAAACTGAATGAAGTCCAAGCAAAACTACTGAATGGTTAGAGGATAACAACAATTGAAAGGCCATGTTGGGTGTCCCAGCCCGAGCCTAGCTCTCAGATTACTGTGCTACACTAATGTTTCCAGCTGTTAGATCCAGCCAAAGACCTATCCACTGTGTCCTACCCAAAGTCCTGACCTACAGAATCATGAGAAATAATACATATGGCTGTCTGCCATAGGTAACTGAGGCAAACATGCAACTGTGAATTAAGGTTAGGTTTTTTAGAAACTACCCCCATGCATAAAAGAAACCACAACACTACTTTCCATGACATAAAATTCATGTAACAAAAATGTCATGATAACAAGCTCAAGTTAATATCGAGGCATTAGTGTCATCTAACATTGCATTTTTTCTGGTCCACTCTCTTAACATGAAATTTTCATTCTAAGGTCATTTTATAAACTATTATAGCTGCTAGAGGTCCAGATATTGTAGCCAGATTCAAGATAGCAGGAAAGAAACTGAGGAAAGGGCAAAAGAAGAATACTGTCTGGTTGAGTCAGATCCCTTGAAGCTGATAGAATACATTTGCTTGGCCAGAATTTAGTTCTATTTTCACACTGGATGCACAGGAGTCTGGGAAGTTTAGTCCTTTAGCTAAGCATACCACCACCCCAAGTGAAATTGGACTTTTATACAAAGGCTGAAGGAGCAAAGGGGTAATAGGTAGACAACTAATAGCTTCTGAGGCCAACCCATGTGTGTTCCCAGGGCAAAGAGCATCATTGACACATGGTGAGGAAATGTCCTCACAGAGCCACAAACTTTACATAAAATACAATTTTCTCTAGTGTTCTTATTCAATATTGGGTTGTCCAAGGCATCCCCCTTCTCTTTGGGTATATTTTTCTCTCAGAGGTCCATTATTCCTCCTCACAATACGGTGTCTATGAAGACACTCTGTTCATCATACAGTCAGCAGTCTCTGTGATCACTAATGGAAGGACTTAGGTATTTTCTTTCGAGTTTGGAATACTTAAAACCTAGGTGTTAGCTTCTCTCTCAGTGGTACTTGCACACTTAGGTAACACAGATGACTTCCAGGAAGAGTTGCCTGGTTTCAAATAGCAAATATGAATTGGAATTGTGTCCCTAATTCTCTAAAATTGTGCCTGAGAGTTTGTTTGGAGTTTCTAGCAAGGGAGCATGGCTACTCGCATACCCTTGACCAAAGAATGGTCCTCCTCTATCTGGATGGTTGTACTCTTTGACCTAGTGCATGGCTTCAGGAGGGACACACATGGAGTGGTGAGGGAGGAAGGGGACACCTGCCTCGCCAGCCAGATCAGCCAAATCAACCCTGGCAATCAATGGGGTGACAGATATCACAGGCAGATTACCACTGGGGAGAAACTGAAACCATTTCCCCTAAAATCAGGAATGAAACAAGGGTGCCCACTCTCCCCACTCCCAGTCAACATATTCGTGGAATTCCCAGCCAGAGCAATAAGCCAAAAAGAAGTAATAAAAAGAGTACAAATAGGTAACAAAATTGTCAAAGTATCCCTATGTGTAGATGACATGATCCTATACCTCAAAGACCCAAAACACTCTACCAAAAACTCCTAGACACCATAAACAGCTTCACCAATGTAGCAGGACACAAAATCAACTTACAAAAACAAGTAGCCTTTCTATACACCAACAATGAACAAATTGAGAATGAATATATGAAAACAATTCTATTTACAATAGCCTCAAAAAAAATCAAATACCTAAGGGTAAACTTAACAAAGGATGTGAATGACCTCTACAAGGAGAACTACAAACCTCTGAAGAAAGAGATGGAGGAAGACCACAGGTGGAAAGATCTCCTGTGCTCATGATTTGGTAGAATCAAAATAGTAAAAATGGCTGTACTACGAAAGCCAGTCTACATGTTCAATGTAATTCTCATCGAAATCCCAATGACATTCATCACAGAGATTGAAAAATCTACCCTAAAATTCATTTGGAAACACAAGAGACCATGAATAGCCAAGGCAATACTCAGCAAAAAGAGCAATGCAGGAGGTATCACAATACCTGACTTCAAACTACATTACAAAGCAATAGCAACAAAACCAGCAGGCTACTGGCACAAAAACAGATATGAAGATCAGTGGAACAGAATAGAGGACCAGATATGAATCCACACAGCTATGCCCACCTTATTTTTGACAAAGACGCCACAAATATATGATGGAGAATAAGCATCCTCTTCAAAAACGTTGCTAAGAAAAGTATGTATCTGCCTGCAGAAAACTGAAACTAGATCCGTGCCTATCACCCTGTACTAGTATCAACTCAAAGTGGATTAAGGATCTTAATATCAGCAAAGAATTCCTCAGTAGAATTTTAGCAGCCCAGCAACTAAGAGAAAGGATGGACAAATGGGATTTCATGAAATTAAAAATCTTCTGCACAACAAAAGAAATGGTCTCTAAACTGAAGAGACCACCCACAGAGTGGGAGAAAATATTTGCTGGCTGTACATGAGACAAATGACTGATGACCAGAATATACAGTGAGCTCAAAAAAATAAACTCCCCCAAATCAATGAACCAATAAAGAAGTGGGCAATTGAACTAAACAGAACTTTTTCAAAAGAAGAAATCTAAATGGCCCAAAAACACATGAAAAAATGCTCACCATCCAGGGCTATAAAGAAATGCAAATCAAAACCACACTAAGATTCCACCTCACCCCTGTTAGAATAGCTATCATCAAGAACAACAACAACAAATGTTGGCGAGGATGCCAGGAAAAAGGAACCCTCATACACTGCTGGTGGGAATGCAAGCTAGTACAACCACTATGGAAAACAATATGGAGGCTTCTTAAAAAATTAAACATGGATCGCCATATAATCCAGCAATACCACTCCTAGGGATATACCCAAAGGAATGTGACACAGGTTACTCCAAAGGCACCTGCACATCCATGTTTATTGCAGCACTATTCACAATAGCCAAGTTATAGAAACAGCCAAGATGCCCCACCACTGACGAATGGATTAAGAAAATGTGGTCTTTATACACAATAAAATTTTACTCAACCACAAAGAAGAATGAAATTTTGTTATTCATAAGTAAATGGATGGAGCTGGAGAACATCCTCTTAAGTGAAGTTTACCAGGCTCAGAAGGCCAAAAATTGTATGTTCTCCCTCATATGCAGATTATAGACCTAAAAAAAACTGCAGTAATATTATTGGACATGGGTCACACACTAAGGGGAGAACGCACATGGGAGGCATAGGGAAAGGGAAAGGGAAGGAAATCTAAAACTTGAAAGTGTTTGGTGTACCTACTGTAGAGAAGCAAATAAAGTAATCTTAAACTGACAGAGGTCACTATGGGAAGGGAACCAGAAAGTAGTGAAGAAGTCTGGTAGAGAAAACAATTCAGGATGTAACACACATGTGCATGGAAGCAATGCTAAGAATCTCTCTGTATAGTTATCTTTATCTCAAACTAGCAAAAATGCTATGTCTTTCTTATTATCTCTTATGTTTTCTCTTCAACAAAATTGGAGAAGAGGGCAGAACAGGTTCTGCCTGGAAAAGGGGGGGAAGCGGGGGAGAGGAAGAGGGAGGGGGAGCAGGGGGGAGAGATGGTCCAAACAATGTATACACATATGAATAAATGAATAAAAAATAAAAAAATTAAAAAGTGTGCCTGTATTTTACTAAATAATTGAATATTTATGGATAAATAATAATAACAAAAAGAAAATAATAGAAAACAATGTGATTGACATGAGGTTACAATGGAGAAACAAGTCATAAAAGGTAATGAGAGAGAGACTGTCACTAAGTTCCTTGCACTTTACAGCCTCTCTTTCTCTCCTCCAAGCCTTTGCATTTCCTGTTTCCTTTGCCAATAGGGCATCCCCTCCCTACCCCTTTACTGAGCTAGTGTCTAATAATCGTTTAAGGTTTAGTGTTAACATACTTCTTTACAGAGGTTTTCTCTGCCCAGTTTATCTCAGGCAGATACACCCTGAAGATTTCTCTCTTATCTATCCTCTTTCTTTATCTTCACAGTGCTTATCTGATAATTTCTAATTCTGTATTCAGTGTTTATCGGTTGAATATCTACCTCTCCTATGGACTATAAGCACTATAGGGAGACAGGTACTTTACTGACTTTTTTACCTTTGCATCTTGAACACACGTGGTATATCATCTGGTACTCCATGTATGCTTGGTGTCTATTTGTAAGATAAGTAAACAAGAGAGGTAAAGTTCAGAAAAAAGAAAAGTGAGAGAGGGAAAGAGAGGTCTCTGAACTTCCTAGCCTGTTCATTTCCCAACAGAGTTATTCAAGTTTGTAGATAGGCCAGGCAGAGCTCAGATATAGTAGACATCTTGAGTCAGAGCTGTGTTGAGGACAAGTTTCCCTATGTCTAATTTAAGAGAGGCCTTTTTTAAAAAATTTTTTTATTATTCATATGTGCATACAATGCTTGGGTCATTTCTCCCCCCTTCCTCCACCCCCTTCCTTACTCCCCTCACCCCTTCCTCTCTCCCCCCACCCCCTCAATACCCAGCAGAAACTATTTTGCCCTTATTTCTAATTTTGATGTAGAGAGAGTATAAGCAATAATAGGAAGGAACAAGGGTTTTTGCTGCTTGAGATAAGGATAGCTATACAGGGAGTTGACTCACATTAATTTCCTGTGCGTGTGTGTTACCTTCTAGGTTAATTCTTTTTGATCTAACCTTTTCTCTAGTTCCTGGTCCCTTTCTCCTATTGGCCTCAGTTGCTTTTAAGGTATCTAAGAGAGGCCTTTCTTAATATCACAACAAAAGGAAAAAAATCAGGAATTTTTATAATGTGGAACACTTCCTGGTTCTATTGAATTTTCTGAAATAGCAATATTATTACTGAAATAAATAACAACACATATTATCAATATTTTAATAAATGGTGATAAAAAATAATTATTCAAACTGGCTACAAACACATTTTAGATAGGAAGGATTTGTCAAGATTGTGTGTTGGCATAGCGAAAGATGGCTATCCTCATGTCTTGTGATACAGGTAGTGGATTATTTTGAGAAATGTGCCCCCCAGTCACTCAGCTTCATATAGATTAGGAAAGTCCCAGAATGAACCATTGTGTAAAACGATGAAAATTTCCTGGATGACTGGGCATCTTCTGTAGAACACACAAGAAACAGGCTGAATCTAGAAATTAAAAGAGCAGTTCAGAGAAACAGGAAACCAGAAATAATCTAAGTACCCAGAGAAATGTCACCAATGTAGTTGGACTTACTGTGGCTTATTGATCTTCTTCCATGTCAGTTCCTATGTTCCTCTCACTGCATCATAGCTTCTCAGCTTTCCCTCCTCCTTTCTTCCCCAGACCTCCAGACTCAGTCTGCAAAGCCCATCAGTTCGTAATTCTCCAGCATTCTAAATCTCATGACTTGAAGGTAATCAGAGCATTCAGGATAATGGACCCGATGTGGGACTGGATTGATAGCCGTTGAACTTGACTTGTTCTTCCAGTACTGGCTTGAGACATGTCTATTTTCTTGTCACCACAAGTTGGACAACATTGTACATGCCACTTCCAGATTAACCTTCCCCAAACACTTCTTTGACCATGTCAATCACTTCGTTCAAAAAAGGCTTAGATGACTCTGATATCTGTAAGAGTTCAAGTGCTTTGTTCTGGTTTTCAATGCCTGCCTGATTTGACCTGCTGTGGATTGCTCCTGCTGCAGAGTCTGTGCTGTTAGGAGAAGAGATTAAGTGGACAATCTCTGCCAAAGTGGTCAGTATCCTAATTGGGCCTTCAATGACTTGGTGTAAAAAACACATGTAATTCATTTCAATACTTGATTCTGCTGGATTTGTTACACATATTAAATGTTCCATGCATTTAAAACATCAATAATGTTCAGCTACAGGAATTATGCAGCAATACCTTCCAGCTTGTCAAGTGCATGAAGTAGTAAATCCCGTGGGCAGTGGAGACGACTTGGAAAATTTAAGCGTAGTACTATATCCAGAATAATATATTGATCTCTCACCGTACTGGGTATGGTCATCAGAGGCAATGACTTAGAAAATGAGGATGATTTATATTTTTATTTTTGAGCAGTAAATTCTCTCTTAAATTTATAGGAGGGTTTAGATTTATATAGTAGACTCTAGTTTTCATCACACGGCAGTAATTGCAATGGCCACTTTTGAATTCCATTCATCTTTACACTAGCCACAAAAGCATTTGGAGACTAAAATAAAGATGAAGACAGTGATTTGGATTAAATGCCTAAAATTTTGAGTTTTAGTCAGAAAAATCAAACCAGATGGTAGGCATTTTTGAGGTTTGTAAATTCACCTTTTGTGAGGCATGGATGGGATTTCATTTTGAAGATGTACCACCTTGGGCATTGATGCTTTGTTATCTTACTCTTTCACATATAAGCCTAGATAGATTTTACAAATCAGAAAACATAATGGCTACTTTTAAAAAATTAGATTCACCTAAATTTATTGTTGCTGCATTTTGTCTCTCTAGGCTTTCTTCTGCAGAGTGGTTGAGGTTTTGAGTTCATTTAAAGGTCTTTGGGATCAAACTCCAGCCCTCAATCTTTATTACATGTTAGGATGTGGACCTTCCCTCTCTGTGTCTCAATTTTTTCACCTATAAGATGGGGCTAGCACTAATCGTTGTGATTATTAAATATGTTAATGCATGAAAATTGTCTCACAAGTGTGTAGAGATCAATCTAGTCAGCTATTTTTATTGAATAAAACTCTTCCTTTTAGGATCCTCTGATCCATAGTCAGAAGCATTATCCATTGCACCACTGGCCCGTGTCTCTTAGGAAGCTGTAATGGAGATAGGGAAGAGAGTACACAACTCAAATGCCCTCAGAGACTGAGTAGATAGTGAATATGTGATGATTTGGTGTAGAAATATGTAGGTCTACAGAGTCTATAGGATATATGCCCTACTTATAGGCTTAAAAGCAAAATAAAACACTGCATGCTAGCCAAACAAGACAAGTCTGCTGGCCAGGTTTTTCCAGACCTGTGGATTGCTCACCAAGATTGACCTGTGAGTAGCCAAAAAAAAAAAACGAAGAAGAAGAAAAAAGAAAAAAATCCTCTAAACTACAAATCAGGAGGCGAGCTATGCTCCCTGGGGAGATACCATACCTATCATGGTTTCTGTTTCCCCAGGACAAATAAAATGAAAAAAAAAAGAAGGCTCCTTCTATGTCAAAGTCTATTGAAATACAAAGAAAGAGGAATAGTGATTTATAGAACCTTTTCACAGTTTTAAAAAGATACGGAAAGGGTAAAAGACCAGTTACCTTGCTTGAAAAGACTGCAAGGCGAATGGATCCTAGAAGGTGTGAGCCAACAAAAGGTGGAACTGCTGCCTGATGGAGAATTGTTTCCCAAATTTTGAAGGTAGAGGGACCAACCGAAGGTTGAGTATAAGGAGCGGAACAGCCCAGCTCACACAGGCCAGGCAGAGCCTGTGGGATTAGTTATTTATGGGAGATGTGCTGAAATGCAGACCTAGTAAAGAGAAAGTGACCCTGTCCGGGTGGGGATGGGCAAGGGCTTCAGACCCAGTGACGTTGAATGAGCTGCAATGCTGCAGGTGCACTTTGGACTGTGGTCAGGTGAGGAAACAACCAGCACATGCAAGCTGGTGCTTTAGTCTTAAGACCTTCTCTTCTATTTCCTAGCCTGCTCCAGAAAGCTAGATTCTGATTTGTTTCTAGTTTCCAGATTATATGGGCTCTTGATTTTATTTCTCATTGTTGCTTGTAGCAAATTAAAATTTTCAAAGATGGATACACCAATATACAACTTCCATCTCAATGCTCCATTTACCATGTGACTGATCAATACCACTCCCACCAAGATGTGGGGGTCTTATCATGTTTCCTCAAAACTGAGTTGGGGCTCTGGGCAGCTGCAGCCCATAGAGAAGAAGAGAAGTGAGGCACGGAGATTTCTGAGACTGTTAAAAAAAGAAACATCTTTCATCTGGCTCTCTTCCTCCTGACACTTGGCTTTGGAGCCCTGAACCCTCTGGAGAGACCATCTGGAAAGATCCCATAGTGATAGAGAGAGATACATGCCCCAGGAGGCCTGGATGTCCCAGCTGAGAGACTTGCCTATATTCCAGACCCATAAATGAAGACACCTTAGAGAGGTCCCCATCCCCAGCTACTATCTGATTGTAACCTCGTGAGAGACTCCAAGCCAAGCTGCACAATCAAGTCGCCCTCGTATTCCTGATGCACAGAGCCAGTGGGAGATAAAAGCTGACAATAGTTGTCTTAAGGTAAATTATGGAGAAGTATTAGGATAAGCTATAAAGAAGAAGTATACTAATACGTTGATACATTCCAGTATCTCTTTCTGCTTTGGTTCTTATTTTCATGTTTCCAGCCCAATTAGTAAGCTACACTTAACTTGTCTTGGGCTTCACTTGAGAGTTCAGTTTTTTCCATTTCTGTTCTTGATCTTTAAACCCCTGATTCGAGTTAACCCATCTGTTTACATTGGGATTAGGAAATTGTAAACAAATGTGCCTACAAAGACTGTGGCACAAATGCTGACAAGGGAAGCAGCTCTGGGGATGCAGACAAGGAGTGCACATTGGCAAGCTCAAGTTAAGTTCATTATCCAGCTGTGAGAGACAAGATACAGTGGGAACAGATGCCTAATAATGCCAGATTATATGATTTTTTTTTCAAAAGAAGCCAGAAACTTTTACAAGGAATCTTTTCATTTTAAAAAAAGATCCTACTCCAATTTGAGTAATATTATGTTAATTAAACCAAACAAAGCTACTGCCTGAGTGAAGCTATGAGCTACTCATCTGCAACCTCTAAATTAAAAGGTTTTTGCTACTGAACATGCTACAGAGATCTGAAATCCAGAATAAAGAAATCCCTATTTTCCTAGTGATGATGAAGTTTCTGGAAAAGGAGAGAATAAAACAATACTTATTGGAAGTTAGTTGCTATTATCAAAGGAATGGAACTCAGTTGGAAGTCTATGGTAGGATCTGGGTAAGCCTGAGTAGTCACTGAGCCAGTCCATGTTGTCGTTAAGTGAACCCGTGTGGTCCATCAAGGAGATCCTTTCTACTGTGCCAAGAATGGGCACCATGATTCTTCAGGGTATCTCAAAAGGACATTGTTCATTGCACAAGGGTCCATCCATGTCCACTTGCTATCCCTTTAGATGTTTGTAATCTATCTCAGGGCTGCATGGGAGATCTTCCCATCACTTATGAAGATCCTAAGTCCCATCCTACTCTGCATTCTTGAACATATCTTCCAGCTTGGGCAGATTTTGCCCACTCCCTTCTCTGAGTCCCCTTTTCCTTCAGTTAATTCAGGTTTTTTTTTTTTTAAAACAGAGCTTCTTACATCTAACCTGGATCACACAGACCTACAAGCTGAGTGAGTACCCTGTAGGATAAGAGTGGAGGTCTAGCAGAACAGTGGCACTACCACTTTATATTATTGAGTTAAAACCTCCCTAAATTATCTCAGTAAATTACTCAATAAAAAAGATGAGCTCTGTGTCAATAATATGCATAACATCCTGCCTGAGACAGATGCATCCAGGGTTCATTCGCACAACCCCAAACCTATAAACTACTCCAAGGCAATGGAAAAGACCGGCTGAGATGAACAAAGCTCTTCCAGCCTAGCCTTGCAGGCTGACATTAATCTGCATGGATAGAACTCAAGGCATTTATTGTATCGGAGCACACATTTTAGAAAAGTGATTTTGCTTTTTCTTGCACCTGATAACCTAGAAAATATAGTCATCTGTACTCTGTTCCCAGGCGATAGTGCAAATCAATAAAGAGGTCCCATTGATGGCTCTTTTGCGGACTCTAGCCACAATTGAACTCTCTGCTTTCCATCACTCTCTCACCCCGTTGTGTACAAAGAAACAGATATGCAATATAGCAGGAGCCCCAAGAAAAGGTCTGGCTGTTCTGTCAAAAACTATTTAGTTCAATATTGTTCTCAACGTGGCTCCAGAGCCCTGGACATGACTCCCAGCACGTCCAAACAGACATGATTATATATGAGACAGAAAGGCACTTACATCACTGCGGGTTGTTATGCTTTAAAGAGCTTTTTCCCCCCTCTTCAAATTAAAAGTTTTCAAAAATGAAATAAAAATAAACCTTTGAAGAAACCAGATTGAGACTGAATTTGGAAGGCCCTCCTGCCTAGTGTATACTAAAGAAACATTTTCTGGGTTTGTCCCTGATGATTTTCCTTGTAGTTGAGAAACACAATCCACTGGGAGCTTTTGTGGCAGAACAAGAATTTTATGAACACGAACTTTACAAAGACTTCCCTAGGAGATTTAAGGTCTGGAAATCAATAGATCAATCAGCAGCTTTTATCAATCTATAATGGTTCTCTCTCTTTGGATGTTTGGATGAAAATGGGCTCAACGTAAATTGAACACGGGATCACTTATTCTTACAAGTTAAATTTGTCAAACTGTAAGGCACATAAATGACATAAAATATAATCATTTTTGAATTTGGGACCCTTCAGGGTGCACGTTGATTGAAGAAAAAAGAGCCAGATGTTTCTTCAGCAAGACTCATAGAGGCAATCTAAATATTCTCAACCCCTGACACTTCTGACCGTTTCCCAAAGAAACCAATTCATTAGTTAATTATTGGGTAGACTTATCATGTAATATATAATTGGCCCAGGGCAAATAGCCTTCAAAGATGGCTGGCTGTGTTAGTAGAGTCTATTTTTGCCAAATTCTTCCCAAGGAAATAAGGGGAAATTAATGAGCACTACCTCATCTTGCTTCCACTTTATTTTTAATGATGAAGGCCTCAATGCCTGGAACTTCTTTTACTGTATAAAGTTAGCTTGGCAGGTAGCTTATGGGCAGAGGATTTAGGAGAAAATATGAAAATTATGCTGGGAAACAGGAGTTATTTACCCAGCTCCTTGTAAAAAAAATAGACAGAAAATCAAGTTGGATTGATATTTGCATTTTTCAGATGCACAAAGGTATCTTGGGGAGAATGTACCTCACTCCCAATCCTAAAACTTTTAAAATGTTATTGAAAGACTCGGTGCCGACAGGTTCCCTCTGACTTTGCCAGTTTACCTTAATCCCTGTATACCCATGACGACAGTGAACACGTCTTAAATATTTCCTTTGCACTTAAAATACATTATTTCATTTAATCTTTCTAGCAAATCTCAATTGTGGCCACCATTAAATCTTCCTTCATTATCCTTGTTTTATAGATGAGTAAATAGAGTCCTCAAGAAGTTAAACCCCATCCAAGTTTGTCAGATATGTTATGAGATGGCCAGTTAAATTTGAATTTCAGATAAACCATGACAAAAGTTTTTAGTGTAAGCATGTCCCAGGGAATGTATTAGCTATGTTATTATGCTAAACAATGTGATGCATTCTTTCTCTGAAATTCAAATGTAACCCAGCACCCAAAACTCTTATTAGCTAAACTGTGGCTAGCTGTTGGCAGAGCCAAACAGGTTTTTCTGATTCCCAGTTAAAACCACCATGCTACACTGTGTCTTGCCATAAAAATAGTTTGAAAATTCCAAATTTAACAATAGCACTTATGTATTTAGACAGAGAAAATACCAGCAAAAGTGGCATAAATTAAGCTAGTTCCTAGGAGTGAATTTGGTTCCCAAAGCACTACCTAGAGAACTATAGTAGCTCAGAGAAAAAACTCCTTGTGTTTAGCACACCTTTATCATTTCCCTATGCCTCAACTTCCTTCTCTGGAAAATGGACATAGCAGTACATATCTCCACAGAATTTGTGAAATTTAAATGACTTCATATATGTGTTAACAATGATAATAATCACACTCAGTAAAGACTTTTGACATTCCCAGTACCCATCAGAGTTACTCATAGTAGACTATTAAATTTTTAAAATCACATTATGAGATTGGCCATTTTGTTACCCTTATCCCTACTTTACAGATGATAAAACTGAGGTATGGGTGGATAAAGTGCTTTGCCCAAGGTCATTCAATCAGTAAGTGGTGAAATTGGAAAATGAGTTGTGACAGTGTTGATTCAGAGTACATGCTTTCAAGTCCTTGCTCTATGCACACAGAATACAGAGACTAGTGTCTGGCATGGAGCCAGCCCATACTGCCTGGTAGCTATTACTGTGAACTGGCAGAGAGAAGCCTGAGTTTTTCTCTAATTACCCACTTTGGTCATAATATAGAATGTACCCACTGACAAATTGTTCCACAGTCCTTCATCCAAGCCACTCCCGAGTTCTGGGAGTTCCCTTAGATTCCACCAACTCTCTCAACCTTACATTCGGCCAGTCTGGATCCCTGGATCGCACAGGCCCACAGCACACATACTGCCTATTCCTCAGGTCTGGCCTGAATCACTTGCAGAATGTGCTTGAAACTCTGTTTCTAGTTGACTTGCCCCAGTGCCTCCTCCTCCTCTGGCCATTTTGTCCCCTCACCTGAGTCCTTCTATGACTCCCCAGTGACTTCAACAAAACACCCTAGACTGCTTAGTTCCAGCATGTAAACTCCCTGGTCTGCCCACTCCTTTCCAGTGATTTCCCTACATGAGCTTCATCTTTCATTTCCACACAACTCCTTCATTTCCCTTAATATGCCACGTTTTTCCATCCCTCCATTCTTTTATGATGCTATTTCTTCTCCTTGGAATATCCTTCCCTTTTGTTCTGCTTGTTAAATCCCTTTTCATCCATCGGAACTCTGGCCAAGGACCATGTAGTCTGGGAAACTTTCTCCACCACCCTCGATTTCACTCAGTATCTGAGTTTCTTCCATTCTCTTCTAACTAATCATGCTTTAAGGGTGGGGCCTGTCCATTGTTTATCTTGGCATCACCAGCTCTGAGCAGACAAGTTTGTTAAACAGAGTGAATGTTTTACTTTATTGATACAACCTAATAATTCCCTGCCCACACAACAAAGCTAAATATAACAATCTTCAATCACTAAAAGTGTAATGGAACTAGAATATCATTAGGTTAAACTTATTTCTTGCAGGGGAACCCTAGGAACGAGTCCCATGAAGGACAGATTCTGTATCCTTTTCCTATACTCACAGAATGATCAACCACCTAAAACTACAGACCTTTTGGATTGATAAAGCCCATGGCCCCCAAATCCTAAGCTTAAAGCTGATATATGAAAGCATATAAATATTTACAAGGGTTCTTTTAAAATGACAGAAACAGCTGGTTATTTCTAAGCCTGAAAAGGCACAACTATAAATGTTTTTCACAAAAGAACTATATAGAGGAGGAAAGAACTCTGCCAGCTCTGGTGGGTGGGTGATGTCACTAACTAGCTTGACTACCCTCTTTTCAAAAACACTTTAGTACATTTGGGGTGTGGTCATTGAAAAGGAACTTGGCTGAGATCAGGAAATTGGACAAGCACAGTTTCTAAAAGATTTTTCTCCCTTCTTCTTTGGTGCCACCTTTTCAGAGATAACTGCTTATTTCCCCTGTCTACACAAGGCAGGTGGTTCCCTAGTATTGCATATTAATCCTCATTCATCCTATTTCCTTACACGTAAAATTTGGCCCTAAACTTAGGATGGCATATAAAAATTTAAAGTTGATCATGAATGTTATTTTTAATGATTGGCTCAGTAATATTACAATTAAATCTCCTAGTTACATGAAGTGTTTGTATATTTGACACTCTAGTAGCTTAAGCAAGTTTACAAGGAATAATAAATTAGAAAGAGGACTAGAAGTTCAAAAATCAAACTGGATTCTCTCATTCTTTCATTTAGATTTTCTCATAAAAAGAAAATCTCCTCTGCACAATTCCATGCTATCTTCTTTGCCTTACATGTAGACCCTACATGCTTGCAGCTTTGGGCCATAGTTCCATTTTTCCTGGAGAATCAATCATCAACCCCCTAGGCACCATCCTGCCTGGGTTCAGTCAACACAGTTTCAGTGAGAAATTGGGACTTGAGCCATAAGCAAATCAGGGTTGGGTGATCAAAGCAGTGCTGGGCATGAGGATTTTATGATCCTTAAATGTTCTAGACTTACTAACTTTTGTCATGGCATGAACAGAAAACAGGCAACTTTTGAAATTCTGAGGAGTGTTAGAAGAGAAGGGAAAAGATAGAACCTCACAAACAAGGACTTGAGAGGCCATATTGTTAGGACAGTAGGTTAGGTACCCAAAGATGGCTGAAACATTGAGCTTGACTCTTCCTCATGGAAGAGACAGAATGAAGAGACAATACAGGATTGAGTTAAGGATCTAAACAAGGTACTTGGAGAAGCCAAACAGGCATAGCTGGGGAAAGGGATAACATCCGTTTGATGTTCCTCTGATCCATGGGCCAAAGGCTCACCTGGCCAGATCATTCACTACCCTATAGCATGGGTATGGCATGGCAACCCCTGCAATGCTCTTACTCAATTCTTTCAATGAATTCAAAGCACATATTAGCTATTATTTAAAGCAATAGGCTTTCCTGAACCTTCTTCTACCACCTTGTACTCTTTTCTTGATCACATTCATCAACTCATTTATTGTCTGTATACTATCATGATGCCATAAAGACATAGATTACTGAATATAAAAAGCATAGTTCAGTCCATAGTCTACAGCAGAAAGTAAATACATTCTTGATGATGGAAGACATAAATCATCATTTGACCCAAAATGATTAGGAAGCCATTGTTTTAATCTACTCTTGTTTCTGGGACCTACGAATGACGATGTCATAAATGTGGAATGGTGTCTAGCACCTACTGAGAGCTATGCACGACCCATTGCAAGCACATTCCCAGCTTTCAGCACATTAATGATCCAAAAAAATCAGTAAAACAAAATTTGACATGAATTTATACTTAGTGTGAATTAACTCTATTGTGCTTCTGGACTGTTCTAGAAAAGTGTGAAAGTTTAGTCTCATTGATTGCCCTGATCTCTAAATTTCTTATGACTCAGAGCTGCTATAGCAAAATTATTCTTTTCCCTGGAGTCACTCGTGTTTTTCAGCAGGAGTCTATGAAAAAGTCCACGCCTCAAACAAAGCCCGGTTTTACAATGTCTCATAGTTTAAAAATAAATAAATAAATTAGGCCTATTCTATTACAACCAGGAATGGGAAGTAGCTATTAAAACATTCCCCGAAGGTATTTTACTTTGTTGACTCATGGGGGTTGGCTCTTGCTTCTCCAAACCATTTCGAGGCCATATTTGGAGAACTTGCAGTTGCCGAGTTTACTTACATGCAGAAAATATTGAGATGATGCTTACATTATTTGCTAAATCACTTTTGTTTTCTTAAAACAGTTGGTAGTCCTACTTTTTCTTGCACTTATTCATATAACTAAGTAAAGACTTAGCTGCATTTGCTGGTCAGTGGAAATCAGCATCATGCTTGTTTTTAGCAAATCATTGCTTTCTATCTCCACACTGATATCTCTCTCTCTCTCTCTCTCTCTCTCTCTGTCTCTCTCTCTCTCATTATTGATTTATTTGCTTATTTATTTTTGAGGAGCTGGGGTTTGAAGTCAGTGCTTCAAGCTTGTTAAGCAGGTACCCTACTGCACACCTCCAGCCCTTTTTGCTCTGGTTATTTTGGTGATGGGGGTCTTGCTTTTTGCCCAGACCAGCCTGGACTGGGATCCTCCTACTTTATGCTTCCTGTTATAGCTGGGATGGCAGACGCACACCACCACCCCCAGCTTAATTTTTTTGTTGAGATGGGGTTTTTGAATATTTTTGTTGGTTTAGAGCCATGATCCTCCCAATCTCAACCTCCCAACGAGCTAGGATTACAGGCGTGAACCACTACTGTCCAGCTCCTGTGACAACTTTTGAAATCTAGTAATTACCAGTCATGTTATTTAAGGATGTCAGAATTCCCATGTAGAAGTTGTTCCATGAATTCGAATGATATCATTTACATTAGCAGACAATGACACAGTGACATTAAGGGTGAATATTCATTTTTCAGGCACAGAAACCTCAACAGGCCACAGAACGTGGGTATTCCCACTGCACGTGGAGTACTACCTGTGCAAACGTGTTCTTATATTGAATTAGCTTGGAACTCCTGTAGGCAGAGGAAATCCGCCCTTTTGAGCTTCCTGCTATTTCCTGACTCTTGTCAGGCTGGGATTGTTTGAGGACTGCCTTTCGTTTGGTATTTCAGAGTGCTGGCTTCTGGTCCCAGATGGAACCAAGAAAAGCAGAGGAGTGTGAAAAATAAAAATATTTTCAGTGTTGTTAACCCAACCTTTTAAAACCTTAAGAGAGTTCCTTTGATTGGTGAAAGAAATGATTAGAATTTAGGGTGCTGCTTCCCCCCCAAGCCAGATAACACATGTTCTTGTGTTTCTAATGTCATCAAGTATACCTCAGTGGAACTAAAAGTCAGGCCATTTGCAGAAAGCCAAGCAATTTGGAATTTTTTATTAAAAAAATTATTATTCTTTAAACCAGGAACCCTCTGCTTTCATGGAAGCTTCTAAAAACGTCCATACCTGCTGTGAACAGCTGTGGATGACTTTGCCCACTGGTGTCCTCGGGTGAGCGTTCCCCAGGGCCTGTGGAGGCCCTCTGTCTTCTGAAAACTTATAGGATCATTGTTCCACATGAAAAGCCATGGAAACAACAGTCATAGCTGAACTGTAAGAAAACAAAAAGGGGACTTGAGCCAGGCTGTCTCTGCAAAATAGATTAAAGCTTATTGAACTATTCAGAGTTCTCCAAAAACAACAATTTTTTTTTAAAAAAAGATCTCAATTTTGTCCACAGCTTTTACATGAATGCAAGAACAACACAGGCACCAGTTGTGTTTATATGTTTGCTTTTTTATTTCCTGATGCATTTTTATTAGTGTATATCAATTGTACAAAGTGAGGGTTTCCACATTACAAGCATCTAATGTACCTTGATCATAGTCACTCCCTCTGTTACTCTTTCTTCTCTTTTTTCTAAATTGGTTGTCTTTTGACCTTTTCATATGTGCGTACAGTGTGCTTTGATCTTACCCCCCCATTTCTCTTCTGGTTCCTCCCTCAAAATAATCCCCCTTCTATATGTTCTTTTGTAAATCTACATTTCGCATATGAGAGAAAGCGTATAGTATTTATCTTTCTAATCTGTCTTGTTTGCCTTGAAAAGGTGGTTTCCACTTCCATCCATCTCCCTGCAAATGACATAATGTCATTCTTCTTTGTGGATGAATAATACTCCATTGTGTATATGGACTATGTTCTCTTTATCCATTCATTTTTGATTGGCATGGAGGCTGACTCTACAACTTGGCTTTTGTGATTATTTATTTTTGTGTTAGCTTTTTTTTATAGCATTTCTTTTGAGACAGGGTCTCCCTGTGTAGTCCAGGCTGGCCTCAAACTTGAGATCTTCGTGCCTCAGCTCCCAAGTGCTGAGATTATAGGTATTTCACTTATTAGCTTTTTATTACTACTTTTTTTAATTCTCTTGAACTGAATTGGTTGGATGATTACCTTGTTTCTGTATTTATATGGGGGAAGAAACCAGGATGACCACTTTAAATATCAGAGGTTTTTAAGGATTTTTTTAATATAAGCCTTATCAAATTCTTCCTGAATGTCTGGCATTGTTTTAGAGATATCTGTTCATTTCTCTTGTAATTTGTAGTGACTCTGGGTAGACAAATACTACCTACCACTAACCCGGTGGTAGATTAAATAATGAATATTTACATCCATGTGTAGATAGGGTACCTGATGGTGCTTACAGGACTGTGCACATGTGATTAAATTTTAGGACACTGAGATGGGAGGATTACCCTGGGTATTATCTGGGTGGTATAATATAATTACAATGGTCCTTATAAGAGGAAGGCAGGAAAGTCAGAGTCAGAGAGAAGATCAAGGGCAGAGGCAGAGGTCAGAGAGGAGACAAACATGCTGAAGGCTTGGAAGGTAGAAGAAGGGGCCACAAGCCAAGGAATGTAGGATGTCTCTAGAACATGGACAGGAAAGAACCAAGTTCTCCCTAAACTTCAAGACGGAACTGCTTGCTAATATTTGGAATTTAGTTCAGTCACACTGGTCTTAAACTTTTTTTTTTTTGCAGGATTAGGGAATGAAACCCAGGGTCTCTCACATGTTAGGCAATTGCTCTTCCACTGAGCTATCCCTCAACCCAATCTTGCTTGGACTTCTAACCACCAGAATTGCAATCAAATACATTTGTGTTGTTTTCAGCCACAAAATTAGTGTAATTTATTCTAACAAATATAGGTAACTAATACAAATGATTATTAAATGATAACTATGTAACACAATGAGCTAATTATTTTTATACATTGAAATATTTGGTTTTAATAGCCACCCTTAGAGTTCAATAGGTGAGGAAAAGAGAGATGAAGACTCCCAGCGCTAGTAAGTACTGGTGCTAGAGTGCAATGAGGGTTTGCCTAAGGTGTGTATGTCCTGTGTTTGGTAAAATACTAAAAACAGAACTTTTAAAGTACTGTTCTTTAAAAAGAAAATACTGTGAGCTCAGCATCGTTGCCTTTTGTAGATGGGAAAGTTGCACCTTTTAAAGATAAAGTAGCTTACCAAAGGTCATGGAATTAAATAGTCAGATGTAAGATTTTAACAAAGGCCTGTCTACCTGAAGTTTCTATGTGTAATTACCGGACAGGCTTTGGTAGCACAGCAAACTTCAATCCCATCAACTAGTCATGTGCCTTTGGGTAAGTTCCATTTCATCTCAGAGCTTTGGCTTTTATTTGTAGGATGGAGATAATGATTCTCATTTTATAGGAGCTTTGTGGGAATGATATATAAAATTTTAGGATTATGTCTGACACATAGTAAACTCTCAATAAATGGCTGTTATTTTATTACAAATTATATGACATAGGAAACTTTTCCCTCTGCCACCCCTTCCAGTAAAAATCTGTACTCCACCTTCCATGGAGTTTTGTGACTGGGAGGAGGCTGCTGTCCAGGCAGTAAGATTTCTCAGTACCACTTGTATCTAGGTGTGGCCATGTGCTAATTATTGCTGATGCAATGTGAGCAGAAGTTATTTGCATTAGGCAATCAATGACTTCAGAAGCAATCGTGCCTTAATCACTACCCCAAGCCCCTTGCTGTATATAGAGGCCTACAGTGTGCTAGGGGGTAGCAGAGCCACAGATAGAAAGGGGTGGTGCCTGCATTGACACATGGAAGAAAGTTGTCAATCAATTAGAAGCAGATACATTGGTTGTTATATGAACAAGAGATAAACTAATATTACAAGCCCCTGAAAATATTGGGCTTGTTACCACAGTTGGCATTAGCTTAGGCAATGAACACTTAAGCACTTGTTCTTTAACTTCTGCCGCTCCTGAGACTTGCTATACTTGACAAGTACATCTTGGATATCATTTAATATGAAAATGATTATATTACAGAACCCATAGTTTACCCTGAAATTTCATGAGTTGTTTTGGTGTAATCCTTCATGGTATTTTCCCCAATTTAGGAATCAGTTGAGGAGCATAAATTGCAGATAGCCATTACTTATTAGCAACATCATTCCTTAAACTAAAAATGGCTCCTTAGCCTTTAACATGTTTTCTTGGTCTGACAATTTTGAAAAGTACAACCCTGTTACTTTTTAGAATGTGTTCTCCAATTTGAGTTTGTCTGTGTTTTTGTCATGATTAAATTAATACCAATACAACCGGACCGATAGTCATGGGGTGAGGACCACAGGGTCAATGGCCACAGATGTGATAACCATGGGGTTAAGGACCACAGGGCAATGTGTGGTCTTCACTTTAGGAAAAATCACGTTTGATTCTGTCAATGTTGATGACATTAAGTTTCATCAATCAATTTCGCTACTGTCTACCAGGGCTCTCTACTTGTAGTTATTCCTTTTTCAGATAATATAAGCTAAAAATACATAGTTCAAATAAATTACTTATTTAAGATGATAAACAAAAGTGTAGATTTTTTTTAACCTTACAAATATGAATACTACCTAAAATCAGGCAGTAGATAGCTTTCAGTAGAACATTCATATATCAGTGAGAGTGTTAAGTCAAATTTGGAAAGTCATAAAAATAGGCTAAATGTGCCATTGGAGACTCTGACTTCAAGGCTAAAATTTCTCAGTAATTTCCATAGACTCTCAGGTTGACAGAACTAAACCCTATTGCCTTCATTGGATTTGCTTTTGTCTAGGCTCCCTGGAAGGCAGAGCCTGAGGCAAGGATTAAGTGCTGATGCTCTTCTGGGAAGTACAAACTTGAAGACAAGAGGATGAGAAAGAGAAGAGAGGCAGAAATGACAGGAAGTCCTGTAGCATGGTTGATTACATCTGCCTTAGTTTGGTGATGAACTCCAGAGACCCAGAAGTCACTGAGTATGTGCACCTCCTCAACGGCACCATGATATTTCTCTGGACAGACTGGAAGGCACCTCAGGGCAGTTCATTACATAGATAAAGGACAGAAGACACCCTCTCTTCTCCCTAGCTCCTGACCCATAATTCAGAGTTCACATGAGACATTCCTTCCCTAGCAATTTCAGCCAGCATTTTCTGAGACATTTTGTGACCACTTGAGTAATGAAACTAGAGATTTGGTGGGGTAGCCAGAAACTCTGAACATGAAGCTTATGGGTGGGACCATGTGAAAGTGAGAGAGAGAGGGACCTCTGAGAGAGAGAAGAATCAAGCACTCCCAGGGTAAGTGACAGGCTGGCTCTGGGCACTAAAACCACATGGACAGAGCAGACTGGTGAGGAATGACTGAAATCCAAAGAGACATGTATCTTTTCTTGTCTGATGCAATGTGTTTCTTCCCTGAGTCTGTTTTCTTAATTTTTTGGCAATGCACGTCTGAGTATTTTAAAGCATCTTCATTTCAAACTTCCAAAATAGACAACTGACACAAGTGAACCTACTAGATATTGTAACTGTTTGACAGCTTACAGTCTATGAAGATTTGGCCCCTTATATAATGATTCAGCAATGATAAAGGATGTTGCATAAGCTGAGCATGCAATTTTTTTCCTTTAAGTATTTTAAAGGACAGTGTGGGGGAAGTGACAAAGGAGAGCTCCTTCTCTCCCATGACAAACAGAATCATTGTGGAGAATCTTAATATCCTAATTAAGGTTCATAATAATTTGAACAACTACAGGAGCCCAGTGAAGAAAAACTGTAACAGAGTAGGTCAGAGATGGGAAATATGTTAAAGAAATTTTCCCTTTTAATAAAATTTAAATGGCCGAGTTGGATATAGCAGCTTGCGGCAAAAGATTCAGTTACTTGGCCTGCTGTATGAGCAATGAGCATGAGTGTTTTTTTAGAATATATTTCTCTCAGAATGCTTCCATTGTGGGAAACTGGGAGTTAGATGAGATGAAACGTCTAGCTCATCAAATGGAATCTTGAAACATTTAAAGAATCCAAGAAAAAATCCAGAGACACTCTTCTTTGATCTGAGATATAACAATAGTGTTTGTGACGTTGCCAGGTTAATACCAGCTGCTTATAACATTATAACACGGGAGAGAGAGAAGAGTGTGCAATAAAGACACATGTATGCAGACATTATAGTCATTATTTTTCCAGGAAACTAGTCCTAAAACTCACTTTCATGTCTTTTACAAAGAGAATCAATTAATTAAATGGGTAGTAAAGAATGAATGGACCTGTCTTCTCTTCAGGAAAATGGTTTGATTAAACAGTTAAGAAAAAAAAAGAAGCATATGGAATACCTTGGCTTGAATTTCAATAACTTCTGGAGCAGAATCAAAGGTCCACTTGTTTCAGATCTCAAACAAAATAATTCTAAATATGGCATTTAAAAACAAACACAATAAAATTCAATCCTTAACCAAAGAGTCACAAAAGACAAACAATTAGAGTAATTCTTTACTGCTGTTATTATAACTATTAATTGCCTTTCTTTCATGGTGAGTCTTGTTTAGTCACAGTGCTTTTTCATAAAGGGAAAACATTGGCCTTTTTTTGGTGCTAATGAAGAGGAAAGAACATACAAAATTTTTATAGTATGGAATTAATTGTTTTGAAAGAAAGTTAAGGTTTATAACTTATCCAAAAGCAATATTTCTGATAAAACATTATGTAGTTGTATGTCCATAAATGTTATTTTAATAGTTATCTTGCTTGGGTTGCTAGTATTGAACCAAACCTCAGAAATAGAAAAGTCAGTCAATAAGCGTGACATCATGGGGCTTCCATATCCCTCCCCCAATGGCTTCCAGATCAAATTTTCTCAGCGTAGACGTGAAAAGATGATGCTTCTGACAGTCAGCTCTGCAGACGCAACCTGGGATCTGAAACCCCAGCTGTGTTCACTTTGCTTCTTATGCCGTCACTGTAATGAACATGCCACATGGCTGGCGACTGTGTTGATAGCGTGAGTCTGAATATAATCTAGCCTGTCTCTGCTGTGTAGGATTTTCTGATTCTGCTAGCCCAAGAAGAATAAAGGAAAAGGAGAGACTTTTAGTCTTTCAAGAATGTTTGTTTGTCTATTTGGGGAGACATTAGAAAAAGACTTGAAAACACACAGAGCATGAAATTATTGAGTAAAGAAATTCTACTTTTACAGAGACACTTGAATCCTCTTTGCATAATCCACTATCAAGGGATGGTAATTGAAGCTCTAAGCACCTCACCGAAGAACAACCCACACACTTGTCACTGCTGTAATAAAGGATGATTCCTGTGGGCAGAGAAACAGTTAATGGTTTAATTCTCATCTGATGTCACAAAGTGCGACTCTTTTGAAACCATCCGTGTGCTAAGAGAACAGAGTTTTGTACTGGTTGACATTCTTATTCTTTGTCATCACATCACTCTCACCTGCCTGGAACCTTCTAGATTCACTCCTACTGTCCATTCAGAATCACTGTTTTCACTCCCTTTCCATTTTCATTCTCTCACCACAAAAATCCAGTATCACTTTTCATTTACCTCCCCTGCTGCACAAAGGCAGTCAAGAGGGGCTTAAACTCAAGAAAATAGAGCAGAGGGAGCTTATTTTAAGCATGATGCACAAAATACAAGGGCCAGGAAGTGTCAGTCTATGTTAGGATGTGTACTGACAGATACAAGTTGGAGACATCAGGAGGTTGGATGGGACTATGGGGCAGTAGGAGGGAGGTTTCAGACATGGGTGCAAGGCATGGATGTGGTGACAACAGTCCATGAAAATGAGTCTGAGAGAGACTCCAGCAGCCAATTCCACCAATTGTACTTAATGATGATATCTTCTTCCCTTCTCCTTGACTCACTCAGAGATCAGTTCAAATGTCCAGAAATACAGCTTCTCCCTAGCACTGTTGTTACTTCCATCTCATCAAGCTTTTTATTTCTTTCCTGTGATGTAGCAAACCTTATAATTATCTTGTCTATTAATTTAATTTGTACATATCCATCTGTAAGATTGCAGGGTGTTTGAGGTTAGGGACTACATACTCAGATACTGATAAATATTTTTGAAGAAGGAATAAAATGGTGTGTATTGAACACATGAAAGGCAGGAAAGCATGAAGCATGGTCAAAGTAAACAGAGAATATTTCATTGAAGGGAAAGAACATATCCTATAACTAGAAACTGAGATTTGCATTAAAATGTAACATAGAATTCTGATCTGACAAAGGAGCTCCTTAAAACTTCTCCACTGGCTCCACTGCAGGGTCCAATCAGATTTTCTGAGAGGCTTGGAAGGTAGGAAGAAGAGGCAATCAGTGAGGGGGTGTGAATCCAGACAGCTAAATCATTATGTTTAGAAGTCAATAAGCAGCCATGCTTAGAACGTGAGGGTCTGAGATCTGGTGATTTGGTTTCTGGGTGGATGACTGTTCTGGCAGGTGGATCACAGAATACAATATCATCCGGGAGAGATGAGAGCTGGTAGCTCTATGCAGCCCGTACTCTGGTAGTGCTAGGCCCTTCTTCCAGCCCCAGATTTATTCAGCCTTCAAGGAAACATTTGAAAAATGAAAACCTACTTAAAAAAAAGCTTTTAAGCCATTTGTGATATCTTGGTATTACTGTATTTAAAATACAGTGTAGTGGATACAATATGAAATTTGGACAAAAACCCAACTTTGAATCCAATTCTTTTAATTACTGGTTTGGGGACCTTATGTGATTATTGAGTTTCTCTTTAGATACAGTTTCTTCATCTGTAACACAAGAATAATCATAATTGAGTCATAAAGCTTTTAAAATATGAATGTATTTCTCTAAATTATAAATTTTTAAAAATAATTACTACATGTAGTAGCACAGAAACTAATGTTTCTTCACAGAGCTTAGTTCAGTTGGCTACCATTTATCACAGTGTAGTTTTTAATGACACAAAGTTAGGCTGCCACAGTTAGAAACTTTTAACTTTTCAGTGCCTCAAAGTTTTCATCTCTAGAATGGGCTTAAAGATGAGATCTTCTAAATATGATTGTTTTGAATATTAACTAATGTAACTGATCAAAGCACTTAGCACAGCACCTGGAACATAGTAGGGGGTCCCCATGTCAGTTGTTAATTTTACTCTCTGATCACTACAATGACCTTGGAGACTTGAGTCCAGAAGCATTTGTATGTACTGACCACTAGATGGCAGATGCACCATTTTTATGGCTCACACTGGTACCCAGCAGCACTTTTGTCTTCTGACTCTTCCTGGCATTCAAGGATCATGGGGAACCTCAGGAATAGCAATCGCAATGAAGTAATCACACGCCTCTTTAAAAAAAAAAGAATAAGTCATTTAGAAGTGATAGCTATTATTAAGGTTTTTGGTCTAATCATTTAGGCTGATTTTTTAAAGAATATCTATTTATCTATCTATCTATCTATCTATCATCTATCTACCTATCTATCATCTATCTATCTATCTATCTATCTATCTATCTATCTATCTATCTATCTACCTACATACATATATCAGTAGTTTATTCTTTCTTTTTCTCTTCTAACAACATCCAATAAGAATGTAGGCAAGAGAACATTTTTGGAAAGTTATGATGTATGTTAAATGTTAGAATTGATTTATAAGTTTGAACAAGAGAGAGAAATACTGAGCTAGACAATATGGAGTTTGTATCCTCATGCAGCTTACAGTCTAGGAAGACAGAAGCATAATAAGATATATATATATATGTACATATTCATATGTATGGATATATATAAAATGCAGCATATATGATGTAATAATAATGACATTTTTAAAGATAACACCACATGGTCAGTTCTGATACAGAACCATTAACCAATTTCTGTGAGCACTCAATGATCTTTGAGAGAAAAGTTCTGAAGGAGGTAATGTTGGAGTTAGACCTTGAATGTGATGATGATAGGAAATGGAAAGGGGAAAGTGGGTTCCTGTTTCCCCCACTTCAAAATGCACATGAAGTTGTGAAGAGCATGGAGCATTTGGGAAATAAGGAAAAATGCCTGGACCAGACCATGCAGGGCCTTGAAGACTATTTAAGAGCTAGTGAAGGGTATTAGGGGTTACAAGACCCAAATAAGTTTTCATAAAAATAACTTTGCCAATATAAGGCTAAATTTTATGGAGGCATGAGGCCAAAATGAACACTAATCCACTTCATATGACCTTATCTTTAGCTTGCCCCATTTTCCCCATCCTCAGTTTTGGGAATGGATATTGATAAACACTAAATAGCCTTTTAGTAAACATTTATTTTGAACATAAAGCCCAATCCTTCATAACTGGTTCAATCACAGAGAAATTTGCCCTGGGAATCCATTTGTGATCTTGTGGTATGTTAGGTGGGGTGATCTTCCAAGCCCCTCATTCCTAACCCCTGATCACTTAGGGCCTTTGGGGCCATATTCTTCTGGGGCTTTATTCTGCAGTTTGGGACTTTATATGGAGATCAATGGGAACCTACTGAAGAGCTATTATAGGTATGAAAAGACCTTGAGCTAAAATGAGGTTAGTAGATTAGGGTGGCTAGAGTATATGCCATATCCTCCATGAGGCAAGGGGGCTTCAGCCTATCACAGATATTTGATAGCTTTAGTAGGTAAAGTGTTAAACATGGCAGTCAATTAGATATTGTGAGTTTTCCCAAAGGTACTGCTAATGATCCTTCAATTTCAGCTTGCATCTTTATTGCTAAGTCCTTACATCAGGAACTGTCACAGAAAAGGCTAAACCTCCAATATGCAATCAGATGTGTTTTTATAAGCTTCTAATGTGGGTCTTCATTGAGTAATTTAACTGCTTTTAGAATATTACCGAAGCTTCTGCTTTCCTACTGCATTACTGAGGCTATGCTGAGGTAGAAAATTAGTGATGAAATCATGGGGACTTATCACCGCACAGACCTATTCACACTTATGGGACACCGCCATGTGAGTTAGTGAGATTCAGTTCACATAGTCACTGAAGGAACCAGTAAGACAGGGGTTCAACCATCTTCCAGCTGCATCTCTGAAATAAATCCTTCCTTGGATGACATTGCAGGGGAGGAGACAAAACTGAGAACACATCCTGCAGCAGCATCAGATTTCCATTCACATCTCAAAGGATCAGTTGCATGGTCCCATCTAACTCTAAGACAGCAGATAGATTGTCTAGGGAGAATTACAATCTCCACCATACACAGGCATTACTCAGTTTCACAAAGGGGCATTAAAGAAATTCTCCCTAGGAGATATTGCACCTGGATAAGGAGGAAAGAGAAACAAAGCCCTAGTGAGAAATGGGTCCTGAATGGTGAGCAGGCTCATTGACTGATTAAGGAACTTTTCTGTTCAGATAAATAAGGTTCAAAATCAGGCTTCAGAAATGTCACAGAGAGGTCAAGATTTGGACAATTAGTTTTATAGAATAGTACACATATTATATTTGTATCAAAATATCACATTGTACCTCATAAATATGTACATTGAAAATAACAGTAATTAATTTTTTCAAAACATGATCCAAATGGCTGGTGTATCAGGGGTTGGCTGCACTTGTCTTCTGGAGAGCTCTGGGCTCCCATATTCTGAATAAATGAGAATCAGTGGCTTCTTCCCTCTCCCACCCCTGATTCTCACTGAACAGAAGCTTTTCTAATTGAAGCATCAACCCTCCACCAGGTTGGCAGCTAGAGCCACTTCTATAAGGCTTGGCTTTGGCACAGAAAGGATTTCAACTGACAGCACCACCAACCTGAGCTGTGCACAGTCCAGGATGAAATTCCTTCATCTTGCAGCTGGCCTCCTCAGGTTCTCTCTAACAGAGCTCTGACCAGCCTCCTTGAGCCTTACATCCCTGATTGCTGACCTAGAGTAGCTGGAGAGACTTTGTTCTCATCCCCCTCAGCCTGGTTCTAAATGAAAACTATCAGAAATGGAGTCAAGGACTTTCTTCTACACTAAGAGAAAATCTTTCCAGAATGGCAGGGTGCTGTTTATGTTTACAGAGGTTGCAACTTGGGACATTTGTGCTGTGCCCTTAACCAGCCTCCCCGATGGCAGAGGATTTCTTCAGATTACTACCGCAGAAGCTGTTCAACCACATAATATTGAAAAATTGCTGTGAGCTCAAATAAAGTTTTTACAAATGCATATTGCTAATGCTGAGCACTGCCTATATCATTGAGTTGTTTCGTCATAAAATAATCTACATGGAAGTTCTTCAAAAATCTCTTAATCTCCACAAAACACAAAGCATCTACCATTCAAGCTTTTTTTTCCTTTTGAGAAGATTACTGAAACAACAAATTTCTTAAAATAATTTGTGCCCTCAGGATATAGTGCTACACAAAGAAAATATTAATAGAACGAATGACAAAACACAGTGGCCAGAGAGCAGGATTATCAGACTAAAAATAACCACTGTCACCTTCAAAGGTGGGACTGCATAGAATCACAATTTTTGTCCCTGTCTCCTTTGCAATTAGTTTCATATACTCTTCATGTTTAAAGTAAGTTAAAACAAGTCTTCTCACTTTTGAATGAGATGAATCTATCCTATTTTATATTGTTATGACATCTCTGATAGAGCAGTACCAGGGTCCATTTCAACAGAACATGGCTTAAGGGACCATTGGGTTAGGAGACCCTTTCTCTGGAAATATATGGTGTTTATTATCCTTGAAATATAAACTATTTATTTATATCTCAAATAACGGTGGGTTGAAATGTTATTATGGAAGGAGAGACACAGCTTTTCTATAAATGTGTTTGCCTTGTGATAATATGTGAAATTACATTCCATGTTAAATTGCTTGAGGCAAGCAAGGTTTAATATGTATCTAAATAATTAAGCTAATTGTGTAAAAATATATTTGCAGAAATCACCAAATGTGTTAATACATTTCACATCATGTTTACCCATTTTACATGACTAAAGTTTGCTTTGCAAAATAGACTTCAAAATACTGAAAGGCCTCCCCACAATGGTTATCAACACTCAATGCTTCCTGGGAAGGAAAAAAAAAGGTACAAAGAATCATATCTTTTAAAAAATGGCATTCTCTCTCTCTCTCTCTCTATCTCTCTCTCCCTCTCTGTTGAATTTCAGATTCACATCATTGCATGTGTACTTTAGAATACTCATGTCGTCTCCCTGAATCTCAGTGTAAAAACAAAGGCTTTCTCACTAGTCTTCGTTCCCATCTCAATCAACGTTACAGGATCTACAGTTCGCATTTTGCCAACAGGCTCCCCTTCTTGTGGTCCAGGCCAATGTCACATGACCTTTGTAATACTTCCCACATGTGAACTGCACAGCATGTTGGGTGTGGAGAAAGGGTGCTGCCATGGAAGAAGAATAATAAAAAATCTTATTGCTCCTCTTGGTTTCTTAGATGAATATATGTTTTATTTTGGTGTGCAAAAGAGTGGTGTGGGTCAGGCCGTGTTTGGGCATATGAATATACTGTTAATGCCAAATGACTGGTTGTGTGTTCGTGTTGCTCAGTTACAGCACTCGTGTGCTTTCCACACACTCCATGAGATGATTAAGGAGGGCTTATCCAGAAGAATTCCTTCACCTTCTTTGAATTCCTGTTCTTCGCTGACTCCTGCTTTGCCTGGTCTCCAGCACAGTTCCTTCCCCACAATTTTCTCCCTCACTTCCTTTTCTCTACTTCTTATGGGTCTGACATATACAGTCATCCCTCCGAATCCTCAGATTAGATCCTTCCATAACCAAGGATCTAAGCAAACACTAATTAAAAATATTAGGAGAAGAAAAATTGCATCTGTACTGAACACATACTTTTTCCTTTGATCTTTATTCCCTGAATAATACGGTATAACAACAGTTTATATAGTACTTACATTGTATTATAAGTAATCCTGAGATGACTTAGGATATATAGGAGGATGTGTGTAGGTTACAGCATTTTATGTAAGGAAGTCGAGCAACCATGGATTTTGTTACCTTCTGAGGGTTTTGGAACCAGTACTCCCTACGGGTGGAGGGACAATTGTACTTCCACCACATTAATCTGAGTTGTGTGACAGTCTTATCTTCCCACCAGATGGAACCTCTGTGAACAATGCCTTATTAATTTTAATAATTCTTATTTTTCCTAGACCAGAACAGCCCAGAGATGTTTTGGGGGCATACTTCTAAGGCTCATACCACACATCAAAGTCTGTGTGACAAAGTCACCCACTGGTGGCCTCCTTGGCACAAGTTGACAAAAACTATGTACATTCAAGTTGAAGGATGAAGGATATTCTCTCCAATTATAATTTATTCCTCATTTGAACTTGCTCTCAAAACATCTTATCTCATTTCTCTCCCAATATAACTTTTGTACCAGTAAGTTGACTACCTGGGAAATGCATTAATTTGATGATGGCTCAGGAGAGCAATGGATCTAATCTTTTAATCAAGTCAGCACTAGAGGGCGTGAACACAAAGAACCTGCACAGACTCTCCTGAATATGGACCATCCCTGTGTTTGCCTCTCGCCACCAGGGTCCCTTGCCCTCATCCTCACTCTTTCAGCATCTTTTTCTGTGCCTTGGTTTCTACAGCTAGAAATTAAAATAAAATTATAATAGTTTTATCATCTTCACCAATCACCATAATTATCTCAGGTCTTCACTTGCCTCTTGTCCTATAGAATGACATTCACCTGGACATGGTACCTAGACCTGTACTGCATGATATAGGAACCACTAGTCACATGTGGATACAGTAAATTTGAATGTGGTTTAAACAGACATATGCTATTAAGAGTAAAATTCACACCGGATTTAGTAGCAAAGAAGCATGTCAAATAGCTCATGAGTAACTTATATTGACTACATGTTAAAATTATCTTTAATAGCATGGATTGCAGAAAACATCTAGCTACTAGAAGTTGCGAGTGTAGCTCACATTTGTTGCTTACTTTATAGTTCTCTTAGACAATGCTGCCTTAAGTTAAAATGTCTTTGGATTCTGCTTCCAGAACCTCACATCTAGACTGCAAGCAAGAGATACTCCTGCTTTCTATTACAAATTTGCAGAGATTGAGCTGCCTAGGGCAGTTAAGCCCAGCCTGCTGTGCCAAGAGAAAGTGATGGGGAAAAAAAACCCAACGGGTGTGCAACTTACTAGGCATTTACTAAGGGTCTAGGAGGGGAGCCCTTAGGAAAGAATTATTGCCTCTTAAATAGCACCTTAGTCCCTGGGAGTGAATGGAAGGAGGGGCGTTTTCTGTTCCAGTCATTTAAGATCCTCTGCTGAAAGGAACCATATGCCACACAATGAAATATATTCCAGGCAAGATGCATATGCTTTGCACAATAAATACGTATGCAAATCTTGCAAAGATTCTTAAGGAGAAAATGTGTTGATATTATTCACATCAATATCATTTAATGCCTCTTTATTCTTCTATCTCAAGTCAACTCCCAATCATCCCCTTCCTCCTTATCTTCAACCCTTGACACTGACTGTTTTATACAAAAGCAATCAGATTTTTGTTTCTGGTCAAGAAAATGTTTCTGGTCACTGAAATTTAAGTCTCAATAAATCACATGCTCCAAACAGACTGGCAAATGTCCAATGGGCCTGGCAGCATCTGCAAATGCCTCTCAAGGACATTCTGGGTGGGAACAGCAATGAGCAAAAATCCCAAGACCTGCCTGTGGCCTGCCCTTTTCGAGTTGACAACCCACAGAGTTTTCTCTTTAGGGATGTTCTCAGACTCAAACTATTTTGAACACAGAGCTGCAACCCATAATTGGAACCGATGCTGAGAAGACGTTAGATTGCTCCTTGAATCACATCTTTGCAAGGTTTCTCTGCCTAAATGAGTATCCACTGCAGGTGATAGAGTAGGAGAGGCCTTGTGGGGTCCCAATAAAGTTGTGCCGGCTGTAAATAAAAAGGAAAATTCAGAATTCAGTGCAGTCCTGGGAAATTCCATTCAGGGAGTAAAAAGTCTCACGGAGCATGTGGTCATCTCTTTAATTGTCTCCTGCTTCGTTGGTTGCTTTCCATCATACATTCCTCTGAAAAGTCATATTGCTGCAAATACACATTTAGGATTTGATTACAGAGTCTCTTCCATTTACATGTACAAGACAGAGCCTACTGTGACAGATTAATATGCCTAAAGTTTATATGGGAAGGTTAAATAAAGAGTTACTTTTGTGACACCGAGTATCTTTAGGATGCTTTTGCTAAATTAGAGACCACTTGGTGATGCTGCAGATGTGCCAGATAGCCATTGCAGACTGGCAAGATACCCACCTGCTTTGGCCATTATCACACTTCCTACCTTTCTGTACAGGCCACCCCAACTGCTGTGTCCAATTCAGATTCCTCCAGGCATCTTCCCCTTCAACTTGTTTAATCCAAGTGAAATGATTCAAGTCCTGTCAGCCAGAGATGTTGCAATGTTACTAGAAAGAAGACTGTATCACACACAACGCTGCCATTTCTAGCTTAGATCACGCGCACTTTTGAGGATTGGAAGGCCATCCTCAAAGCTGCCACCCACCCACAGTTGATCGCTTTTTCCTGCCTTCCTCTCTGGCTAGCCATTCATTCAATGGTTAGCCCTTCCTCCCATGCAAAGGGCCTGAAAAAGTCTGACGATCTTTGGCCACAGTGAATTTTCTGCTTCCCTTTCAATCTCGCTAACAAATATCTGTACTGAAGCACATCTTATCAGGTCAGCCTCTGCGTTTTCTATAGTGAAAATTAAGTGTTCTGAAAAACTGTCTCGGCTGAGTCCTAGCCTGCATTTAGAAGCTGGGGAACAGAGCATTCTTTCCCCACCCTCATTCAAATCCCCACCCAAATCTAAGCCTCGAGGACTGGGTCTTGGACTGGTTTGCCATTTTACATAGTTTGTCACTTGTCATCTTGCTACTTAAAAGGATGAATGAATACATGAATGACTTCAAAGGCATGGGGCTATTATTACCTGTGAAAAGGGAAGTAGGAGGTTTTTCATTTAATTTTGATTTTATGTGAGTGACTAGAGAGAAGGAAATAGAGTAACGGAATGAAGGACATAATGTGATATTCTTTCTTTTGGTCTAGGTAAAGCTCAGAGCAAGAAAGGCAAGAAACAGGGACAGAAAAGGCAAAGTTTATTTTTCCTGAAATCTTTGGTGCACTTCCATGATACAATGTTCCTGTGTGTTCCAGACCAGAAGTTGGTGAGAATAGTTCTGTCTACATGTCTTCTTGTCAGTGCTGGGTCATCAGGAGATGACACCCACGTGTCAGCAACAGTTCTTATCTTTCATAATTTAACTGGGGTGACTATCGAGTAAGTTCAAGTGGTCATCAAATGAAGAGATGAAAGCTAGCCAGAAAGGCATGGAGTATTTGTGGTGATTGCAGGTGGCAGAATAATTTGTGTGTCTACTTGACACATCATTGTGGAATTTCCAAATGTTTGAGGTGCAGAAAACTTACTACAGTGGGCATGGTGGTTACAAGTAATACATGCATGGCAGCAAGAATAGGACTGTGAGGTTACTGATGTCATAACTTCACTGGAAGCCATGGACACAGGACGGTGGGATCACTCACACGGGGAGTTGTGTATCACTGTTTTCTGTTGAGTTGTGTGTCACTAATGTTTGCTGTTTACTCACTCATGCTTGTTACTGAGTTGTGTATGAATAGTGGGTGGCGTTGAGTTGTATGTCAACAATGCTTGGTTAGTTAAGTTGTGTACCACTAATGATCAGTGCTGTGTATCACTGATTTTTGCTACTGAACCAATGGAAGAAAGATAGAGGGATTAAAAAGAGCTCATTTAGGAACCCTATGTAGGTTTTAAAAATGGTATTGGCGGTGGTAGAATGGCTCACGTGGTAGAGTGCCTGCCTAGAAAGCATGAGGCACTGAGTTCAAACCCCAGTGCCACCAAACTATTTTAAATAAATAAATAAATAATAAAATGTGCCAAAGACCTTTTAGGGACTTCACCTACACTAATGGTACAAATTGAAATTAAACATTAGCATATTTACCATAGGATCATATAGTGCCAATTAAGGCAAGTTAGTAATCCGTTTCTCTACACCTGAATGATGAAAGGGCCTTAAATACTTCTTGTAAAAGGTACAACAGCACAAGAGAATTCTGTTCTACAGAAGATGTGTATGCTAAAGGAAAATAACTTTGCTGCTTAAATAGCACAAAAAAAGGTGGGGACCGTGAACATTCCTCTGCAGCCTGGCGTAGGAGAGGTGTTAAAATAACATTCCCCTCCCCCAGATGGCTGCCTCATAAAGTAGATTTACTTTTAGAGAACACTGAACTGGCTTTTCGACTCACCATCAGCCCCTGAGGAACTCCCTATGAAATCAGGGAAAGTGTCAGAGAACAGATGAAGTCACCAAGGGAAAGTTAGTCCTTGGGTCACTTGGTCTGCCTAATTCAATCTACCCCATCACGGATGCCCAGGAACTCACTGGGATCACAGCAAATGAAGAACCAAATTGAATCCTTATTTCCATTTGCTCTCTCACCAGTTGAGTCACACATAAAAATGTCTTTAAAGGCCAACAAATTCAGACCACACTAGAAAACCCCCTCCATTTTCTTAGATCAGGTTCATCTAGGGTACTAATGTGAAAAATGACTGTTGACTCCTTCCTTTTATTAAACAGATCTGTGAGTCCAAGGTGTCTTTGGCCATGTGGTGATGAATATGAAGATGCTTTGCAAACTGTAAGTTATGATATAAAAATGAGCAGCTAAATGTAAAGTACCACATAGAATGGAATACAACACTGCTTTTAGAATATATACTAAAACAGTCAGAAGACATATATAATTAAGCAGAAAAGCCAGTTGTCAATATTATGCTTATAACATGATCCCATTTTTAAGGGAAAATACTATATATATGTGTGTAGGTATATGTGTGTGTATGTTGTATGTGTGTGTGTGTGTGTGTGAGTGATATTTCCATTAAAAAAGTTTGAAAGTTGGGTAACAGCTGTGTGTGCTAGTTATCTCTGCAGTATGGAACTTCAGAGAGGCAGAACTTTAAATTATAAATTTCTATATTGACTATTTTATCAATTTAAAACATATTACCCTTGTTACTTTTTTTTTAAACATTTTAGTTAAAATGTTAAAGTGTGCATGGCGATGCATACCTATAGAATCTCAGTTATTTGGGAAGCAAAGGTAGGAAGATCATAGTCCGACCCAGGCAAAAAGCATGACTCTATCTGAAAAAATAACTAAAGCCAAAGAAAGGAGGAGAGTGAGGATGTGGCTCAAGTGAGGATGTTGCTAGGCAAGAAAAGGCCCTGAGTTCCAACCCCAGTGTCACCAAAAACATGTATATGCATTTTAATATAAAGAATCAAATTAAAGCGAGCTATTCTTCCAAAACCACTTGTGCATGACTGACCTATGAGAAGTCATGTCATTCATTCACTGATGTAACCAAAACAGCCTTTATACCATGTGTGGTTTCAGGACTAAAATACAATCACTCAATTCAGTACTTGGAGGTGAATTGTAGGGGACAAAATCATCATGAATAAGAGGATGAAATCTTAAAGCATAAGAATGGGAAAGTGTTAACCATTGGTGAGTCTGGATAAAGAGTCTATGAATTCTGTTATTGTTGCAATTTTTCTGTATGTTTGAAACTGTCAAAATTTAAGGAAAAAGAAAAAATAGCATATGGAGTCTTGAGTCAGGTTTCTCATGATCACATCCTTAACTCTCCACTTTCTGGCCATGCGAGCTTGGGGAGTTAATTAACCTCTCATAATCTCAGGTTTCTCATCTTTTTATGGAGATAACAATCCCTAGGCTGTTTCTAAAATTAAATCAATTAATATATGCAAAGTACTTAGGACACACAGTAAGTGCTATCTCAGTGTACTTTAGCCATAATAAATATAGAAAAGGTATTTGGTCTCAGGAAACTTACATTTTTAAAGTAAAAGGACAAGACATACAAATGCCAACCACTAAAACAAACAAATAAATAAACAAAAAGTATGACAGGTATCTGGCATAAGGACTCTAACCTTCATTTTACCTTTTTACCATTTGACATCTAGGAAGGATTTTAGAAATGCCTTAGCAGACATCCTTGTAGTTAAGACTGTGGGTTCAAATTATATCTTGCAAAACTGGGTATACTTGTGAGATATGGGTACCAGAAATGGAAGAGAGATTTACATTCCTGCTGCTGCTAAGCAAGCTTAGAAAAACTTGAGTTTGGTGCTGACGCACTAGGGGATTGAAGTGTTGTCACCAGCTTAGTGAAGCTAGGCAACTATTATAGCAATAGCATCCTCTTTTCTGGATTGCACCAAAGACATTGAGATTTTGCAATCAATAGATGCATGACAACCCCCTGACCGTCCAACTTCCCCAACTATTTCTCAGAATTGAATCCTTTTCTGCTTGAAGTACCTGGGGTGGTTTGTGTTTCCTGGTCTGAACTTTGGTCCATAAAGAGAGGAAGCATCCAGTAGAATTTAAAGGGGGAAATCCTTTCTGGCAGGAGGCATAGGTTAAGCAAAGTCTTAGACTTGAGGATGTGTATGGCATGATCAATTGGAGGACATTTGGTTAGAGTAGATGTTTCAAGAGGTAGTGGAAATGAAAACTGGAGAGAAAGGTTAGAATGAGATTTTGCAGAGCATCAAATATTAAGCTAAAAATATTGGGTAATCTTACATACAATAAAGGAGAATAAAAAATGTTCAATGATTAGGAAGGGATGGGGGGATAGAAGGGGCATACAGAGAGAGAGAGAGAGAGGGAAGGGGAGGGATATATATATAGAGAGAGAGGAGAAACCCTGCAGAAGTGTTGCCACATGCTAACTTTTCCATATACCGAAAGAACACCATGTAAATGTGTACATATGGCACTATGGCACTAAAGGAGTGACAATGTGATTTTTCTCTATTCATGGTGACAAGAAGACCTGGTCACATGAGACAACATCCACAAAGGTAAGAATAAGGCAGGACAATGGGAACAATCTAACACTAATCACGTTAAGGACAGCCTAATATTCTAATGTTAGGACATGTCTGTACCTTACGAGGCATTGTGCATTCTGGACAACTAGACTAAGGTCTCTGTTGCTGACAAATGAAGTGTGATATAATTAAAGAAGTGTACACAAGGGGCTGGCTCCACAATCTCCTCTCCATGTCTTTGTGTTGGTAACTTATCCACCAAGTCTCACTTTCATTTGAACACAAATGGAAACAATGCTATCAACATCACAGTGTGGGAAAACTAATTGAAATTATATGTGTAAAGCACTTTAAATTGAAAAACACATAAAAATATGAAGTACGCAAATGTGTTTCCAAGTGGACAGACTGGCTATGTGCAAAGATTTTTCAAGAATTTCCTTTTCACAGGGTGTCAGAAGTGTTTCAGCTAGCAGAAATAAATATGCTAATTGGAAGTAGATGAATCATAATCTGTGTCTTTTTTGTGAGAGGCTAGGTGTGACCTGAACTATGTGTAGTTAACAAAAGAGAGTCACACTTAAAACAACTGGTGGACCATTCATCATATCTCAAAAAGACACTCAGTTTATAAATGCCCGGTGTCTTTGGACACCTAAATTCACACCATATTTTCATTAGTCAACTCATGTTGACTAATGTGTTCTTCCTTTTTAACTCAAGTTTCTTTACATTTTAAATTGAGCCAATGTCTTTATTCTAAGACTAATTTATGATATTTTTCAGAATTAGAAGTAGAATTGCTGCATAGTTCATCTTCACGTTTCTCTAATTCTTGCATGTCCCCTTGGAATATTCTAGGTGATGAAAAGCAAGAAAAAGAAGAAGGTAGAAGGGTGACAGCCTATGACATTGTCCAAGACTGGATGTTTGTCTGTTCCAAAGGCTGCCATTCTTTCAGAATAGCCTTGTTCTATAAAATTCTTTTTCTGGATTCTGGTAACCACTCTCTTCTCTCAGATCATATGGCATGAAGGAATAAAAAAACCTGGGTTACCACTATATTTCCCTTGATCCTCTTCTTTTCTGTCACTTCTGTGCACAATCCTTTTATAAGTGAATTACCCTTAAGTTATTTCAACTGGATCATGCTGTCTGTTTCCCAGTGAGATACTGACTGTTTCATGCTCCACAGAGTATACCACTTAATACCCTCTGCAAATGCGACCATGATAGACAGGAAATGACCTCATGGAAGGTGGATCCAGAGGCCATGGGAATTCTTCTCAGAGAATAGGTTCAAGGTGTACTCAAAGAAAGTTCCCTACCTTTAGACTAGGACCATCAAATATGTCCCTGGGAAGATTTTTGTTTTAATGTTTCTCATTCTTTTGCTCTCTGTATGGGAATTTTTATTGTTTTTCCTTACATTTCCCTTGTAAACTGAGGTTTTTTTGGCAGAAGAAAATTTAGATTATTTGTCTTTCTAGTGCACAGGTCACCAGACCAATGTAGGGAGGACAGAGGTAACTTACTCTCACCAGGAGGTCTGGGACTTCGTGCTGGGGCTGTTTCCTGTTGCAAGGCCAAAGCTGTGTTTAGTGCATGTACAGAAGGAAGCAAAAGGAGATTTAGTGACCAGAAGGACAGACATGGCAGGGACTATAAATATCTGTCTTTTCCTCCACAACCAGATTGCTGTTTCTAGACTCTCCTGCTGTTTGGTGGAACTGAGTCCTAACTTCTGGAATATGAGAAAGTGACATGCAACGCTCATTCATTCATTCATCTACCACCTGAGAGGAAAAAAGTAAAAAGTCCTGGAAGACATAAGAAACCAAATCTTTAATGACTTGGTGGGAAACAGAGTACCCCCACCAATTGGCACTAGACTGACATACAATAAAAGTTACTATAAAGCCCATGAACTTGGGAGGGTAATTTCTTAAACCAGCAGTCATTATTTGCCTGAAGTATTTCAATTTGTTAAAACACATTCAGGAACACATGTGGGAGAATTCAACTTCAATTGACTTAAGCCAAAATAGAGGTTATGAACTGATATAATGGAAAGTGCATTAGACTGTTTTCTGTTGCTGTGACAAAATATCTGAGTTTATCAATTTAAAAGGAGGAAAGGTTTATTTTGGCTCATGCTTTCAATAATTTCACTTGGTGTTGTTGCTTTGGGTCTGTGGTAGCATAGTACATAATGGCGGGAACATGTGCCAAAGAGGCCTGTTCACCTCAGAACAGCCAGGAAGCAAGGAGAGGGACAGGAAGAGGCCAGGGTCTCAACATCCCCTTCAAGGGCACGCCCCCAATGACCAGGCTCTACCTCTTAAAGGTTCTACTTCCTCCCAAGAGTGCCATGGCTGGAGACTAAGCCTTCAACACATGGGCCTTCAGGGAATATTTTAGGACCAAACTACAGCAGAAAGTCCAGATATAGGGCACCTGTTAGGCACTGCTTATGCAGAATCTTGCTCTCACCAAGATATGATTCTCTCTGTGTCTCAGCTTTCCTAGGTTTGCTTCTCTCTGTGCTGTTTGCTCTCTTGGACACTTCTCCTCCATTTTATGCTGGATGCAGAAGCTCCCCGATTCATAATCTCAGTGCTTCATTTTCCTGCTAGATCTGCTTTCAGTGACTCAACTACTCTTGCTGGTCATTGTGTCAGAGAAAAGCTGACGTACCCCATTCACTTAGGGTTCCTGAAGGTGAAGCGGTGCCCTCCACAACCAAGTTATAAGGGAAAAGTGAGGAAAACTTCCCAAAGGAAGGTCCAGGATACTTCTGAGTAAATGTAACTGGATGTTACGTGATGAAGACTATCAACACCCACTACATTCTACCTCTTTATGTTCATCCTTCTTCCATATTACTAAGCAACACAACAAAAATCTTCTTTTGTTTCTTTTGAGTTTCACTACACAGCCCTTTTTGTATCCCTACTTATGGTTGATATGGGTTGAGAAAAATCAGAAACATTGCACATGGTTTGGACTTTGAGCTATCATTGATTTATCATCAATTTATTATCAATTTATCATCAATTTATAGAGTCCTTGAAACATACCTATCAGCAGCTTCAAAAGGGAATCATCTCTCATATAATTATATCCTCTTTCTCTCAAATGCACACATTTAATGTATGTATTTTCACAATAGTAAGTTATTTTTTCTCATAGTTTTAGTCTGTTTAGTGTAATTACTAGTTTGGTAGCAGTAGTGCTTGGCACTGTTTTCATTGCATTCAGCTGTATTGTGAGTTACATAAACTTTTGTGAATTGGTCTAGGACCCTCATTACTATTTATAACGCTTTTACTCTGGAGAGACATGTCTCAAGTAGTCAATTTCTAAGTGTCCCTTTAAACTATAATTCATCTCCATGTTGGGGGGAATGGTCTTTTGTTTATATTCTGCTGTGTAATAAGCCACCTTAATACTTTGTGGCCTCAGAAGTCCCAGGATGTCATTTATACCATATTGTATTGGTCAAGAAAGTCACCAAGACCCAGCCAGACTCTGAAGGAGGGATACTAGACTTCTGTTCACAGGTGGATGGGTATCAAGAGTTTGCACCCACATTTACCACACATAGTGCTGTCAGCTGAAATACTTGAGAAATTTCGGAAATGTTTCTGATTTGTTTTTTTTTTTTCAGATTTTGGAATATTTGTGTATGCATATGAGATATCTTGTGGATGGGACTCCAGTCCCACAAAAATTTATTTGTTCCATATACACCTTATCCACATAAACTGAAGGTAATTTCATACAAGAATTTTAGTGAAGTGGAGCACCAGTGGCTCACACCTATAATCTTAGGTACTTGGGAGACTGAGATCAGGAAGATTGATGGTTGAGGCCTGCCAGGCAAAAGTTCGTGAGACCCCATCTCTAAAAATAACCAGAACAAAATGGAGTGGAGGTGTGGCTCAAACAGTAGAGCACCTGCTTTGAAAGCATGAAGCTATGAGTTCAAACACCAGTCCTACAGAAAAAAAAAAAAAGGATTTTAGTGAGCCTTAATTTCACCTCTGACCTGTCACATAAAGTCAAGTGTGGAAATTTTCTACTTGTAGAGTCATATTGGCAATCAAGAAATTTTGACTTTGGAGCACTTTGGATTTTCAGATTTGAAATGCTTAACCTGAAACATAGCACCAAGCTTGTTATAGGATGGTTTGAGAATAATAAGGAATCCAGGGCACAATGGCTCATGCCTGCAATCCTAGCCACTTAGGAGATGGGGATTGGGACAATCTCAATTTGAGAAGAGTTAGGGCAAAAAAAAAAAAAATGGTGAGACCCCCATCTCAACCAATGGGTGTGGTGGTACATGCCTGTCATCCAAGCTTCACAGGGAAGAACAAACAGGAGGATTATGGTCCAAGTTAGCCTGGGCATACAGCGAGACCCTGTCTCAAAAATAACCAATACAAAGGGACTGGTGGACTGGTAGAGTGCATGTCTAGCAAGTGTGAGGCACTGAGTTCAACTCTCAGTACTTCCCCCAAAATAAAACATTTCATTCAGTTCTTGGCAAATTGCCTATCACTGTTATCATTACCTGGAATGAAGGATAATATTGCAAGACAAGTTTACTTAACTGTGGCACCTTTCCACATGATTTATACAAACATGTAAAAATTATTTTTTTAATTTTGAGATTATCAACAGAGCACAATAAAAATAATTTTGATTGCTTTTATGATTTTTAGAACTGGGCATCAACTCTGTCATAACCCTCTCATGATAGAGCTATTTTGACTACTGTCAGCTACATCTTAAATCAGTTACAAAAATGCTTTTTCCCATAGGTCAGGATGTTACACTCATGCTTCTGATTGGTTGCTAACATGTCATTAATTCAGGTTGTAGATCTCTTCTACTATACATTTGTTGATTGATATTATAAGAGCTGACCTTGCTAGAGGCAAAATACTTACCATGCTCTAGGCTCATGCCTATAATCCTAGCACATGGGAAGAATAGATAGGAAGATGAAGAATCATGGTTTTAGGCCTTCCCGGGGAATAAAACATGAGACCCTATCCAAAAATTAACTAAAGTGAAAAAGGCTGTGGACATGGCTCAAGTGGGAGAGCACCTGCCTAGCAAGTATAAAGGCCTGAATTCAAACCCTAGTACCATCAAAACAAAGTAATAATTAACAGGTTCATAAAATATCCCATGCTTTAGGGTAATTGCTCTTGAAGGGACTATCAAGGCTTATTTTCACTTGAGAAAGGAGAAAATGTTTATAGCATGATGATGTATTTTTCTAAGAAACAGTACTCCATCAATAGTTTTTTTTTTTTAAGTAATAATTAGGGTCAGCTCCTCAATAAGAATACTTCTATGGACACCTTTTAATCAACTCTTAAATGGGACATCCCATAAAAGATATCAGGTTATTAGGAATAGGCTAGGTTTTCATTTTGGCCCAAAGAACTCTGAATAGCAGTTTTGCAAACCAAAAGAAAAAAAAATTGGCAGAACAGAATGTAGAAATTATAACTAAGCTAGAGGACATTTTCTATTTCTAGAATGAAACATTACTTGTTTCCAAGGAGTGCTGTTGTTTCGGCTGGGCTCTCTTCACAGAAGCCTGGGAGTTTTTCATCCCAGCCTACAGAAGGGAGCAGTTAGGTGCTGGCCTGTTTGGATCAAGCATAAAGGGATTATGACTCTTCTGGGACTTGGGCAGAGTACATTGCGCAGGTCGTGCTGACCTCGGAGGATGAGTAGCTCTGTGTCTACCATAAAATCTCTTTTTCCTGGGTTCTCTAGAGGCAGAGAGTCAGAACAAGTAGGGTCCAGAGAGCCCAGAGATATCCCTTTATTTTATGACTGGGGAAATTGAAATTAAAGATGGGAAGTTATTTATTTGTGGCCCTATATTCGGACTTCAGTAACATTCTCTTTCCAGTAGAGCAGGAAGCTCCCTGCCAGTCTCTGTCTCCTGCCACAATGCTGAGGGTGCATCTTTGGTTGAATATGCATTGTGACCCAGGGCATCAATAAAAGATGAGTGGGGAAACAGAAATCATTTAACTGGAATTTGTACATCAGCTCTCAGGACAGATTTTCATTTGCAACAACTCTCACACTGGCACTGAGTTATCTGTACAGTTTCTGTTCTTATTAAGAATGAGTTCTCTCTTAATCTTATTGTGTTAGTCCATTCTGCATTGTTAGAATATTCAGTGCTGGATACTTCATAAGAAAAAAGAATTTTCTGCTCACAGCTTTAGAGGCTAAAAGTCCAAGCCTCATTTATTCAGCTCTGGGGAGGGCCTTCTGGCTACACCACAACATGGAAGATGACATCATGGTGGGAGCCTGGACAGGGAGAGATCACACTTATGACAAGGAGCAAGAGACTGAGTCAAGGTAGCCAAACTCCCTTTGAAGCAACACATTCTCACAAGAGCCTGCAACAGCTGTCCTACAAGTGCAATACCTCATGATCTAATCACCTTCCTCTAGGTCCTACCTCTTCAAGATTAAACCACCCCACACCAGAACACTGAGCACTAAGCTTGTAGCATGGGACCCTTTGGAAGAAGTATTCAAAAAATAGTGCATCAGGGGTGCTACTCTACATACCTTTAAATAGATCTAGCCTTTATTCATTCACTCAGCCATCCCTACGTGCATTCACTGATATTAACTCAGCACATACTCTATGACAAGCACCATGGAGAGTCCTGGGAAAGTTAGTCACACAACTCCTATCTTTCTCATTCATAGAAAATGGAAAAAATGTTTAACCTGATCAAATTCAACTGTACTTTGCTTACCTTTTTACTCTCTCATCACTGACTTTCATGGGGAGATGTTCATCATTTTAATAGATACATGTTATCAATCTTTTCTTCTATAGTCGCTTATTTTTTAAACTTTGCATATTTTAAAAGTTAAGCAAAAGACATGAAGAAGAACTTTGCAAAAGTAGATAAGTAAACAAACAAGAGCCATATGTAGATACAGAGCAGTATTACCCAGCAGATGCAAATTAAAGGTAAAGTAAGATACTACTAAGTTTTAACTAAAAAAGGGTAAAGTTTCTTAATTAAAACTGACAAAACCAAGTGTCAGTGAGGATGTGAAACAACTGGGAGCCACTAGGGGTGGGTAAGTTACTTCAGAAGAGTACGTGGTGTACCAAAATGGTATGGATACTTTGAAAAGCTGTTCCATAGTGTCTACTAACACTAGAAGACTAGATGCATGCTACCCTGTATCTCAGCAATTCTACCCCTGGGTATGTACCCAGTAAAATAAGTGATATGTTTATAAAAAGGAATATAGGAGAATATTTATAATGGCATTACTGATGATATAAAAATCTGGGAAATAATCCAAATGTGCATTAAAATATAATAAATTATTATATTCATGCAATGTAAAATAAATGAATAGAAGAACCAACAAGGTCAATCACATATGTTGAATGAAGAAATCAAGACACTAAGTGGAATAACATGCATTATTTCATTAATATGAATTCAAAAGCAGATTAAACAAATTTCGGGTGCTAGAAATCACAATAATGTTGTTAAGTAGGACAAGAAGTTGACTATGATACTGAATATGTTCTATATCTTGATGGGGGTGTGGATGCATGGATGTATACATATGTAAAAATTCATTAAGTTGTGCAGTTAAAATTTATATGCTTTACTGAATGTAAGCTATATCTCAATAAAAATAAAAAAAATCTGGTTTTACGAGTGAAAGGAAATGAACACAAGAATTTGCAGTTGTTATAGGACTCTTTCATGAGGACTTGCTGAATTATTACATACTTCAGTGATTTTTTTCCCCAGAATCATCTATGAGTAGCTAACCAACTGGCCTTCTTTTCTGGAACCAACACCTGACCCTTTCCTATTCTTCTTCATAGGCATAAATAAAGGCCTGTGAGCCATCTTACTCATAGCTTCAGATTCATGGGGTTGAGCTCTTTCAATTTTACAATAAATAGTCATGTCAGCACGCATAGCTTCTCTCAGTACAGAAAATACAGAAGGATCCTCTGCTCCAGCATGGACTGCAGCTGAAGGGGGCTTTGCTAGGATTGGGGCCTCCATGCCCCACTCATGGGGTAGCACCCCATTTTCTGCTGCCTTCAGACAAGCAGGTACAAATGCTTAATTCAAGGATTCAGGGAGGCTGGACATTTTAACAGCAAATCACAATTTAGTTGGCATATGATTCTTACAGATTGTGCAAAAGTGCTATATTAGGTGTCTCCTCTTAAACTAATTATAATTAAATCAATCAGTGTCTGAGGGCTTCCAGAGTATTTGCAACATCACTTGGAAAAATTGATGTCTCCCGTGGGGTGTTGAGAACAAGGGGTTTTAATCACTACAGCCTTTTCTCACCTTTAAATGTGCTACAGATCCAAAGTAGATATCTCCACAGAAAAATCTAGATTTTGGCTCACAATCTAAAATAAAAAAATGTGTCCCATCCCACCAACTGACAGCATTTCAAGCTATTAATAACCTGATCCTTGTATATTTGATTCTCTGATATTTTTAGAGTCTGCATTGGAGTGCATTAAATTGTTTTCCTTTCTTCTTAAAAAAGTAATTATTGAGACTATATTCTGCCAAAAACATCTTGCAAAATAAAATAATAGCTTTGAATTGTTTAGAACTACAATATTACTGCTTTCATGTTGTTACTGTGAGGAATATTTTTAGTGGTTTATTTCATGATAACAGAGTGTTTTATGTAGTCCATAGTTACAATAGTTTATGTTTACTTTCCTTAAAATGTCCCTTGTAGGGGATACAGAATGGATATTTTCTATCAGAAAGGAATATAACACACGAGTGTCAAATCAAGAGAAAACTACTTCAGGAAATGATTATAGCCAAAGGTATGAAATTACACCCACTTCACTAATTACAGCAAATCTAATTTTATTTTTAGCTTGCAAGACAGCACCTTGAAAACTACATCTCCTGGATGATCCATCCAAAGCTATTGTACAATCCCAATGGTAATAACCTAGTATAATAGCACCAAAGACAAGGAGAATCCACCTTAGGAGTAAGGGCTTTTAATGGCAATCCCCACTCCTAGAGCCTCCCCTCTCTGGCAGCCCATGGTAAAGATATTACCTGGAAATCTCTGCCAGGGACATATGGTGTTGACAGGCCCATATACCATTACTGATGACTGGAACCAGACAGAAAGACCCAAATATCAAGGAGGATAAAGTCCCACCAACCCTTCTTACCTCCCCCTGAGCCGGGGCTCCCTGAAATCTGACCGGTGAAATTATTGTGTTACTAAGCATTTAAGATTTGGAAGCTTAGCATTTCTGAACCATAGCGTAAAAGGGCTAGATCTTTAAGATTCTCATGAAGAAAATAATCTTTCAGGGCACTTGATGGTAAAATCAACCCAGATGAATTTCTTGACCTCTCTTCTCCTTTTTTGATAACAATGGTACCCTTTCTATGTACCTCTAGCTTCTATTTTGTTACTTCCCTAAGTTCTTTATGTTCTAGTCTAATAAAAAAATACTTGTACTTCTCCAAATACTTTCCTTATGCCAAGAACACTTTCCTGGCTGGAACAGTAGCTCATACCTGTAATCCCAGCTAATTGGAGGCAGAGGTCAGGAGAATCATGCTTTGAGGCCAGCTTGGGCAAAATGTTAGCAAGAACCCATCTCAACAAACAACTGGGTGTAGAGACAAACACTGTAATCCAAGCTACAAGGCAGGTATAGGTTAGGAGAATCATGGTCTAAGGCCCACTCAGGAAAAAAGTGTGAAACTGTATATAAAAAAAACACATATATACATAAATAGAAAAATAAAGCTAAAAGGGCTGGGTTGTGCCTCAAGAAGTAAAGTACTTACCTAACAAGCATGAGGCCCTGAGTTCAAACCTCAGTACCACCAAAAAATCAGTCCTATACTTTCTCCATTACTGTTCTGTATTCAAAAATTCATCTACAATGTAAACAACTTCCTCAAACTTCTCATTTCTCTGCTTTCTTTTTTCTTTTGGAGGTACAGGAGTTCAAATTCAGGGCCACGTGCTTGCTAGGCAAGTCCTCTTTCACTTGAGCCAGTGCCCTTGCTTTTAGTTTGCTTTTCTGGTGGCGTCTCATTCTTTTGCCTGTTAAAGGCATGAGCTACAAGCCATTCTCACCTCCCTTCTCACAGTCAGAAGGGTTAGGCGCTCCACGTTGGGTTCTGAGAGTAACATAAGAAACCCTGTGCTTGGCAGTAGGAGATTTAATTGCAATTGTGTGTGTGTGTGTGTGTGTGTGCGTGTAGGTTAGCTTCTCTCTGGAACCGCAATGTCCAGGGTGATTAACATCATCTTTATCAGTACTGCTCCCCAGAGTGAGCATCAGGGAATGACAGTATGTCTCCTGTGTCACAGTGCTTAGAGGATAAGAAGTAGTCAGTAAGTGACCATTGATTGAATAAGCAATAAACAATGGGTGGATTTTCATGCAGCAAGCAGTCCATAAATATTTACTGATAAAGGAATCAGGGGAAGGATTTCCTAGATCATTCCTAACTTTGAAGTAATTTTCAACTCATTCTACTTTTAATTCCTCAGATTCTTATCCTTTCACTTGATTGACATTTCCTAATTTCTGTTCCTTCTTTAGTCTAACCCTTACCTGTCACCTAAATTTCTGCTCTATCTTCCTCAAGTGATGCTACACTATTGATCATACTTGCTCATTGTGTTAACTTATTCTTCCCTGAATGAGCTTGAAGCCTGACTTGTGCTCCAGGCCACACCAGAGGAACTGACAATAAGCAGCCTTTCATCCTACACAGTTAGGAAAATGAGAAACACTTAGGAAGCACTGCTTTGCAACAATTAGATAGCAGGCAGAACAAGATTCTGATCTCTGAGAGTAAGACAATGGATGTAGTGATCAGCTGATCAACTTTTGAAACCCAGACCCTGGGCAAAGGAAGTGGAACCCAAGCAGAGATTAGCAGCTTTACTGACCAACCAGAGAATCCAGGGCCTTCTGTGGACACCAGAATCACTCTTTTATCATGTGGCTGAGAAATCCCTACAGCAAAGACTTCTCTAGATTCATCCCAGCCGTGTTAGCACACAAGTTTCAGATGCTAAGCTGAGCTAAACAAAACTTATCCTCAAAAACTCCCATACCGTTGAAGAAAATAAGAGTTCAGACACTAAATGCAAATTTAAAATTTCTAGATATATGACAAAGTAGGAAATATGACTCTTCATGAAAAAGTCGGCCAACAGAAACAGATAAAGAAAGGTTGGAAATGGGAACAGAGAGGCTAAATTAAAGCAATACAAATTGCCAAATTGAGCTTTACCATTGGGAATTAAAGGTTTATTGGATAGACTTAACCCAGATTGAGCACTGAAGAGGAAAAGACTATGGACTTGAACTTGTTGTACTAGCAACTGTCCAGTGAAGCACAGAAACAGAGAAAGGGCAGGTGCACTTATCGCCCCCCACAACCCCCTACCTCCCAACCCCCCACACCCACACACACACTCCTCACACACACACCCACACACCCACACCACACACACCCAACCCCCTCCACACCCACACCCCCTCCCTCCCCCACACACACCCCACACACACCACACACACACACACACACACGCACACATACCACCCCCCAACCCCACACACATGCACCTCTGAGGGACAAAAGTAAATGTCTTCCTACACATATAATTATATTCTCAAAAGGGGTGATGAAAGGCTCTAACATAGTTGAAGAAATGATAGTAGGAAGCTTTTCAATTTTGTGAAAAACTATAAACAGAATCTAGATGGTCAACAAACATCAAGCAGGATAAACACGAAAAAGCCAGCTCTAGGTATATCAAAATCAAATTGGTATAAACCACTGAGAAATGTGTGACAGAAAGTCACATCACATACAAAACCACAAAGATGACATTATCGATTTAATCTTGAAAACAATTAAAGCCAGAGGATAATGAAATAACATTATAATGTACAGAAAAAAGCATTGTCCTGAAATTATATATCCAGTAAAAATATCTTTCAAAAATGAAAGAAAAATACATAGATTTTCACTCAAAAAAAGGTGAAAGAATCCATTGCCAGCAGATCTGCACTAAAAGAAATGTTACAGGAAAATATGCTGAAGAAAAATGAAACCAGATGGAAATTTAAATCAGCAGAAAGATATGAGGAAGATTAGAATTGATAGATATATTGGTAAATATACAAGAGATTTTTCCCAATTTAAATTTCTTTAGATGTAATTGCTATGGAACACAAATTTAATAATAATGCATTTTAGATAATGCAAAACTCACAGGTGTCATCTGTATGACTGTAACAGCATAAACGATCAGAAGAAGGAAATGAAAATAACTCACAATTTAGTAGAATATTCTTCAAAGGTAGAATATGTTAAGCTGAAAATATGATTATACACTCAAAAGGAACCACTGAAAACAAACCAGAATGATATCATAATTAAGATAACAGAAAGGATTTTACGGAAACCTAAAAATAACTTCAAAATGAAGCACAGTAAAGGAGAAATAAGCAACAAAGGACAAATTGTAGAAAGAAGAGCAAGGTAGAAGATTAAAAACCAAAACAAATGATGATAGGTTAAATATAGAAGGTATAAACTCTACAATGAAAGGGCAAAATTGTTTTAATAGATAATAAATCAAGGCCAAACTACGCATGGCCTATGAGGAGCACTCTTGAAAAATAAAGTGCTGGATGTTTAAAAGAAAATACCACGTCGTGAGAATCAGTGCTTCTAGAAATTCCCGTACCCCACTGTGATTTCATTTCTGGTCCCACATACTCCCGAGGCCCAGGAATCTCCCTTGTATCACTTTGGCTTGGCAATTATAAACGCCCTTAAATTTCATTACTCTGTGATTGTTTTTACCCAAACTGTTTAACATTAAGCTTCTGTCCCATGTGACCAAAACGCAAGTGTCAGAGAGCTTTAGGAATTTCAGGTTATCCTGATGACAAGAAGAAATCTGCTTATCATCCAGTTTTGTTGCTTCTACTATGAAACATTGCAGAGAACCACTTTCCCGGTTGAGTAGTTTCTTATTTTAAGTCAGTGCAGAAACACTGTATATATTAACGTGTAAGTGGTTCAACTTCATTTGTAGGCCTTTCTTCCTTCTGGTCTTCTGGAGGGTGTAAAGAGCAAACGAGATTATGATTAGAAAATGGTGTGTAATGAGCCTTGTGAAACGGAGGTTGGGACAGTAAACTTCTAAGGAAAATGTTACAGTCTTAGAAAAATTTTAAACCTGAATACCAGTGTGCATTAAGTCCAGAAAGACTCATTATGAACTTAAATAACTAAATTTGGACACTAGAGGGCAAATTAGAAGAACAAGTAAAAGGATAATATTTTTAAATAAGACAGTTTAGGAGGATTAACTTAGGTTGAACAAAAACTTCTAGATCATGAAATAAGTGTCAGAGGCATTAGCAGAAATCTGGTTGAATCTTTACATTTTTGCTTGCCTTCATAGAGAATTTATTGGTGGGGATTAAGAGACATCCTTGGTGATGTGTGACTATTTTATCTTTGTTGGTTGACTAATGGCATTCAAATATAAAAGCTGTAATGAGTGCTCCCAAGCCTCTAGGAGCACACTACGGCTGGAGCTATTTAAGCCACATTCCAGAAAGCAATGCTCCTTGGCTCCATGTTTGCAAAAGTTATTCATGTCATGGCAGAAAACTGGAAAGGACAGACAAATGTAAGGAAGAAAAAGAAACACCCACAGCTTCATATTCATCTATACTACAAGGATAATATTACTTACCTGAAAAGTTTATTGTGAAAATTAAGACAGATGATTCATGTTAAAATGTAAAACACAGAGGTGCTCCATAAATGTAACCTATGTTAATCATTAGTGTGCCATCTTCTTCATGTGTGAGTCTTAGTTTGGCTCCCTAAGACAAAGAACAAGGTTGGACCAACTACTGGGGTAGGGAGGGAAAGAAGAAGAGAGGGAGGGAGAAAGGAAGAGAGAGAGAGAGAAAGAGATCCTAGTTAAGCAAGGAAGAGGAAGCATTTACACCACCACCATCAGTCATTGGCTGATGGCCACCTTGGGACATGGACACTCCAGGCTCTTGAGTCAGCTGGAGAGCAGCCATCCAACACAGTCCAAGTGCTGCCTTTGAGAAGAAAAGCGCAAAGAAGCACATGAACAAAAAGGGGAAGGGACCCGGGATAAGCCTGGATTATTCACTGCAGTTCCCATCTGCTTTCTTTTCTATGCTTGCTTATGTTACTTGGTTTTTGTTTATTTGCTTACAAGTTGACAGAAGATGATAAAACACACCAGAATGTAAGCTGTACAGGGGAAGAGATTTTGTCTCTGGTAGAAATCCCAGACCTAGAACCATGTGACGTGGTCGGCGCACAATAAATATTGGTTGTACGAACACAACTTTGTGATCTTCTTCATCATTGAACACTACTTGTGAGAGTCTTTTTCTGAAAATAAAATTCTCATTTTAAAAAATTTCCTTCTACTCCTAATTTATATAAACATTTTTATTTTATGTAATTTCTCTGCATTATGTTTCTCAAACTTCTTTTCACATGAAATTTTGCTACATCATGGTTATTTCCTCACCAGAGATTCACAAACATAAAGTTACTAGGTTAAATTATGTGGAGGACCTTATAAAATAAGGGTTTCCTTTCTCAGACATTGTAACAGTCAACAATATCAACTCTGTATTGACCATGAACTGAGTCATTAGTAGCTGACACTATTAGACAGATCATATTCTTAGTCGGTTCTGTACAAAGCAATAAAGTTGTCAGAACTTCAGGTCAGAAGGGGACTTGAACTTTCAATATATTATATATTTGGAACAAATATGACACCCCTTAATGACCATCAAACATCAAGATCAAATGCCAGGTAAGGCTCTGTCCACAGGCATCAAAGCCACACAACCAGCAGCTAGGTGTTCCTGAACTGGCTATGTGAGGATGCATGCTGACATCAGGATGCCCAAGCATCTCCTGCACGATGAGCAAAGAAGGATAGACTTGAATATTTGAAAATGCTGGAGCCTGCAGTCCTTGAAGACAGTGGTGTGTGATTGGTGGTTTGGGGTCACCCCGATTATATTTCGACTCTGTCTTTGTGATGGTGACTGTCACATGCCACGTGCAGGGTGTACATCCTGCCATCTTCCTCAGCAGGTCAGCATGACATTTTTGTTCAAAGGGAGTCATCCCAGCTCTGATTGTTACACACCACTCTGAGGACTTCAACCCTCTTCCCATCTATTGGCATCTCTGAGCTATTCCAACAATGCAGACGCATTTCTGTGAGTTGCATGTCAGATATGCAATCCCCAGAAAAATCAGGAATGCTGCATTAAAACAAAAAGAAAAACAAAAGGCTGTCTATTCTAAGAATGCTTCATGATTAAACTGTAGGCTATGTTTTATAGCTTACCACTGGACTAGTTAGCCACACTATTTTAATTTTTTTCCAGACTTCTTATTTTTCAGAATCTAACAATTTCATTCTTTGGGAATAGAAAGTGTCATATACCAATTTTTGCACATATGCAAACATAGCTTATACAGTGTTTGGTATATATGAGTGTTTCCTTGTAAATGCTTTCAAGTGAAAACAGATTCATTACAGTATTTTTAATGTGTTAAAAGAAATTTTATTCCTTTGTAAGATGTGGGCAAAACAGCCAGCCAGGTGACTGATATTTTTCACTTTTCAGAGACTGCTGGCTTTGTGTGGAGAGCACTTTGGTCTCAGGTCTGATTCCATCCTCAACCCTCTAAGCACTATATCAATTGCCTCTTTCAACTAGCCCAGAAAACTTCCATGAAGCTGAGGCCTGGCTAGGCTTTTAGATTGCTTTATGACATTCTTTCCTTTCTTTGTACAGGTTGTCAGTATGTACTTTCACTAAGCTTAAATAAACTACGTCTTTGCTTATAAGAAGTCATGTACAGTATATTGTGTTTCTCAGGGGTAATATTCATCCTTCTGGATATATTCCCCAAATGAGAGAATTGTCAACATCTGTTTCTGGCAAGCTAAGAAAGAGAAGGGATGTCAGAGCCAGAAACTTGTTTCCTGTGGGTATAATTCTGGGTTTGTACACCTCCTTGACTGTTAATTTATAAACATGCTAACCATATTATTCTCCCCATCAAAAATTCATGCCAGTTTTGAGCAGTCTTAGGGAAAAAACCCAATATATCACAAGTGTTGGATCAAATTCTCAGGCTTCAAGTAAGTGGAGTGGAGGTAAAGGAAAATTTAGCAAATATTCTATTGTCTGTTATACATTAAAAATGCACATTATGTACAAGTGATATAAACAGAGACTAAACTACAGAAGCAGATTGATTTGGCTTGCTCCACACTTCTCCAGATACACTAAGAAAACCCAACCAGATGTGAGTGCAGCTTGTAAGACTGGTTAGGCAGGGTCCCTAAAGCTGAGTATGCAAGATGAAGTCTCAGAGTTGTGGGCCAGATAACTGCTAACTTGTAAGAGAAGCCAGGATTTGAAACCCAGGGCATTGGTCCATATGCATGGAGCTAGCACATGTTGGTAGCCAAGAAAAAGCCAGAGGACAGGGACACCAGAAACTTGTCAAGAAATTGTGGAGCACTTTTCTTAGAAATTAACCAACAGAGAAGTTGAAAGAGTTGGCGACTATAAGTTTTTTAATTAATTTGATATTAATTGGCAAATAAAGATTGTATATATTTACTGTGTTTAACATGATGTTTTATATATATAAATATATATATAACATATGTTTATATTATATGACTATGTAAAACATATATAATGTTATATATATATATATATATACACACATACACAAGTATATATAATACATATAATGTCAAAATCAGGCCAATTGCCTATAAATTTATAACTGAAGCAGCAAAGTCAGACCAATTCTAGCATAGAATCTTTTTTTCTTTTGTTGTAATTGATTCCATGGGTCTCACTGGGCATGGATCATAGGAGTGGAAAGGAGACAGTGGCAGCCAGAGGAAAAGTCAAATGCTCTTTGGTGCACATCAGAACTAGGAACTAGATATAGTAGGAGAAGGCCAGACCTGGAAAATTAACAATCTTTTGGAGAAGGTCCCAGCAGCTGGGTAAATCCAAAAGGATGGCAGAATCTGCTGTCCAGGAGTGCTGGCAGCAGGTTGAAGCTGGAGGCCCAGGCAGGCAGGTAGTTGGCATATAGAAGGGCCAGAGGTGAGTGAAGGTGGCTCCCTGGCAGGTAGGCAGAACACAGGGCAAGGGCATGTTGGCAGTAGCAAACAGAGTCCCAGCCATGAGGAGCAGGACTCAAATGGAGACTTTTGTCTTTAAAACAATTGGGGCTGGCAATCAGGAAAACAGGCAAGAAATGAAAGGGAAGACAAGGTCTTGATTCCTGTAGCCAAAGCACATAGCTGGGAAACAAGTAAAATAAATATTCAGGACCATAGTTGGCCAGAAAGAAGGTGAATTAGATGTAAATCCTCAGCTCTGTAGAGGCTTAGATTTCTCACATCCAAGGACCAATGGGGCTGCATGGACTACAGCAAGACATAACTTCTGGTTATGGAGACCTATGGAAGAAAGGATGGAAAAAATACTCAAGAGACATAACTTGGAAGACGGAGGCTGTAGAGAGGAAGGTAGTGCTCATAGCTTTCAACTAGAGCTGGAATAGAAGGGGAGATGTGAAGAAGTCCTTACAGTAAGCCCTTTACAAGTATCGTTAGTGCTTATGGATCCCAAGTTTGTAGAAGGGTATGCTGTGGGATGCTTCTTAGTTCTGTTATCTGTTTGGTTCCTTTCAACTTTTGCTGGAGAGTAGTTGTTTTAAAGCATGTCCTTAAGCCTTTCCATATTCCTTTTACCAAGAGATGAGGACTAATTCTTCTCCCCTTGAATATGGATAGCTTAAAGACTTCTAATAAAGAATGGAATGCAGGAAAATCTTGGAGTAATATGGAAGATCTGAAACATCCTGTCTTTAGGTCCATGAATGAGAAGAGTCAGGTAACAAAAGAGGGACTATTCTGAAGAGAGAAAGAGAATAAGGGAATTGAAAAATCACAAAAGAGTGTCAGGAAAGCTGAAAAGCACAGAGAAAATGAAAGGTGACACAGAAAAGCAGAAAACAATCCCAGGCTCCATTCCTGGGTCCCAAGGGGTGAGGGAAGCCAAAGGCACAAAGGCAAGGTAATCAAAATAACCCTGGTGACAGACTGTTAAGACTAGTTGTAGGATGAACCCACATATCCCACAAACTTTAAAGCCATTGCAAGGATTTGGTAAGATGGTGGCTACCCCAGTGTGGAAGGCCAGCCTTAGAGAAAAAGACATTCTGTCCCTCCCCTTATCTCAAATTGCTACAGCAAGGCACTGTCATAAAAGGTGGCTTTTTGTTTCAGACTGAACCATTCTGGGGGTTTGAAAACAAGAAACAACTGTGGCTCAGAGAGTCTTTGGAAAGTCAGCAATAGTGGCTGGATGGGAGATGGTCACAAGAGATAATCCTGGAGGGAAAGAGAGTATGAATAGGACCCATAGAGAATTTCAAGCAGTAGGACATTCTAACAGTTAATGGCATGGTAGTCAGAGGCCCCACTTTTGCTGGTGAGGAGCAGGTCCCATCCCTTAAGGATCATGGAGAAAACAGAGCACTGAGCCCATGGTTGGCATGGTACTCAGCGTCCAAGTCTTACCTCCTGGATAGGTGTGTTGGGTGCAAAATGGGTATGAGAGCCCCAAGCTCAGACCCTCTGAATGATGATTTCCACAGCCTCCTCCCTGCTATAAGAAGGTGAACTACTAGGTGAGGTCTGAAAGCACTGAAATCTGTCTCTGAAATCTGCATCCCGGGTGTGTTTGTTGCCAGGAGGGCCTGAGGGTCATCAGCTTAGGCCTTATGAGTCACTTGATTTCTACAGCATCCTCCCTGCCACAGGGAGGTGAACCCTCAGGTTGGGTCTGAAAGTACTGAGACCAGCAGCCAGATTCCCTCAATTCTCCTCCTGTCAGTGCAGAACTCAGTGCTCTATTTGCCCTCCTCCCACTCCCTGATGAATTTGGGGGTCACCCCTAGGCTTGCATGCTTGCTGCCCCAGAGAACACAAACTGAGAGGTTTGTGGAGCAAGTTGGAAGCTGTCCATCCTACAGGCAGTAAAACTTTCTGTGGCCAGTTTCATCCCTGAGAACACAAAGACACTAAGTTTCTACAGTGAAAGCAGCCTAAAAGCAGAAAACTGACCAATCTATAAGACTCCAAGTAATTCTTCTCAATCTAAGCAGTTCTGGGGATGAGGTTCAGTGCCTTGAGCATGTGGGAGAATGCTTGGCCACTAACCCTTGCCATCCAGTCCAATGGTGAGAAACAGCATCTCAACCTGTGCATCACCTTGTCCTGCCAAGCATTGAGAATACTTCAGCTGAAAGAGTAAAGGTGAGTAAAGTTTCAATCAATACATGGCCTCAGATGTGAAGTCATGGAAACAAAAACACAAAGCAACATGAGTCCTCCAAAACTCAGTACTCCATAGAGCAAACACTAGTGATAGCAAAGTGGGTGAGATCTCAAATAAAGAATTAAAATATAATGATGATAAGAATGATCAATGAAACGAAAGAGGACATGAATAAATGCCTTAATGAGTTCCAAGAGTACTCAAATAAAGAGATGAATAAATAAAGAAGGCACAGCAGAACAAGAAAGAGGAAGTCAATAAAGACATAGAAGTTATAAAAAAATCAAATTGAAATTCAGGTAATGGGAAGCACAACAAGTCAATTTAAAAACCTACTGGAGAAAAAACTTGGGATTCCAAGACAGCGGCTAGAGGGAGGAAGCAGAAAGCATGATTCCTAAAGTAAAATCTTGGAGAGACGCTGGAGACACACCTTACAGGAAAAAACACCAAGAAGACGCAAAACTTTGACTCCTCCACACCCCCAGCCCATGCATAGCATCCCACTTCACGTTAAATGGAGAAACCAGGAGGGCTCCCATGCCACTGCCAGATGGCAGCACCCAGACTGCTTGGGAAGACACAGACCACAAGGTGAGCTAAGCGGCACATGGTACTCCCACAGACAACCCTGGGGCAGATCAGCATAGCCCCCTGGACAGACCAACCCCCACCCAGGGAAAAAAGAGAAACTGAATAATAAGCAATAACAAAAAAGATATGTAACCAAAAGAGCAGGGCATCCTGAGCACCAAAGGTGGGGAGGGGAAATCCCTCATGGAGATGTAAATAAACAAGCTGGCCAGAGAAGGCAGGAGCAATGGCACATGCCCAGCAACCAGGAGTGGGAAAGCTTGTAAAAGTGGTGGTGAGAGGAAAACTCCACAGAAGATGGGGGAAGGCCCACTTCCCATGTGAACTGTAAATAAACACACCGGCCTGAGAAAGCGGGTGCAGTGTCAACTCCCCCAGTGTGCTTGGAAAAGGGAAAGCTGGTAGCAGTGGTGGTCGTGCACAGGAGAACTCTAAGTAAACAAAGCCTGTGGGGCTAGATGAGTGTTAAGCTCACTCCTGAGATCTGCATAAATAAAGCCTCCAGCAACAGCAGGCTGACAGTGGTGGGCAGGTGAGCCACAGCCTCAGATAGCCATTCACAGAATTGTCTCCAGACTCTTTTTTTTTTTTTCTCTTCCTTTGATGAGACAACAACCAAACTACACCTGCATGCTGAAAAACTTACTGAAACTGTATTGCATTTGAACTTGGGACACTTTGTGGTGTTTTGTTTTGTTTTGTTGGTTTTTTTCCCCTTTGATGAGACAACGACAGAACTACTTCTGAGATACCATCTCTAGGATTGGAGGCTGAGAGACTAACACCAAAATTATTAAGACTGAAACTTTATTGCATTTAAACTTGGAGATTTTTTTTTCAATCCTCTCTCTATCTCTCTAATGCCTGTTTAGCTTACTGTTGATTAGTACAGTATCTCTCCCCGTTTATATCTTTGAAACTTTGTTTGTTTTGTTTTTTTACTTGTTTATTTGTATTTCCCTTTTTCTTTAACATCTTTGCTTTCCCTCTCTTCTCACGCTTCCATCCTAAATATCATCATTGTTAATATTACAAGCTAGAAAATACTTAATTGCACACAGTACAGTGATTAATAACATATGTCCTCATATGTGGACATTAGATCAAGGGTAAACACAACAAGGGGATTGGACTTTGAGCACATGATAAAGTGAGCACACAAAGCAGGTGTGAGGATAGGTAAGACACCTAAAAAATTAGCTAGCATTTGTTGCCCTTAACACAGAGAAACTAAAGCAGATACTTTAAAGCAACTGAGGCCAATAGGAGAAGGGGACCAGGAACTAGAGAAAAGGTTAGATCAAGAAGAATTAACCTAGAAGGTAACACACATGCACAGGAAATCAATGCGAGTCCACTCCCTGTATAGCTATCCTTATCTCAACTAGCAAAAACCCTTGGTGCTTCCTATTATTGCTTATACTCTCTTTTCAACAAAATTAGAGATAAGGGCAAACTAGCTTCTGCCAGGTATTGAGGGGTAAGGGGGGTAAGGGAGGGGAAGGGGGGAGAAATGACCCAAACATTGTATGCACATATGAATAAAATAAAAATTAAAAAAAACCCACTGGAAAGTATTTCAATGAGACTGAAAAAACTTGAAGACAGAACACCAGGAATTGAAGAAAAAGTAGATGTATTAGAACATTCAGATGTAGATAAAGAAAAATTAAGAAAAAAATAAGTATAAATGGAACATAAAAGACCTCTTGGATAAAACAAAAAAATCTGTAAAACATGGAGATAGATGAAGAGCCACAAGCTAAAGGCACAGAAAACATGTTTAATAAAGTCACAGCAAGAAACTTCTCAAATCTTGAGAAAGGGATGTCCGTCCAGAAAAAGGAGGTTTTTAGGGTACCAAACAGACAAGACTATGTAAGAAACTCTTTACAGCATATTTTAGTTAAAATATGAGGTGTACAGAACAATGACAGAATATTGAAATCTGCAAGAGAGGAGCACCAAGTCACCTATGAAGGCAACCATCAGAACTTTGGCAGATTTCCCTACAGAAACTTTCAGAGCAACAAGGGGATGGAATGATGTATTTCAAACCCTGAAAGAAAATAGCTGCCAACTTAGATTACTGTACCCAGCAAAGCTATAATTGAAGAAAAAATAAAAAAACCTTTCACAATAGACAAAAACTAAAGGAATCCATGACCACTAAAATAGTACTGCAGAGATACTTAAGGAAATCTCAATAGATGAGTAGATAAGCTAATGAGGAATAGAGAAGAACCAACCTCTAAAACACCCCAAGAAAATGAGGAGGATTACTAAATATCTTTCAATAACCTTTCTGATGTTAATGTACTCAATTTTGCAATCAGATGATGCAGACTGGGGCTGGTTAAGTGGCTCAAGTTGTTGAAAGCCTGCGTAGCAAATGTGAAACCATGAGTCCAAACCCCAGTACCACACACAGACACACAAAGAGAGACTTGAGGATTGGATTAAAAACCATGTCCCAACCATTTGCTGAGTATAAGAAAAGACAAAGGCAGGGTTAAAATAAAATTAAAAAAAAAAAAACATATTCTAAGCAAAGGGATCTCTAGAGAAAGCAAAAATATCTATACTAATATCTGACAAAACATAAATAAAACCAAAATCAGTCAGAAGAGGAAATAGGATACTGATAAAGGGAATAGTCAATCAGGAGGATAAAACAATTGTAAACATTTATGCATCAAATGTCAATGCATCCAATTTCATCACATACACACTCGTACCCACTCTCCTCTGGACATCAATGCACAGAGAGATTTAGGCACAATGATTGCATGTGAGTTAACACACAACTATCATCAGTAGCTGGACCATCCAGACAAAAAAAATCAACAAAGAAACTTAAGGATTAAGTGACACTACAGATCAAATGGGCTTTATAGACATCTACAGTATATTTCACCCAACTGTCACAGAATACACATTGTCTCAGCACCTCACAGAACTTCTCCCAAAATAGATCTTATTTAGGACACAAATTAAATCTTAACAAATACAGGAAAATGAAAATAATGCCCTATATTTCAGTCCACAATGGAATAAAACTATAAATTGGTAATATGAGAAACTGCAGAACATATTTAAGCAAATGGAGACTGAAAATGAACATTTGAATTATCAGTGGGTCATTGAAGAAATAATGAGAAGATACAAAAAATTCCTAGAATCAAATGAAAATGAAAACAGAACTTAGTAGAACCTTTGGGTCACAGTAAAGTCATGCTAAGAAGTTTATAGCTATAAGCACCTACATTAAAAAATCAGAGAGAACTCAAATAAATGGCCTAAATATGTACCTCAAGCTCTTTGAAAAATGAGAACAAAACAAATCCCAAATTAGTGGGTAGAAAGAAATAATAAAATGGACAGAAATAATGAAATTGAGACTAAAAGAATAATTCAAAGAATAAACAAAAAAGAGTTGTTTCTATGAAAAGATAAGGAAGATCAGCAAACTCTTAGCAAAAAAAAAAACTGAAAGAAAGAGGGAAAATATCTATGTTCACAAAAATAAAGGTAAGAAAGGGAATATCAAATTAAATACCAATGACCATTAGCATTCAGAATTATTGAAATATAAGCTGCCATTTTGTTGTTTTGTAATATTTTATTGTTTCCTAATTCCTCATTTGTTTATCTACTTGTCTAGTGAGATTTATTCTTTCCTATATTTTCCTGGTTGCATTTATTGGAATGTTCTCTGTGTGGAATTCCTTTAAGGTTCTTCTGCAGTGTTGGCTTATTGGTCATGAATTCCTCTAGTTTTTATTTATCATGGAAGGTTTTCTCTTTCTTCTTCAATTATGAAAGATAACTTTTCTTAATACATTAATCTAGGTTGGCACTTATTTTCTTTCAAGGCTTGAAATACACTATTCCATCCCTTTGTTGCTTTTGGAGTTTCTGTAGAGCAATTTGATCTGTTATTCTGATGGGTTTGCCTTCATAGGTGACTTGACACTTCTCTTTGCAGCTTTAATATTCTTTCCTTATTCTGTATGCCTAATGTTTTAACATTGGAGAGTTCTTTTCTATTCTTGTCTTTTGATCACCCTATATACTTTTTCTTGTATTACTGTCTATTTCTCAAGATTCAGAAAAATTTCCCTATTGAATATGTTTCCAATGCCTACATTTTGTACTTTTCTTTCTTGTATGCCCATGATTTGATGGTTTGGTCTTAATGGTGTCCCAGTGGTCTTACATGTTTCATTCTTACCTTTTTATTTATTTTCTTTATCTTATCTGATTGTTCTAATTCCTCTAGCTTTTCTTCAAGCACTGATATTCTGTTTTTGACTTAATCCAGTCTATTGGTGAGGTTTTCAAATGAGTTTTTTATTTGACTTACTGAACTTTTCATTGTCAGAATTTCAGTTTGGTTATTTTCAGTATTCCTATATTTTTACTGGATTACTTTTTCACATGCTGCATTCATTCAGCCTTGTACAAGAGTACAAATGAGACTACAAATGTACTCTCTTGGAATGTGTTCAGGCATTTATTTTAATATTTGTTGATGATTCTTGAAATCAGTCTTTTGAATTCTTTGAGATTACATCAACTTCCTATGGAGTTGGTGACTTTTGGAAGAGTCATGTTGCCTTGTTTTTCCATACTTCTTGTTCTTTCTGCATTGGGATTTGTGCATCTGAGGAGTAATCATTGGTTGGAAGTTTTAATTACCTGTAGTCTTCAGTTGAAGTGTTTTCAGGGTTCTGCATGGTCTGTGTAGTGCCAGGGCTGAGGTGTATTTGTCACCACTGAACCAGTGAAGTAGTTCAATAGTCTGAACTTTTGCCCACAAGATCAGCCCACCAGTTCTGATTCCCAGCACTACCTGGATAGAAGAAAACTAGCTGGAGTCTCTTGTAGTTCCTAGTGTACAGATTGGTGCTATCTGTGGCTTGATAATGGTGCAGATTAAAGGTCAGTTGTCTACTTGTACATGGCTTTGTGAATGGTATTTTTTATAATGGAAGATGTCTTTTCATTCCTTGACATTATCTTTGTCCTTCACTCAAATTTGTGTATTATTAATGTAGCCACACCAATTTAATTTTGATAAATATTTGCATAATATATCTTTGTCTGTTTTACTTCTTACATACCTGTTTTTATAATTACAGTTGGGTTTTTGTAGACAGCTAATAATTAGGTCTCATATTTTAAATTGATCTGACACTCTATTCTATAAAATTCTGTAAAATGTATGTTTTCCTAAACAATATTTCTAGGTATATATATATCATCTCTTATCTTCTATTGCCCCATCTGTTTGTCATTCCACTTTTCCTCTTTTTCTGACTTCTTTTCCTTTTCCTTTTTTTGCATTACTGGGGCTTGAACTTAGAACCTCCCACTTAACAGGCAGCAGTCTACCACTTGAGTCATACCCCCATATTTTTTTCAGATAGGGTTTTCCATTTTTGTCCAAGCTGGTCTTGGACTGTAATTATCCTACCTTCATTTCCATGTAGTTGGGATTATGGGCATCATCACCTTGCTTTGAGATAAGACTCTCACTGACTTTGCACAGACTTTCCTTGAACTGAGATTCTCCTGGCTCCACCTCTCCCAAGTACCTAGTAACACAGGCATGCACCACCATGCCTGGTCCCTGACTTCCTTTTAATCAAATACATATTCTGGATTCCATTTTATCTCTGTCCTTTATTTATTAGATAAACACTTGTGAGAATCTACTATCATTCTTATCTTTATTTATTTGGACAAAATAAGTCATTTTATTTAGTTGCTTAATATCTTGTTTGTTTGTTTTACTCAAACCCTTGTATTCAGCAACTTTTTTAGTGATATGCTTTAGTGTGGTCTTCTTTTGTTTAGATCTTATTGGTTTTCTTTCTCTGAGGTTTAACTTTTTAACAAATTTGGGAAAATCTGGGTAAGATTCCCCCACTGCTTTGACTTTCTACTTCTCATATGTTAGACTGCAAGCTAATGCCATTTTGAAAATTGATGTTTCTGGTTACCAATAATCTTTTTCACTTAGTCAGTCTTGTGTCTCTGTGCTTTATTTTGCCAACTTTCTTATGTTTTGAAGTTCATAGATATTTTGTCACCCAGTGACTAATCTATGTTGATTCTACCTCTCCATTTTTTTAAAACTTAAAATTTATCATTTTAATTCCATTTGCTTTTTAAATGTATTTACATTTCCCTTCTTGTCTTGTATTTTTTCAGTTACCTTGAGCATAGTTAGGATATTTATTAACATTGATTCAGTGTCCTTTATCCTAAGTCCCTTTATCTCTGTTATTTCTGAGTTTCTATTTTTCATTTCTATTTTTTTAATTGTACTGGGGTTTGAACTCAGGGCTTCATGCTTGCTAGGCAGGTGCTTTACTACTACTTGAGCCATGCCTCCAATCATTTTTGCTCTGGTCATTTTACAGATAGGGTTTCACTTTTTGCCCAGGCCTGCCTGAGCCACAATCCTCTTACTTTAGGCTTTCTAATGTTGCTAGGATATTGGGCATACACTGCCATGTCCAGCTTTTTTATCCATTGAGATGAGGTCTTGTGAATTATGACTGGGCAGACCTGGAACTGTGATCATCCTAATCTCAGCCTCCTACAAAATTTGGGATGACAGGCACACAATAACATGCTTAGCTATTGATTGAGATGAGGTCAAGTGAAATTTTGCCCATTTTGTTCTCAAATTACAATCTTCTCAAGTAGTTAAGACTATAGGTATGAATCATGGTGCCTGGCTTGAATTTCTATTTATTGATGTTCTACTCTAGAAGTTGTTTGGCCTACTGCTTTCTGGTGGTTCAGTTTCTCATCACTATGAAGGGATTAGTACACAATCAGAGATTTGAGGGAGTCTCTGTTCTATCCATCAGTGGTTTTCTCTTAGTGTAATTCTTTCCTTTTTCATATTTTGTGCCAACAATATTTCACCTACTTCTGTTTCACCAAATCTCAATTTTTGTCTTTTGGCTAAAAGGGTCTGTTTTAATTTTGGTTTCTTGCACTGAAGTTGGTATTAGGCAGCAAGGTGGGAAAAAGAGGGCTCACCTCTTTTTTCTGCTTTTTCAGTAAGCATAGTCCCATATTACCTATTATGCAATGTTGAAGAATATCATTTCATGTGTATTGCTTGGCTGTATATTTATGGTGAAAAAAGTTAATATGGTTCTTGTCTGGTGGAGTTGTTTAAAATCTCGTCTCTTGGCAATGGCCTAAAAGTCCATTAATCTGGTACTTGCTCAGATCTTCATAATCCCATACCCCTCTCTATCCATCTCCCTGTTCTGCTGATATAGTGACTTCTTTCCTGATTTTGAAGCAATCTTGTTAAGCCAATTCCTAGAATGTGCCATATCCAGCACATCCTATAGGCTCCTCCCTGACATCTTCAGGACTTGATTCAAATGTCACCTTCCCTGAAAGCATTTTCTAGCTATTTTCAACATATAAAAATAAATACTACCCAGCATCCTGGGTATTTCATTTTGTAACATCCAGCAGTTATCTTGTTTTGACTTCTTTGTTTATCAAATGCAGGGTTCCTTTCTATTCTCTTTAATGAAGTTTCTCCAGCATTACACAAAACAGTGCCTCTATATAGTAGACAATTAATGTTGCAATTAAAAAATAATGTATAAATTACACATAATGACTAGTCATATTCGAAAAATGTAATCTGGTTTTCATAAATGTGCATTGCTGTGGTTTATATAGCTAGATTGATGGCCCCTCAATTTTAGTCTTCCCAACCTCCAGAACCATACAAATAAATTTCTGTTTATTATAAACTACCCAGTCTGTTGTATTCTGTTACATCAGCATAACACAGACTAAGTAAGATGTATGCCAACACACAAGACATTTCCATTATCCCTGAACATTTGTGTCTCTTTACATCAATTTTCTATGATAAAGAGCTGTTACTATGATTTAAATTTGACCATCCTAGGATTTCATATAAGTGCAATCATAGTGGGTGCACATTCTCACTCACTGGATTACTTTCTATGACTGAACATAGTATTTTTGAGTTTTATCCATGCTGCTGCAAGTATCAAGAGATCATTCCTTTTCATTACTGAGTATCCCATTGTGTGAATTAGCAAATTCATTTATCTGTTCATCTATTGACAGAAGTCAAGATTGTTTCTGGCTTTGGAGCTCTAGAGAATAAAGCTGATGAAAATGTTTTTGTGCAAAACTTATTATGGACAAATGTTTTCATTTCCCTTGAGTTTATTCCTAGGAGTAAAATTACTGAATTTTAGATAATTTTAGGGTAAGGTGTATTTATTTTTTAAAGAAACTGACAGTTTTCCACAGTGATGATACAACTTTACATTTTCACCACCAATGGATGAAAGTTCTAGTTCTTCTACAATCTCAGTCAAATTTGGTGTCTTCCCTGTTTTTGATTTGAAACCTTGCCATTCTGGTAGTGCAGAGGCCATAGAAGCCTCTGTTAGAGGACTGAAACCTCCAAAGCACATTTCAGAATGAATATAATAGATGCATAACATAAATTACAAAGGGAATATAACAACAATTAGATTATGATTATCAGAGTATTTGTAATACAAACTTGTGATGTATAATGACATTTGACAAGTTCTGGTGGTGACCCTAATAATGACCATAATTTCAAAATAGTGATGAGTATAGTCAACTTGGTGAGGTAGATTTGTCATTCTTCCATTTTTATATATGAGGAAACTGAGTTAAGAGGGATCAAATAGCACATCCACATTACACACCTAGTAATCAGTCAACCTAGAGTCTGACTGCAAAGCCTATGTTCTAATAAGTAAGAGAACTAGGGAGTCACTAAATATCTAAGAGAATTAAGAAGGTAAAAATTAATCAACTACAAAATTATTGAAACAGAAAAAAACAGGTAAGTAAATACTATAATAGGTTATTTTAAAGGGAAATAAAAGAGATAAATAAGTAATTGATATAAATAAGGAAAGTATAGAGGAAAAATAAACCAGGAAAGAGAGATTATAGGAAAATAAAGATGTAAATGAAAATAAATAAATGACAGGTTTCCTGGGCTTCCCTTGGACCTCAGTGAAGTTACCCACCAAAACCAACCTGTGAGATGTCTAGTCCCTAACCAGCTAGTCAACTGGTAACACTCGTCACTTGCATCAATGTGCCCATCCTATTCTTTCAAAATTACACACTGGAAGTAAAACATCCTTGGAGAGATCTGACAGAGTCAGGCAGGAGTTTAAGGCAGAGCTAAGACAGACTGCTGGTTAAACATTCCAGCTCTGCCGAAGGTCAGAGCCTGGACAAATGGTGGTACTTTAAGGATTTCACAGTAAGAATTGAGTCAGAGCAAGTAAAGAGTCTAGAAGCCAAGTTGTCCAAAACAAGATTGAGTAAGTGGGTTCTTGAGGTCAAATGATCTGCTGTCAGGAGTCTATAAGGTCAGGCTGAGTCAGAGTCACCATGGATCAAGTACATCAAAGTCAGTGTAATGTCTGGGCAAGAAGTATTCATCTACCAGCAGCTACAGCTTGGGGTAGAGTGAGGAGCTGTCCAGAGATGTCAAGACCAAACAAGCAGCACTGAGGCAAAGGAGATCCCAGGGACAATCTTACACCAAGGATACACAACCATTTCTCTTCTGTGAGTGTGTTTTCAGGAATAAAATGAGTACTTGATCATTTTGACTAGACTGAGTGGTTTGTCTTTCCATTTAAAATTAATACAGAGGTGACTTACAAAATGGAGAAATTAAGTGGCAAGTTTATTTCATCAACACATTGTAAGGTCATATCTCAGTTGATCTTTACACTGAGGTAACATTGATCACTGTACATCTTTATGTAGAGATTTGCACTTATTTAAGTTAAGGCTTAGCCAGCACTGTATTTTATTAAATACGAGAGTCAACAACTAACTTCTTTGCTTATAAATCTGATTAGTAACCACTGAGTATGATTGCCTATAGCCCTCAGGTCAGAGGTTACAACATGGGCAATTCACAAGCAGTGAATGTATGAATTCAAAAGTGTATGGAATCATTTTGCATAGCCTTCCAGGATCAATCCAAATGAGTGTATGGTAGGAATCTCGGCCTTTCACTTCAGTCCCTGTTCCTCTCGCTATGACACAAAACATACATGGACACAGAAAAGACTTGCTATCACATTTATTAACTCTTTCCTTCACTTGCTACTGAGGATAATTCAATCCTTCAAGAAATTGAAAAAGAAAAAGAGAAGACAGTATATAGCCATATAATCAGCAGATAAAAGTTAGCCACCTTTTATGTATTTTCTTTTGGTCTTCTACTCATCCTTCTATATGCTGTAACCCTGGAGCTGAAACATGAAACTTGCATTTCCAGATTCTCTGTTAAGTCCCTGTCTGCTAAGTTTTGCTAATAGAAATTGCTGGTGGGAAATCAGAAGCTGTGAGAATATTCATCCTTCTTCTTATTTCTTACCTCTTGTATGTCTCCCTTCTGGTGATGCCTGCAAGGATCCAGATCCTGTCCACCATTCCAATTACTGAGGCTTCTCCTCCATCTCCCCAGCTTTGTTCCCAGCAGCCCCTCCTGTCAGGTTCTTCTTCACACTCCTGGATTCTGGTGACACCACCTCTACCTTCCATTTCCTGCCTAGAAGTAGTTACTAATTTCTGAGTTACCTCATCTTTCATGTTTTGCTCCTCCAATGTAACAACAGCTATATGTCCAATTTCATAGATCTCTGCTGTTTAAATACCAGCACACTTTCTGTCCTTTCTCCTAGACCCAAACTGATCCTTTGTGTCCTCTTGATTTGTCCCCAAGGACACAGTTCCTATTCTCCCTCAGAACTTTTCCTCTGGCCAATGACCAAAGAACAAACACAAAGGGCAAGTGAGTCATGGAATGTCTTTTGTGCACCAGCCCAGAAACCCTGCTCTGCTAAAACCAGTGCTTTTTGATCACACCTATATTTCTAGTTTGATATTTCTAGTGATACCTAGATGCTGCTATCACTCCAGAATGAATCTCTATCTAGTAACATGACCTTGAGAAGAAGCAGAGGTCAACCTTCAGGTTCAGCCCAGATATTGAAGTGCTCTCAGATTCCAGCATGGCACTTAGGAAAAATAGGAAATTCTCAGACTTTTCTGGAAACTGATGGCAGCCTAGAACTTTCCATCTCAAGAAAGGTATGGCATAAGATTGTGTTAAGACATAGAAAATAAAACCTTATTCCTCTACAAATATGGGTTTTTCACTTGGATAGCAAGAAGATATAAGAATTCAAAGGCAATCTAGATGTCTTAACTTCCTATCATCATCCAAATCTAAAGTTTACAGTAAGTAAAGAGAAATTCCATGGTACAACTGTTTGAACAAACTTCCGTAGCAACAACTTGAAACCAATAAACAAATTAGATACATGCACAGACAGTGGGATGAATCCAACAAATTTTCCTTCCTTAAAAAATACAGAAAGAATTCAGCACAATCATGAAGAGATGAACAGGTCTCCAATGATGGGGAGGTGCACCATTAGTCCCTGCCAGCCCAGCCTCACCCATGGACCACACTGACATGATGAGTCTGTGGGTCACGGGGCAGTAAGTCATATCAGACATTAGAGATCTGAAAATGTCCCCTCAAGCTCAGCTTCATATTTGTGAGTCTGTATTATTCCTAGACTTGGTGCCATCTGAAAATGTGGTAGAGATACTTCATCCTAGTCAGTGTACTTCACTAGCTTGGAATTATCCAGCCTTGGGTATACTACAGAGAACAGCACCACACAAAACTCTCAAGCATGGACACCAGCCCCTGTGATCACATGATTACTTGGTTATAACACTATAGCCAAGATTTCAGCGTTTCTGATGCCAAGTCAAATGCTTTTTTGTACTAAAGTACAAAAAAGTGACAAAATTTTAGAAGTATACTAGAACTTTATTTAACTGAACACAGTTTAAGATAAGCGAATTGGGAATCATAAATCTGTTGAATATATTGAGATAATACTTTTAACAATCTCACTGTTGTTCTTGAGTACCCAGGCATGAATAAACAGCCTTTTCCCAATTAATACAAAAGAATGTAAAATATTTTTAAAGTTCTAAAATAGGCCCTTTTAAAAAGACTATTGTAAAGTTGTACATACTCAATGGTTGCTTGTGGAACTGAGCAGAAATAAATCATGTAACATTTTTAGCATACAAACTGACACAGGTTTCCATGTGTTCAATTTGTGTATGTGTGTTTTAAATCAGCATTTGAGCAAAATTCAAATCTATCTTTAGATAAAAATTCTCTAGTAGGTTTTCAGATAATTCTTCTGAATATTTTATTTAGATAGTTCACAAAAAATTAAGATGAAATTGATCTTTAAATATTCTTGTTACTTCTGTGAATGCCTTTTGAAAAAAAATTAGCTATAGAGTTTAAGTGCTTTTTTCAGACAACAGTATTATTTCCTTTTTAAGAATATAGTACTTCCCTTTCAAAAGAATTATTCTTTTAATTACAATAAGGTGCTAAATTTTAAATCATAGGGTTATTTTATGAAAAGCATGTTTCATTCATTTTTCAAAAGTGGAAGGTTTCTGGTTCTAATTAATGGGGTTCTGATAAACATTTGGAATGTGAACTTTTAAAAGAATTTATGCTTATTGAAACAACATTAACTGAATTTCTGTTTTTCTACCTAAAAATTTTAAACTAAAAGCTTACCATCCAGTCGATTTGGTGCAGAGCATATTTCTTCATCAAAATATACTAGTATAAAACAATTAGATCTTCAAGTCCATTTGTGTCTAGCAGGTAAATTTATAATATCCAACAAGTCTCAGAAATTAAATATTCAAGGAAATATTGTTAAATAGACACATTGAAACAAAAAGGAGGGAGATGATAAACCTTAAGGAAAGGTCAGACTTGACTTAATTTTCACGTGTGAGGCTTTCAAAATTTTTGCTTTGCTTGTTAACTGTATTAACTTAGTATGCTTTTTACCTGGGAATACACTCACAATCTGCACACAAGTGCTTCTTACAAACTACCATAATATAAAAACACTATGATCCAAGTAAAAGAAAACACTGAATATGAATTATTTTTTTCAACTAAAATTCATATCATTTTTCTTGCGTTTAAAATCTCTTCCTATTCTAACCTCTGACACTAGGCACTCATGCTTTTCATTCTACTCTCTGATCTCACTAGAGAAAACTTCAGCTATGAAACTGGGACTCGTACCAGGTAAAACTGTGCGTTGGACAATTTTATGTCTGCAAACTATTGTTTTTCCTTCTTCTCACTCTAATCCCAAATGCCAATAATTAAATAAAAAATTTAACCTAAACAAATTAGCACTTAATGAGTGAAAAGATAACAAAGGTTTTGTGTACTTTTTTTCTGGGTACTTAGCCACTGACCAACATAAGAAACTTCACAAATTTTTATAATTCATGTGAATATTACTTACCATTTTTTTGACACAATATCCTTCTCTAACTTCTTTTAGCCTACTTAATTTAATATGATCAAATATAACTAACTGGAAATTCATTGAAGTACTAATTCTTGAATTATAAATTTTAGGATGTGGAGGGAATGAAGATGTGAGTTACAATTTTGTCATTCTAAAATCTTGAAGAGAAATGTCAAATTACTCCAAATACTTCATTAGTACAAGAGAAATGGGGTCTCATACATTTTCATGATCCATGTATTTTTTTCATATGTACTTTGTATGAATATATACTTATGATTGTCCCCACTTAGTAGAAAATTTTAGAACTAAAGATTTCTTTTCTGCTGTTGCAATTACTTTGCTGTCTAGAAAATGTTTTCATCTGTAAAACTGACTTAACCTTTGCCTCTTCCCAGGAGGTCATCAGTAGGATAATGAATTTACCTTTTAAAAACTCCTGTGAAATACTTATATTCATAGATCCTTTATAAATGATCGCTATTAATTTAATCTCAAAAACCTCATCATTGACACATGGCCTCACCACAACCTCCTTCTCTTGGCAGTGGCTCAACAATTCTAACAGACAAGGATCATTGCAGACATCTGATTTCTAAATTGTTGAACAAAAGAGAGGCATATATTAGGACCATGTTTCTCTGGGTCCTTGTTTATCTTGGGTTCAGTTGGTGTGTTACAGAAATATATTAGACCCTCAATCCCAAGAGGAAAAGGAAACTGTGAGAAAGACAAAATCTGGCTGACCTTCTGCAAAAACCAACAGGCAACCCTGCTGAGAGGCAGTGGCAGCAAAACACAGGACAGGACTGGTGTGTTTTTGTCTTGGAGGATGACACTTTTGTTAAAAAATGTTTAACTATGGAAGGAGTAACTTAACTATATCCTCCCGCTTCATCTGCAGATGATAAATGGCTACATGCAATCTATATGGGTAATAGTGTCAATGAGAGATCAAGATTATACACGATTCTTGCTAAATTTGTCATGCCTCATTAGTGTTGTGGCTTATTATAGAGAGCTCCATGCTCCTAGGCATTCCCTCATGGGCTGTCCTGATGGATAATGAGAATAAAGAGAGGAAAGGCACCTCTCGCACTGCATTTATCAGGGGCATAGTTAGCTAGATTAAGTGTGCTCTGCGTTTTCTATGACCACCACATATCGATCTGAATTTATAGTCATGCTCACGTAACGTTGCTGTATTTTCTGCAGTAGTGTTCTTGGAAAGTACTAATCATACCCAACCTGAATTTTCCATAACATCGTCAAGAATTTTTAATATGAATAGAACTGCTGTGTGTTCCGTGATCCTTTAGAAACTGAAAGAAAGTTAAAAACACAGCTTAGGTTTTGGTAGTTATTTTAGAAGGAACAAAAGAGCATTCTGTTGTAGGAGAAGTTTACAAGCTGGCGAAGCATTGAAAATTTACTCATTTTAGTTCTTTTTGCAGGTTACTTGAAAGTTGGAAATAGGTTGACTAGCCTAGTCCTAAAGACACAACCTCAGTTGTAGGAGTTTAGTACATTTTCTCCTCACTTGATTCTCAGCCAGTGATATTGGGATGATGGAAAGTCAAGTCATATCTGTTTTGAGTGTGTCACCTTGACCTAGAGGAGGTCCAGAACTGATGTTATCCTTCTCCAGAAGCCACCAAATGAATTATGGTGCATGTTTCCCATTAAGACAGAGGTGCTGACAGTCACTGTGGTCAAGGTCTGTCAGAGCATTTTAAGGGACAACTAACTAGAAAACCATTTTTACCTTTGATTGGTGGTTCTGCTTAATCTTTCTATTATTTTACCCAATACTGATTAAACACATTACTTGTACTTATCCCCAAATGCTCGATAATCCTTTCCCATGACATCCACCTATTTATCTTGGGTATTTTTCCATAGGCAATTATTATGGTTGAAATAATGTAAATGTGGTTTTTAAAAAACATCTTTTAAACCTACGGCTTCCATTCTGTTCTTATAGCTAAAGTTTTTAGTAAAGGAAGATATACTTAAGAGAAAAAAAAAAACAGTTTATAGACTAAGCAGGGTAAATCACACCTGTAATACAAGCTACTCTGGAGAGGAGGTCTGGGGGGAATCAAGGTTTAAGGCCAGCCCAGGCAAAAAGTTTGTAAGACCCTATTTCAACCAATAAGCCATGCACCTATAACCTCTTGAGGTCCAGGCCATTCAGGGATAAAACTTGAGACCCTATCAAAAAATTATTTAAAAGCAAAGAGGGCTGGGTATGGCTTATGTGATAGAGCACCTACCTAGCTTATGTAAGGCCCTGAGTTCAAATCCCAGTAACACCAAAAAATAAAAAAAAGAAAAAAGTCGATAAGGAATCTTGTTTGATTTGATGAAGACAAATGTACAGGTATCACCTGTATAGCTTAAGCTATACTCAGGCCCAGATCTGACCTCTATTGTCAAACAATTGGATTTGAATTAGGCCCAGTCATGAATATTTTATAAAATTCTCCAGTCACTTCTAAGGTGTGAGTAAAATTGACAGCATTGTTGCAAACCTAATACCTAATAGAAAAAAATGCATAAAGAAAATTTATTTTTTAAGAAAGGGAAATGTCATTGGGGAAAGGAAACCACATTATTAGGAAAGAACCATGAAGTTATTCAATGTTAGCAATCAGTTAATTTTTACACATTGAGAGGAATAAGAAAATTTAGGAATACACTAGGGAAAAAAACCAAACAATGTCTTAGCAGAAACTCTCCCAACAGAGGGAGAAATATTCCACTAATGACAAAAAGGCAAGACTTTTAACTGTTCAAGACGGAAACCACCTTGGAGACCCTCTCTCTGATTCACAGAACATTGGAGCTTGAGTTGTGAGCTAAGAGGGCTTCCAGATATGAAGAAACTAAGGTAAAAGGAGATTTGCCATATGTAATGTGGTTAATCAGCTAAGCAGAGAAAGAGCAGCCCCCAGAAACACACGTGTTCCAGCTGTGACCAGGGCTTTCCCATCCCATGACCCGCTCCACAAACCTGGGAATCTGAATTCTCCCCATGCTCCAGACAGGTCCACAGATGAAATTCAGTTGACTGGGTTGTGATGATAAGTTGAAATAGTAATTAAGTGTTGTGCTTCCTGTATGTGTATGGGAGGAGAAGGGCAAAAGCATTAATACTCAGCTCAACTGTAAATAAAGTACTTGTTATTAACTCAGAAAAGGATCATTAGGTGGAAAAGAAGTATATTAATATTTCAGGGTTCCATTACCATGATGGCTTGACTGTGAGGCTCAAAATCAACAGCAAAGGTCCTACATTCCTAAATCTAGGAAAGGTATACAGAAAAAATAAGAAGCATTGAGAGATTAGCTTACATATATTAATCTTAAAGCATGATTAATTATATCAAAAACACTCCCACTTGGCTGTAATGTAACAATAACCTTTTAAAATACTAGAACCAAAGAAACTTTTTAAAAGATAATTAACAACTATCTCATTGCTTACTACCTACTAGCAAAGATGCTGGGTATTAGGAAGACAAAATTGACACACTCCAAATATGGTGTGATGGCCTCCAAACTTTCTTGACAATGACTCCTAGAAAGAAGTACACTTTACACAACAAACTAATATTTGTGTTTAACCAAAACAAAAGTTTCTAAAACCATGCTTCCCCTAATGATACCTGAGTGACTGTGATAGTTTCCTTTCTTTCCTGCTTTTTCTCTTTGTATTCGTCCTCTTCCCTTCCTGTTCTTTTTTCTAGTTTATCAAGTTGATCTTGTGTCTAGATAATAGATCACAATCTATTAGACTCTGCCTTGCAGAATTCCACAAAGTACCTGTGGTCGTGAGTGGGTGGTTAGATTCTAGAAGAGGGGTGAGCAATTCAGATTAAGGGGTACATTTTAGGTAAGATGAAGTAGTACTGAGTACTGAAGTTGAAATAGATGTCAGCAAGTTGAGTAGGGATAGAGTATGCTTTCTAGGAGGAATTAGTAAACATAAATGCAAGGAAACAATATATAGGGTCATGCTTAACTTAGGGATGGAGACACTTTCTGACACATGCATCGTTAGGTGAATCTGTCATTGTTTAGGCAGATAGAAATATAATGTAGTTATAAAAAGTGAGAGAGGTGATAGAATCTAATGGAAGCAATGTTGACTGAAACACCATTACAAAGAGCATGACTGTATGGTATAAGTAGAGATCTTCAAAAAGAATTGGCATGTCTGGAGCTAATGACTATGTTGGTGACAGGACATAGACCAGGTTGCCTATTGTTAAACTCATGTGTCAAGTCACATGGGGAACAGTAGTGCAAGACCACTATATTATGGTCAATTTTACAAGTATAACATTAAGTGTAAAATTGTATGCATATATGTATTCATTTATTTTTGCAACTTGCTTTCTTAAAAATCATTTATAGCTTTTAGCCAAGTCTGTTTTTCAATTTATAGTCTAGTACTATTTGCAAAATTAATGAAGTATAATTTATATTAGTTATTTTTAGTCTTAATTTGGCAAACATGCCTTGCTGAAAATTTCTTGTAAAAAGACACACTTTTTATTGTATTAATAATGATAATTATGGAAGTGATTGCAAATACATGAAGACTAAAAGAATATGATCTTTTCACATGGAAGTACAAATGTTCTTACATTCAATTTTGTAGCCATAAGCAATATTGAAGTGCTAAAACTTAGTGTGTATTTAATGAAGTATGCTGACTACTGAAACAATGGGCCATCATAGCATCAACAACATTTACTTTTTAAAAAGACATAAATAAATAAGACTAAAACCAAAAGAATTCTTCAAAGGGAAGACTACTGATTTAAAAATATATAGGTAAATGTCAAGACATTAGTGAAAACCTACAAAAATGTTTTATTGGGGATTGCTGGGAAGACCTGCAGCATATCGGTATTTCAAATATCACTGTCCAATGATATCATGTCTCAGATATTCAGGAATTAGCTATAATTCCTTGAATAAAGATAGCAAGGTATTTGTTATTGTGAATTGAAAATGCACATGAATTTCCAATGTGACATTTCTTTCAGCATATGCAAACATGATGGTAATATAAAAGATGAATTTTTCAATTTTTCTTATGTATCAACAATAATCTTTGGATTGTCTAACATTACAGAGGAGTGCATATCAGTAAATGTGGTCAGGAGCTTAATTTTGTGCGAGAATTTGTTCTGTGGACACAGGTGTAATGACATGAAGACATTGTGAAGTTATTAAAGATTAAGGAGTTTGAATCAGAAATGAATCAACATACTGCTTCCTTCACTGGGAAAGTCTGTCTACCCAAAAACCTAGTCACCTGAACTAAACAATTTGTTCAGTGTCACAGTAAAAACCTGTAAAATTACATAAAAGATAGTGTGTTTATATTTGATATTATTTCTATCATGGTAATAGTGAAATTGGTCAAATATAACTGTTTTTGCACTTTGAGGTAAGATGTTCATACAGGGAAAAATGGAAGTGGTAAATATGATTGAAATACTTCGTATGTGTTGTGAAAATAGAGTAATGACACCTATACAGTTGTTTAAAAAGGGGTAATGAGGGTTAAGAAAGAGTGATAGAAGGGGTGAATTTGATCAAGTGCATTATATTATGTATGGAAATATCACAATGAAGCTCCATGGCACAATTAATTTATGCTAACAAAAAGAGGGAAATACTTGAACTGGGGAATTATTTATAACATTTTTGCTAGATAAATTCATTTTTCTCCAATCTTTAAAGGTTTTGTCACACTTTTAATGTTCCCATATTTTAACTGTTTAATGTTTGTGACATACTCCTATAATGAAGTTCAACAATGGAAGTGTGGAAACCTGGGGATAAATACAAGGAAGTTATACATGGCAGATGTACAAGTAGGATGAGTTTGGGGACTGGGAGTTCACATTTGAAGTTAAAAGTCTTATAGTACTGATATTATCAAAAAAAGCCTTTTTGTATGAGTTTTAACAAAATCCAGTATGATATTGTTAGAACTGGAATGTATTATAGGAAAGTTAACCCTTTTGGATTTCCACTTTCCTTGTGAAAATAGCTATACCTCACAATCATCTTGCTGAGTGAGAGCATGGATTCAAAATCACAGGTCATAATTAAAAGTTGGGCATTAGAGTACCATGATGAAGCATCATTCTCTTGTGCTTTGGACCCATAGGAAAAGATCCCAAGAGTAAAGAAGAATCCACCTATTCCTCTTCAAAAATGTGGGAATAGTATTTCTTTCCTTACAGAGACTGTCTTCCATACAGCCAGAAGCTACTTGACTTTCTTCATGCCATGAGAGATCACGCTTTCATTTTACTTTGTCTTCTGTGAAGCATATCCAAGTGTGAGTTCTTTTTGAAGTAAATTTTTCATGTCATTTCACTTAGATAATCTCCAAAGCTAAGAAACATAATAAATACAACACTAAAATACATCAGTTGCTTGCACTTGGTCAGTTTCTTAGCAAGACATTACCCTTAGGCAAACACCAGGGTAAAAAACTAGCATGGGCACTTTGTATAAGGTTAACTGAAAAATTCAGCTTTCACTTCACTTAAGATCACAAAATGTTTGAATATTTTCTGTAATAGAATACTTTCTATGTGCCAACGTTCTGGAATGGCAGAATTTAAAAGGTGAGAAAATGTAAACCATTATTTAAGTAGTCTATAATTTGGGGAGAAGGATAATTTACTCAAATGTTAGAATATTAAAAATATAGGAAATGCACACAGGAAAAATAATTAATTTCCTAAGTCTTTTTTGCTTTCTTTTTTTTTTTTTTCTTTTCCTTTTTTTTTCAATGCTGGGGATTGAACCTCAAGGCCTCATATTTGCCAGGCAAGCACCCTACCTTTTGAAGCATACCCCTGTCCTCTTGCTTTTTAGTGTTTCAGACAAGGTCTTGAGCTTTTACACACCCAGCCTCAAACTGCAATCTTCCTGTCTCCACTGCCAAAGCAGCTGAGATTACAGGCTACCACTCTTGACCCTTGATTTACAAAATATTTTTGAAAGCAAAAGCAGTTGAAACAAAGAACACAGACTAAATTGTCAAATCCAGGCTTGCACTTATATGAAAGTGAACAAGACAACAAAGTCATCTGATCCTTGGTGTCACCTTAAAAGGGGATAAGAATACATAATACAAGTGGGGTAACAATGTCAAGAGTAGCCATGAGGATGAAATTAAATAATATCACACAAGATGAAGAACAGACAATGAAAATAAAGATGCACATGGAGATAGATAATGTTAGGGAATCACGTGGTGGTGGGTTAGTCACTTTTCCATTAGTATAATGAGATACTTGAGGTAACCAACTTATAAGCAGAAAATGTTTATTATGCTCTTGCTGGGATCATAGACACATACCACCCGGCCTGGTAAGTTTGTGGTTTTGGAAGTTCTAAGTCCAAGACAAGATAGAGCAAGACCTCATTTGTTTCACCTCTGGTGAGAGTGGCAGATGACAATGGCAGGGAGCACAAGCAGTCCTATCTCTAACCAGAAAGCAAAGAGAGAGAAAGTGAGAGAGAGGCACTAGGAAGTGTTCTATAATCCCTTTCAAGAGTACACACAATAACCTAAGGACCTTCCACTAGGCCCCACCTCTTAAAATGGTATTGGTACTGTCTCCCAATACCAGCCTCCTGGGGACCAAACCATTGAGGCCTTTGGGTAACATTCAACATCCAAACCATAGGAGTTGGGAATTAATAAAGATGAATGAGGGGAGGTGAGGTCATCCGGAACTATCAACATGATGAGGATCCTAAGGAGTCAGCTCTGTGAAGTTTGGGAGAAGAGACACCTGTTGAGAAGGATTATCAAATATGGAAAGTTGTTTAGCAGCAAGATCTTTTCTAAATAAAGAACAAAGACTAATGTCTAAAGACTAACAACTGATAGAGACCATGACAGAAGATGGGGACGAAAGAATATGATAGGCTGCTTAGTTGACACACTCTAGACTATCGGAAGAGCATTTTATATAAGAAATTACATAACACCACTTTGAGTGCTGTGTTAAGAATGGATTTAGGAAGACGATAGTAGGAAGAAGGACTTTGGTTCAGAGCTGGATTATCAGAGTTTAAAAGGTGTGCAATAATTCTGCACCCGGGATGGCAAAACTGGTGATGGAATGAAATTGTATGGATTTGAGAGAGTTTTCATAGCAAAATCAACAATAGTTTGTGCAACATTGAATGTGGAGAATGAAGAAAATGAAGGAACTAAAGAAACTCTGATTTGATTTTGAGTAAGAAGTGCATTTAATTTAGTTGGTGGAATTGTGGGGGTAGGAGCTAACGAGTGAACCCTTGGGGATAGAGGGAACCAACTTGTGTAGACACACTTTCAAGATATTTCAGTGTGTAGAGCAGAAGAAAAGAATGGTAAAATAGCCACAGGGAGATTTATGAGACCAAGGAAAAAATTTAGAAGATGGGAGATAAACTAGGTTTATTTTCTTTTAATATATATAAATGGATAAAATGGAGAGATCAATAACATTTGAACGAGTGAGGATGTATTCTAAGTTCTTGTAAATCAAGAAGGCATGTGGGATAGTGAAAAGAATTCTAGCAGCTATTTTATTTGTAGAAGTTGAAACTTTTTGAAGTTTTTATGGAAATAGAAAGTACTAGCATAGCTAAAACAACCTTGAAAGGAAGAATAAAGTTGGAAGACGAGCATTTAATTTCTGGGCTTTAATAATATTTTCTAAATAAGAAATGTCCAATAAGTACATGACAGCATGTTCATCATTAGTCATAGGGACATGCAAATCAGAACAATGAATAAGTGATACTAGTAAGATATCACTGTATCCATGTTAGAATGACCTTAATATAAGTCAGATAAAGATAAGTGTAGGGAGAAAAAAGTTGTGAAGCTCATACATTACTAGAGAATGTAAAATAGTCCAAACACTTTGTAAAACAATTTGCCAACTCTTCAAAAAAAATTTAACGTAGAGTTACTGTTTGATTCCACAATTGTACTTCTTGGCATAGGCCCCAAAGAAGTGAAAATACATATCTACGCAAAAAATTATACATGTGTTAATAGCTGCCTTGATCATTATGTCTAAAAAGTGGAAGCAATCTATCTAAGTGCTCATAAACTGATGAGTCTATAAAAGTATTGTGGTATATCCATACAGAAGATATACAGCCATGACAAAGAGTCATATATTGACACATCCTAGATGAACTTAGAAGAATGATAACCCTTAAAAACATGCTAAGCCAAGGAAACCAGTGACAAAATGACAAATAATATATGATTCATCTAAATGAAATGTCCAGAATTAGAAAATCTATAGAAACAGAAGGCACATTAGAGATAGTCAGATGCTCGTGGAGCTGAAAATGATGAATGACTGCAAATGGGTGTGAGTTTCTTTTTGAGTAGTGAGAATGTTGTGGAATTAGATGGTGGTTATTTTGCACAACATTGTAAGTGAACTAAAATCTGCTTAAAAATTCTTAAACATCATAAAATATATCAATATGTCACAACATGTCAATCATATATTTATTTCAATAAATACAGAAAAAAAATTGAAGAAGTTACAGTACCTATTTATGATATGAAATTACCAAATGAGGAATAGAAGATAGCATCTCTACCTTAACAAAGTTTATACAAAGCTTTGAGTAAATGGTTGTTATGGAAAATGCACTGGAAGGGATGCAGATGGCTCCCCTACTGTTAATACAGCTCTAAAGAGCTGCCCACTAGTATAAGACATGAAAATCTGCTAAGAAAACCAGGAATTCCCCAAAGAGCATTTAAACATTCAATTTTTATTATGTGATCATCTACAAAACAAAGAAAAAAATTAAGGCTCCAACTATCTTATGAATATTTTTATAATGACAAGTATCACCCAAAAATTGACAAATTGAAAACAAGTCCACTGTAGTCACAGTATATACAATATCTGTGAATTTTACATAAGAAAGAATAAAGTGGATTTCTATGGTTGATATCTTAAATCCTATTAAAGAAGACTGAATAAAGTGAAAGCTATCCTATTTTCTTATGGAAAAATTTTAATATTATGAAAACCTTATTTTTTCCAAATTGATTTATAAATTGAATATATTGCCAATCAAATCTCACCTAGATATGATCAATATATTTTAAACTCATCTGAAAATATTAGGGGCTACAAAAGGCTTGCCAACTTTAATAAAGAAATGAAAGTGATAACATCTGTCCTTCCAAATGTTAGGTTTACTATAAGCTATAATAATGAATGTGTATAAAAATGGAATTAAAAATTTTTAAGAAAGAGATACTTATGTGCAGTTACATAATGCATGATAAAAGTTGAGCCAGAAGTCAGTGGAAAATCAGATGGTGTTGAGAAGCTAGCTCATCATAAACGTTATAGACAAATCAATATTAGGAGAGATAGTTTTAATTTGTTAAAGTAGAAAAGTTGGTGATATCTAGTCATAGAGGAAACTCTTACAAAACAAAGGGAAAAAAACAGAAAATCTATTGTCAAAATTGCCATTTTGATGAAGTCGATTTACAAAAAGGGAAACAAATAATTAGGACAAATAAAAAGCTGCTAAACACCATTAGAAGAATGTAAAGCAAATGAAGTTAACAGTTTACAATCATCAACATTCAAGCATTAATAAGATTTGTGTTGCCAAGCATAGGCAAAAATGTGGGGGAAGGGACAGAGCAACACCCATGATTTCTCAGGAAGAATGTAGGTGATGTGGCTGTTTCAAGGGCAATCTGGCAGTCCTTGTCAAGCTAACAGCATAGGCAAAAATGTGGGGGAAGGGACAGAGCAACACCCATGATTTCTCAGGAAGAATGTAGGTGATGTGGCTGTTTCAAGGGCAATCTGGCAGTCCTTGTCAAGCTAACAGCATGTGCAGCCATGACTCAGCTATGCTCCTTTGTAGATCTCTAGAGAAGCTTGCACAAGTTTAGTCACTAGACTTAGTTTTGTTAGCAGGGAACTGAAGGTGCCTTAGTAGTCAGTCCTTCATCAGTAGAACAGATCATTATTTTTTTTTCTTTTATTCATATGTGCATACAATGTTTGGGTCATTTCTCCCCCTTCCCACCGTCCCCTCCCTCCCCCCACACCCCTTCCCTCTACCCTTTTACCCCCCTCACTACCAGGCAGAAACTATTTTGCCCTTATCTCTGATTTTGTTGAAGGGAGAGTATAAGCAATAATAGGAAAGATCAAGGAATTTTGCTAGTTGAGATAAGGATAGTTATACAGGGAGTTGACTTGCATTGCTTTCTTGTACATGTGTATTACCTTCTAAATTAATTCTTCTCAAACTAACCTTTTCTCTAGTTTCTGGTACCATAGAACAGTTCATTAAAAGGGTAGATGCCTACAATCAAATATGAATCAGTTAGAAACAGTTAAGAGAGCACCAACACAGGCATGCATTCACAGAAACACACACACAAGCTGAATGCGTATGATAACAATAGAACAGTGTGCAAAGTACATTTCTAGTCACATAAACTAAAATATATGCACTTGGAAAAAATGGCAAACTCAGGACAGTGGTTGCCTTTGGAAAGGCAAGTAGAGGTGATAGAAATGAATTTTTTTTTTACAAGAAAGTGTATCTCATAGTGAACAATGAAGATAATAAACCCAGCAATTAATATGATTCATTGAGTACTCTGGTTCTTAAGTACAAAGGGAGCCAACAAGAAGGGGCTGAAGCACAGAGGAAAAGTGGTGAGCTCAGTGGATGGGGGACAGGACCAGCAGGATTCAGGCCTGGGCTCAGAGGAGGTGGGATGGAGAGAGCACAGTGAGGGTGCATATTGATACTTAAGTTAGTTTGGGCCACCGGACGACACAGACATGGAGAGCTGGAGTGGGGGTAGCTCGTGGTCATGTTTTAAGTAGCAAATAAAGATTTTATTTTAATAGTATTTTTTCTAATATAGTATTTATCACATTTGTCTGCATCAGAATCACCTACCAGGTTTGTTATTCTCACCTCCAGATTTCTGACTCATCAGAGTGTGGGGCATGAGAACTGTCACTTCTGACAAAGTCCCATGGGATGTTGCTGCTGCCATCCCAGATTCCACACTTTGAGAAATGTTGTTTAAGACCTGGAAGCCAGGAAGCTACAGTCAAGTTAATGCTGTCTCTTAGCATGAAGTATTGCGCAGATCTAGGGTGTTAAAAGAGTGCTTCATGTATAGAAGTATTCATAAATCTTGCTGAATGAATGGGGGAAGAATGAATGATTTTATAGGTAAGGAGACCAAGGTTTGTAGAAAGTTAAGAGATTTGTCCAAATTATGCTGATAGTTTAGTTTGCAAATCCATTGATCTTCCCAGTATATCATCCAGGTAGACTCAGAGCTGGTCAAGCATCCTCTTGCTTCTGTTAGAAAGACTTCAATAAGTGATGAGCATAGAGCTTAATTTGGAAGAAAGATGAAATTAAGCTAACATGACATTATTCATATTGACCATCAAGTAGTCTACCAAGTTTTGTTTTGAAATAGTCAGGTGATTCTCAAAACATGTACCACACCTATTGTGAGAGATGCTGAGGGTACACAGTCAAAAGAAGATGACCTGGCAAACAGCTTGACTACATTTTGTAGCTTCTTAAATGCTGAGGCAAAATTTCATACCGCATTTCATAGGCAGTAGAGAGCCATTCAAATCTTAGTGCAAAGAAATTACATGTTGGGAATTGTTCTTTAGGTGACCATTTAGACAGGAACCTATGTGAGATTCTTGCTAGATGGGGAGGGAATTAGTTTGTGGGTTTGCTGCCCATATGTCTAACACAAAGACAGCAACACTTCAACTCACTTTCTTAGGCCAAATCAGGAATACAGATTACATGTATGCAAAATAAAAAAGTGCTTAAAAGCACGTTGTGATGATAAATGTCATCTTCTTAGCAAGTGATTAGACTCTTCTGTTTCTTGGTGTTCACATGGAAGAAAATCTAGTGAGTGTTCAAAAGAGAGAGGCCACTTGTTTATACCCCTCCCTGGAAGATTGTTTCTAAATACTGCTCATAGCAACATTTGGACTTTCAATAGGACCTTTATATCTTTTACAGAAAGTTCATCTCATGGAGGAAAAAGTGATATTACAGAACAATGGTTCTCTGAAAAGTCATCATAAAAGACAAGGAGTCTAGACATAGAAAATGGCAAACCAGGACACCTAGAAAAATTGTATCATACAGATATGATGGAGCAGGTACAAGAGACAGCCTTTGGGTTCATGACAGGTGAGTAGCACAAAGATAGAAATCACTGTAGAGAAAAATACCTCCAGCTTTGCAATCTTGTGCCTTGCGAGGGACTGAGGGCTGCCTAAACCTAAGATAGACTTTATAGGAAGAGCCTTTTCTAATATGCTTCCAGAAGCTCAAATCTACCATCTGGCTGAAGCAGCTGTGAGGAAACCTTTGTTGTGTTGTTTTGCAATTTGTTTCTGCTAGTGTCAGACAGAACCTCATTGTAAGAGGAAAGGGATATGATGCAAACAAAATAAAATTATTTCAAGTATAATTGGAATTAGAAGATCAGGAGTGCCTAGGAAATACCTGGTGCACTGGCACACTCCACTGGGGCACATAAGGAGGCAATGTCTAAGAATAGCGGGCTACAGAAATGGCCATTTGAGGAATGCTAATTAGATAACCAGAATTAAAATAATGCTTCCAATTTTAATTTGGGATCATGAATGCAAGGTATGTTTCCAACATTATAAAAGCAAATAGCATCTCAACATTAAAAAGTTCTATTGAAGTACATCTTGAAAAAGAAATCTGAAGTCATTGAAAATGTGTTTCTTCTGTAAAAGTAATATGTGGTTATGGGACAATAATTAAACTATAAAAATAGTTGGTGGATGGCTTTTTGAAAACCATCCATCATCTTACCATGCAGAAATGACTAGATAATTGCTGTACTATCCATTCTAGTACCATGTCTTATATCCAGTTGAGCATTTGCTCCTTGAGGACAGGGAGTTTTGTCTTGCTGAGTTTTGTTTACTGTTGGATCTTCAGTGCCTACATCATTGTCTCCTTCACAGTAGGTGCTAAGCAAGTATGTGTTTACTTGATGAATGTACACATAATTATGTAATTAAAATAAAACATAAGCTGGATGCAGTGGCTCAAGCCTGTAACCCTACCTTCTTGGGAGGTGGAGATTGGAAGGACTGCAGTTCAAGGCCAACACAGGCAAAAAAGTTCACAAGAGCCACCAATGGTGGTCTTGTTAGCCATGGGGAAGCACACCGAGAAGGATTGTGGTGCAAGCCTGCCTGGGCATAACGCAAGACCTTATTTCAAAAATAACCAAAGCAAAAATGGCTAGGGCGTGGCTTAAGTGGTAGAGCACCTGTTTAGCATGAGATCCTATGTACAACCGTCAGTATCATAAAAACAGATAATTTAACATTCCACACTTTTTACACTTATTTTAAAATTAACTATTAAGTCATGTGCTAGTGAGTATTTTTAATGGCTGCATAAAAGTCATCTTTATGGGCTTGTGATAATGTATTTATCTAGGACACTATAATTACTGTAACTTTCTTATGTAGAGATATTCAGGGGAAATTCTCATTATTTCCTTAGGACAGCTTAGAAGTGGAATGTTAGTCAATGGACATGAATATTTTCATATATATTAATATATATTTTGAAATAGTTCCGCAAATGGTCATACCTATTTGTATCACTAATCTATTTCAATTTTTTCTCTAGCTCCAATCCTGGAAGCTCCTAGTTAAAAAATTAATTGAATAAACAAAAATAATGTGTTCCTGATAGTATAAAAATGTTTATTTGTTATTTGTGAGTTTGATCATTTTTATTATTTGCATAGAGCATTTATTTTTTCACATTTATTTTTACCCATTTACATTAATTTTCAATTATTTAGTGATAGTGAGCCATTAATATTCTTGTACAACAGACATTGCTTTCTCTCTTTTAGTTTACCTGTTGATTTTGATTTTAAAATAAATTTTCTTATTTAATGTAAAAAACATGGCAGTGTTTTAATTCCCCAGCAACATCTCTTTTAATTTAATTTTTTTACATTTAATGAATTCTTTGTCTTGCTAAAATTAGACCCATTTTTATCTAATGTTTTCCTATTTTATCACTGAACTGTAATTAATCTGAGATTATTTTTGTCTGTAGCATGGGATGAGTCATATATTTTTGTTCCAATACTTAAATAATTACCTTAGATTCATTTCTCAAATCATCCATTTATTTTCTTGTAACCAGAAATGCCACTTTTTTTTTAACCTATATTGTATATACATAGATACATGCATGGTGCACTTTTAATATAACTCTTATGAGGAGTCCATTAATCTCCACTGACCCTATACCCTACTTTATTTCTGTTCTATTTTCAATGTAATTATTTCTGGTATATTTTAATATTTGGTAGAGTCTCACTTCATTAGTCTTCTTTTCTGAAAAAAAAATTAGAAAGTTCTTTTCTGCCAATTTCAAAAATTGAGAATTCTTGGTATTTTTATTGATTTTATAAAATAATTTTGAGAGATTTGATACTTCATACATTACTGAGTCTTCCTATCAGGAACGTGGAGTCTGTTTTCATGAACTTTAGTTATTTTGTACTCATATTCATACTCATATATTTTTGCTCAGTTAAATCAAATGTTTTGCAGTTACTGTGCACTTGAATCAATATGAAATTGTATTTATTTCTGCAATTTCTTTTAATTTGTTTTTGGTGGTACTGGTTTGGAGAATCTTGCCTTTGCTTGGCAGGTGCTCTACCACATGGGCCAGGCCCTAGTCTTTTTCACTTTAGCTGTTTTTTCAAATAGAGTCTCACTGGGCCATGCTGGACTGAACTCCTTATATTTATGCTTGCCATGTAGTTGGGATGACAGGCTGCACTACCAAACCCAACTTTTGTTGGTTGAGTGAGATGGGGGTCTGACTAACTTTTTACCAGCCTGTCCTCACACTGCCATCCTCCCAAACAGCTAGGATTATAGATGAGTCACTGTACCTGGCTGAATTATTACAACTTGCCTTTACTTTATATTTATATTTGGGTAAGTCTTGCTGATTTTTTAATCTTTATTTCATTGCAATTCTCTTACAAACACCCTGCAATATCATCTATTTGCCAAACCAACAATCTAAGAATCTTTTTTCTTTCAAAAGAAATATAATGTATTTATATTTATTATTATTATTGACATGTCTATCTTATTTTGGTTAAATCACCTTATGCATGGTATTTATTTTTCTTAATTGATTAATGCATTTCTATCTATTACACACATTATTTTCTCTGTGTTTGTTTAAAAGTTTGTTATTTTAAGAAATATAAATCTTATGTCCATTTTTGTTTATCCTAGTTTTTTCAAAATAATATAAGCTGCATCTACTCAGCTGAATACAAACCAAATTTTAACTTTCAATTTTCAAATGTGATCTGAGCTTAGAGGCATATTTTTCTTCTTATCTATACCAATATTATAAAAGATGTCATTCATTAAAATTTACATGTTATATTTACTATTTTAGAATAATTTTAACATTGTAACATTTAATATTAAAGTTGAATATAAAATAATTATGTAACATGAATCTACACTTAACTTGTTCACTTGCTTACTGCAAGTCCTTATGTTTCTCACTATTTTGCTTATCTCTGACTTTTCAATTTTTAAAATTTTAACATTACATGGAATTATATGGGTAATTAATTATCTTTCTGATGTCCTCGCACATCTGAGGATGTGTTTTCTTCACACATGAAAGAAACGTTTCTGTCATCTCATGTCAAATGTTGTCCTCAGGTCTGCATGTCCAACTGCACACACAGCACCATAACAGTGAAGTAATGTGCGAATTTCACATGCACCATGCTGGAAGAGAGCTTCATAATCTTTGTAGTCACAATATTTCCTCTTGAGGTGTTCAATGGTGCTGTTATCAACATTTAATCTACCTGTTATTTAGCATGAGATGTGAGAAACTTAAACATTTGCTGACATGAATCCTCTTAATTCAGAATATCTTCTCAACTTGTCTCTTCATAAGCAAAAGTCCTTCTGTCTTTGCTTCTTCAGATGCATAGCTTGTACCTAAATTTTAACTTTTACTTGCTATGTCAAGTAAAAATTTCTCAGTGCATGTTTTTAATTTTTAATATCTCTAACCTTTCCTTTTTAGCTGTAAGCTAATTTGCAATGAGTATACAAAATGGCTAAATTTTCAGCTAATTTTCATTTGGCATTTATGTATTTTGCTACCTCTAATTGTTGCCTATTTGTTTCCTGGAAGTGATTTTTATCTATGTATCTTATAGTTCATTCTGTTTGCTTTTTGTTTTAAGTTTTCATCTCTTCATATTTTTTTTTAATTTTTATTTTATTCATATGTGCATACAGTGTTTGGGTCATTTCTCCCACATCCCCTCCTCACTCCCTCCCTTACCCCCCCTTACCCCTCACTACCAGGCAGAAACTATTCTGCCCTTATCTCCAATTTTGTTGAAGTCATCTCTTCATATTTTAATAGCATTATAGTTAATCTTCTTAAATGGTATCCATTGCGCCAACTTGTCTTCTGGTTTTCAAAATAGATTTATTATTAGAAATTTCTTTTTAGTTTCTCATACCCCTATCTGTAGACATGGTTTCCCAAAGTTAAATATATATATATATATATATATATATATATGCATTTGTTTAAATATATGTATCTATAAACATGTATATTTCTTTACATATTTATTTTCTTTGGAAATTTTTACTTTGATTTTACTCAATGTGGTAGGGTGCATTCAGACTTAATACTGACCAATGAAAATGAGTCAGGTTAACAGAGCAAGAAAGGAAAAGTGTTCCATCACTTTCCTTAGCTGAGATTCAAGTAGATGGGTATAATACCCACATAATTTCTACTTTTTTTTCTTGGTACTGGCTTTAAACCCAGGGCCTGCCTTGCCAGGCAGGCGCTTTAGCTCGTGAGCCACACCACGCCCCAGCCGTTTGGCTTCAGCCGTTTTCATATAGGGTCTCATGGTGTTTCCTGGCACCCTTGAACCCCGAATCTCTCCATCTCTGGATTTCTACTTTTGACAGGATGTATATATTGTTTAATAACCAGTGAAACACAAGAAAGCCTGCACTACTAAGCTGGCATTGTTCTGGCCCCATTTTTATCTGTATTTGACCTAATAGACTTGTAGAAACAATACTTCGTAAGCTGCAAAACAAGCTTATTTATTTTTCTCAAAGCATTTTTAGTAGCACACATTAGTTGTACAGGGGGATTCACTGTGACATTTCTGACTATTCTTACAATGTACATAGGTCAGGCTCATTCCCACCTTCTCTTTTCCTCATCAATTTACTGTTTTCTTGCTTTTTGGACTTTCTTAATCTGAGTGGATATAAATAGTGAAGATTGAAATGTGACAGTCTTCCATCTTCTCCCCAGAGCAGCACCTTAAGAGCAGAGTTTAGCTTCACAGGCTCTGGGTCTCTGGGTTAGGAAGGAAAACAGCAGAGAGGATCCATTAAGGGCAAAGCCTGGGCTAGATTTTTCCAAATCATGTTTTATCTGTCTGACACTTGGTGTGCTTCCTCCAATATTCTGACATGCACTGTAGGCTGTTGAGTACTGGGGGGAGCATGATGATAGGGAATGAGTAAGTAATGGGGGAGGAGGTTAATTTGATTCAAGCAGGCCTGAAGTACCAAGGCAAAACCCCCTTGGACACTCAATACACAGGATGGTAAAACAGATGTTTTCCACAGGTGAGTACCAGCGGGAGGTGGAAGGGCACAGGAAAGGGTGAATGAGTGTGATCATGGTGGATGTATTTTGTATCCATACATGAAAATAGAAGACTGAAAGCTACTGGAATTGTTCTAAAAAGGAAGGGAGAGGAAAAAAGGGAGAAAGAGGGAGAAAGTGAGTCTAAGATACATTGTAAGCACATATGTAAATATCACAATGTATCACACTGTACAACTATTATATGCTAATAAAATTTTAAGAAAAAGACTCTGACATGTTTGTCTTTTGTTCTTAGGCCTCAATATCTGTGAGTTTTCATCCTTTACTTCTCTCTGCAGGTCTTTAAGCTGGAATTTATGAGATTATGCATCGAGGTCTAAAGTGGAGGTCAATTTAAATCTCTCTATGTTTTGATGTTCTTAGACAAATGTAGAGCCCATGAACTGTGCATGAACCATGCAAATTACATGACTAACAAGGATTCCTCAACTGTATTGTTGACAATTTCCAAATTTGTGAGCAAATACCAACTAATAGTTAATTAATAAACAATAACACAAGTAAGAAGTAACACCTTACAATCTTTCCAATTTATTTTTATTTATTATTTATTTAATTTTTGGTGGCATATGTGCTTTGTAGGCAGGTGCTCTAACACTTCAGCCATGCACCCACCCTTTTTTGGCTGTAGTTATTTTTCACATAAGTTCTTGCATTTTTGATCCTCCTACCTATGTCTCCCATATAACTGGGATCATGTTTGTTAAGGTGGTGTCTTGCCAACTTTTTATTCACTGGCTGGCCTTAAACCTTGATCCTTTCAAGCTCCATCTCTGGAGTAGTTATATCTAGTCATGCACTACCACGCCTAATTTCTTAATACTAATTTGTTTTTCATAACTTAGTATCAAGGTAATATAAAGCACTATAAAACATCCAAAATGGCTTCAATAATTGTGATCCCAAACTCAGCCACTTAGAGACACCTGGACGACTCAAATCCCCTGAGTACTACTCTGTGCTGTGCCTCTTACTGAGCCTGACATGCCAGCTTTAGCAGAAGTTAGGTTTAAATTCTGCTAGGATTTGTTCATCCTAAAAGTCTGCTTTCTGCCAGAAAACTTGGGTTAAATCACTTAGAGCTGTCATCATACATTTATATCTTCCCCTGAAGGGAACATGGATTTTCTTAAACCTTCTAGGAAAGAGCAAGAAGCTTGAGGAATGAGGAAGTGTCTCCAAGATCAAGAGATGATGCCACTCAGGAAATGAGAGGACATAAAGGCAAAGGATAGACAGGATACACGAGCTGTGGCCACACTCTCGTTTTGATTCTACCTCACGCTTACCTGGCTGGACTAGCTGGCAAATACTCTTGCATCACTACAAATCGTGACCCATTCTGTTGGCTGAGACAGAGCGCATGGAGACCAGGTGCTTAAACAATATCCAGGAGGTGAAATGCATTGGCCATGCACACTGTTAAGTACAATTTTGAGGTTTTAAAATGTTCTCCTTGCCATAGTCTTGGATATGACTTCAGCTTTCTTAACCCTTTAAAAAAATATTTCTCTAAACCTGCATCTGCAAATGAAGAAAATGTTTTTAACCCTCAGTGGGACAAATGAAGTTCATTAAATGCAAAGCTCTTCAGACATGTTGAATTTGAATTTTCCCTTCCACATTGCTGGCAGTCGGGACAGCAATTGGCAAATAATTGTTGTTCAATCGATATTTGTTGATTGAATAAGTGGATAAATGAATGAAGTCAGCAATCATCCAAGGACAGGTCAAGACTATTTGGATTTAGGACACACTGTATGGATCAATGAAGAGAACACTCAAAGAAACGTCAGATCTGGATTCTTGTTCCTGGCCAGGGGCTAAATTGCTGTGTATTATTTAATCAACAACTTCATCCTCAATGTTGGAGCCTCTCCCAACTAAGGTTTCCCCTTCTGTAATATGAGTGTTAAGACAACTTTTAAGAATTTGTTCAGTACAAACTTTACTACAAACTCAAGCAGTAATATAGTGGTGGCTACTTTCTTTCCAATTAAGTACTCTGATGTCCTGTGTGTCATATTAACTAGAATACCCGTTACTCTCTGCCCAGTCTTCTGTTCCCCTCAGGACTTACAGAGCATAAAATAGAGAGAACACATGTCTCAATCACCTACTGTTCCTATGGTTTTGTACTGCCATGAGTGTCTGGCACATTGGAGAGATGACACTGGTTCATCCAGTGGTGGTACTATCTGGTTCACAGAGCTGTCACCCAGGTTTCACAGGAAGGGTGGTTATATTCCCACAAGTCAGCTTGGGTGGCTCTTCAGGTACAACCATAGTGCTCAACTCTAAATCCTAAACACAGCTGTCTCTCAGGTGCCAAGCCAACATCAGATTTTGCTTTGTTCCAGTATTTTCCACCTTTTGAGATCAGTACCACTATTCTCTTCCCTTTACAAGGTCCACGCCTGCAGTGATTAGGCTGATTTTATTTTAAAACCATACAGCATAAGTTGTGTGGTCATCATAAATAGCTACCCATGACGAGTACCACATAAATTCAAGTCCCATGTGCTTGAGTGGTCAGCACAAGGATTATAGCCATCTTAGGCTGAGAGGGAGAAAATGAGCACATGACATCCATCCAAACTATAAGCTAGTTGCACAGTGTTTCATCCTTATTTCTACTCAAACTTGTGAGTTTGGTTGGTTATGGGAGGCCATATTTAAAATCTGTGTCTTCAGCATATACCCCAAGCTCTGACTCATTTTTACTATTAATGTGGACCTGTTTTCTTTTCTAGGAGGTGTGAAATAATTGCATAGACTTTCTTCACTTATATTGCCCCATATCTTGTAAGATAAGCTATATAAGCAAATGTGTTTCATTATGAATATGAATACATCCAGAGAGACTACAAGACATTTGGACATTTTCACTGTGTGCTCTTTCTTCCCCAACCCCATCAAAAACCCTAAAGTCTCAGGAAATTTGGATGGTAATCACCTGTGAATCTTCTCACATAAAATTTCCAGTAGTTCCTGAAGTTAATACAACCAAAAAATGCCAATAGAACAGACTTTGCTATATTACAGAACATCTGGCTCTGATCCTGGCGAGAGAAAATGAAAAGTAATGGAAACCAATATTTTGCCAGGACATGTTTTCTTCAAGGTTCTTTTTTAGAAATGGGCAGAGATTCAGTGGGCACCAATTCCAGGAATCGCTCGTTCCCTCCCCATTTTTGGTTCTATAGCTCTTTCAATTATGCACACATGCAGATTTATATGCAGTCATATATTCTTTTATTTGTAGAGCAAATCCTCACTGCACTAGAAATTTCTGATCTATAAGATGGTACACTTGCGATAGAGTCAGCATGATAAATCTTTCAAGTAGCAGGATTATATCTACTAATTAGACTGTGTTCTGCATTTCCTATTTAAAAAAACAAGTGGGTATTCATCAGATGTCAGGGACACTGGCTTCTTTTATTTTATTCATATTTCTCAGAGCTTATAAATCCACAAGAGACCTCATGTTTCCCAGAAGCAACACAGATCTAAAGACAAAATATGCTATTATGTTTGCTGTCAAAAAAAGGAATTTTAAATTCAACATTTAAAATAGGAAAACATTAAGTGTGTGCATATGTATGTGAGTGTGCATTGCATGCATGTGTATTTATCTACATGTAACAAATATAATTTAATTTTATGCAGAATAAAAAATCACCTTCTTTCAGATACTTTAATGAAAAAGCATGAATTTGTTTATGGGTTTAATACTGTAGGACTATTTATCAATAAACCACATTCCTAGAAATGTTTGAAGATCTATAACCAGACATAAGGTGCTTGTCGAAGGATGCTTTACAGTTTATTTTATTTGAAATTAAAGCCAAAGAGCGGTCAGATGTTTGTGGCTGTGCCAGCCGACAGAGAATATTTCAACTTTCCAACTCCACATCTCCATCCTTTCTTGTAATCACAGCAGATTTCTTGCAAAAAGTGGAATTTTAGAGACTTTGGATGGACAAAGATGGCTTTGTGGAAACAAAGGATGACATGTAAGAAGTCATATAGATAGAACATATGGGGAAGATAGAGACAGGGAGATCCAAGAACCCAGAAAATTAAAACTAAATATTTTTGTGCAATCCACAGCATTACATATATTTTATTGTTAAAACAGTGTCATATTCCTGTCACGTTTATATCATTTTGTTGTTTCATAATTAAAGTTACTAAAGATTTCTGATCTAAAAATTTGGTCTGAGTAAACATTTCTGTTCAATATTTTTATTCAGCTTCTAGGTTTAAGTACAAATCTTGCAGAAGCACAGTAAAATATTGGCCAAATAAACAATTTGGAGTCTTTTCAAGTTTTCCCAGAGGTTGGTATAATTCCGTCAAATTCCTTCCTGTCCCTGGACTTTCCGTTAGTAAAATGCACCTCTAATCCACAGTGCCGCTTTCTGCCCAAAGCTGTTTGCTCAAGGACAAACAGAATTCTGCATCTCTCACATGGGCAAATTCCCTAGGAATGAAGAGAAATTTGCACTAAATCCTTCCAAACATTAAGTCCTGTGTAACCAAAATTAAACCTACACAAAATATTTTTCAAAGTTTTCAGCACTCCCTGTTATCCTTCCATATGCTCAGTGTTTGTTTTGAGTAGTGAACAAATAAAAAGGGGGAACTTGTGTTAAGAGAAGTATGTCAGAGTTACTTTGGTGAGGTACTTGCATATTGATCAAAGCCTGTCCCACTTTGGTGCAAAACTGGAAATAAATTTTAATTAATATGTATATTTAATGTTCTAGCACAGAAAGCATGGGCACCACAAAGACTTAGGCAGGCCACGATCTGTCAGGTAAATACATATTTTGATGTATGTCCAAACTCCAAATAAAACTTTGAAACCATTTGGGAAGGTCTCAAGTAAATGTTCTTGATATTTAAAATATTCTCTGCCTTACCATATGTTTGAAGAATTATGAATACTGGCCAGTTTCTCTCTGCGAACAGTTGCAGTGCGAGAACTGACTTTTAGAAATTCCTCACTACTGGGTAGCATCTCAAGGATCATTTGAATTCTGTGTATATGAACTACATGAATTTTTAAGTTTTGAAGGATTAGTAGCAGGGCATTGGGTCAATTTAAACATGAGGAGTTAGAGGTAAAATAGGCCACAGTGATGGTGTATACAATCAAAATGGTGATCTAATGAGCATTTATAGACACCCAGGGCCTTCTCCTTTGGGAATAACCAGGATGGTTCTGTGTATCTGGACCACTGGAAAATAGGTGAAGTCTCAGTTCTGTGAGATACAGTCAGGAAAGAAAAGAGCACTTGAAGGTCTGAAGCTGTCTGTGCTAAAGAGATGAGGGAGGGGTGCTATGCAGAGTAGAGCAGGACCTTTGGTACCAAAGTTGTATCCTGATTCTGTCTCTTTGAAATTGGTAACTCCAAGTAAGCTGCTGACCTCTTATAGCTCTGAGCTCATCATCTGTAAGATGGGTCTACTACAACCTACCTACCTTGTCATATTAAGCATGGATGGACTGAGAAGCACACATTCATCTTCCAATAAAACTCTTCTCCTCTACATACCCTTTCTGCATGATTTTACCCATCCTTGACTTTTAAATTAAGACACATGCTGATGACTCCAAAGTCTCAAATTTCAACCAAAACTGCTCTCCAGTGTTTCAGGCTCATGAAGCCCCATTAGCTCTCAACTGGCTACAAAACTTTCTGGTGCATTCCTTCTGTCATATCTCTCAAATGCACTCCCCACACAGTTGACCAGAGTCTATCTACATCCAAATCTAAATGGCCCTTTCCTTTGTAAAACCACTTGGTCACAATCTATCATATCTATCATGTAGCACAGGGATCTGGAATCTGTTGCCCATGGGCCACAAAGAGGACTGTGTACTAAGATAGACTGTGGGCTGTAAAGTTGAGAGTATTTATGACCTGAGCCTTCACAGAGGGAGTTTGCTCATATGGCAGGTTCCAAATCTTGATTTCCACATTGCTCCCCTGAGTTTTCTCCTGCCTCTCCCAACTTTTGGCCACACTGAACTACTGATACATTCTTAATCATATAGAAGCTATAATTTAATGCCTTTGTGTTATAGTACATCCTGTGGTGTCTGTCACAGTGAATTGTATCTTCATCTGACCAAAACCTGCTCACACTTTAATGTTCACGTTAGCTGTCACCTGGTGCTCACTTCTGTTCACCAAACAGAATTAACTGTCCTTTCCTCTGCATGCCCATAATTTCTTTTGAAGATCTTTGTCTTAAGTCTCTCGAGGCTACCATGAACTGAGTAGATTATAAATATATAAACATTTCTCACAGCTGTGTATACTGAGAAGTCCAAGATCAAGACACCAGCAAAATTGGTATCTGGAGAGGGCTCCCTTCCTCTTTGATGGTAGTTTCTGGCACTGTCCCCACTTGGCAGAAAGGACAAACAAGCTAGCCTCTTTTGGGTTTCTTTTATAAGGGAACTTATTCCATTCATGAAGGCCCCACCCTCATGACCTAATCACTTTCCAAAGGGCCCATCACTTACTACCATCACATTAGTGATCAGGTTTCAAGATGTGAATTTTGGGAGGACACAAAAATTCAGAATATCGTTCTACCCCTGCTATCCCTATTGATGTCCTCCTTACATGCAAGATGCACAAACTGTCTCTAATTGTCCCCTAAAGTCTTAGTTCATTACAGCAACAACTCAGAGTTCTAAATTCCAGTCTCACGTAAAAATTATCTAATCAGACATGAATGAGACTCAAGTTACAGTTCATCCTAGGACAAACTGTTCTCCAGATGTGAACAAACTTGCCAAATCAAACATGTTATGTGTTTTCAACGTACGGTGGTGGAACAGGAATCAGATAGGTGTTACTACTCCAAAAGGGAGAAGTAAGAAAGAAGAAAGGGATATAGGTTCCAAGGAAATCTAAAACCCAGTAGGGCAAACAACATTAAATCTGAAAATTGTCTCCTTTAACTAGATGTCTTGCTTTCCAGGCATACTGGGGAAGAGTTGGGCCCCTAAGACTCTGGGTGGCCCCACCCCAAAGCCTTTCTGGGCTCAGGTCTCATAGGTTGGCATTATTTGTCTGCAGCTCTCCCAGGCTGGACACATATGATGGTTCTATAATTCAGGGACTGCCAGGGAGATCTTTATCCACAGGAATTACCCTAGGAGGGCTCTTATAGTAGTCCCACCCTGCAGAAGTTCTCTGTCTGGGCCAAGTCTCTAGGGGTAAGCAGCACTCACGACTCCTTCATCCTGTGGGCATGTGAAGATGACACTGTCAGGTTGGGTGTCTGATGAAGGGCTGCTCCTCAGAGATGCTGCCAACTAGCTGTGTCCCCACATGATGGAAAGGACTAGGCAACTTTCTTTATCCTCTGTTAGAGGAGCACTAGCCCTCTCAAAGGCCCACATCTTAATACTGCCCCACTGGAAAACAGGTTTCCACATGTGAATTTTGGGGAAGCACAAACATTCAGTCCACACAAGTCCCCAATATTAGCAATAAGTTGGACTATGTTACTTTTCTACTGGGATTTTCCAGTTTCTCTGTGTCTCTGACAATATTTGATTGGATGCCAGGCATTGCGAATTTCACCCTTTGGGGTATGGACACGTCTGTATTCACATAAATTCCTCAAGCTTTGTTCTGAGACACATTTAAATTACTTGGAAAGAGTTTGATCTCTTCAAGTCTTGGTTTTAAGCTCTGTTAAACTAGATGAGAGCAGTCTTTAGGGCTGATTTTGACCCACTGTTGTGCAGTCTGCCTAATCCTCTGTGAGTTATCAAGTTTTCTACTCTATCTGGTAGGAAAAAATCATTCTCAGCCCTTTGTGAGCTGCACATACTATTTCTTCTAATCTTTTAGGTGGTTCTTCCCTTGACCTTGAATGCTTCCCTCATATACATGTGCTGATCAATGCTCAGTGGAAGATGGGAGGGGACTCTCTTGGCTATGCAGAGCCCTTACTCTTATCAGTGCTCTTCTCTCCTAGTCCACTATGAGAACTCTAGCAACTTGGTCTCCAGAACTCTTATACCAGTTACAAAACTCAGAGGATCCAGTGAGCACTGATAAGTGTTTTCCTCTCTGCACTGTAGTCTAGAAACTCTCTCCAGAAAGTAAGCTTGTGTAATCACATAACTCATCTTGTTCATTTATTATGTCTCAGAAATCACTGCACTTTGCTGCCAGGTGTATAATATTTTTTAAGGAATTATTATATTATATATTTCTAGTTGTTTCAGCAGAAGGGTAAATCCCTGTTAGCTCCATCTTGATCAGAAGCAGATGTGTCTTATAATTATTGATTGATGACTATGCTTTTGTCTGTATGCTTGTGTCTCTCCAATATGTTGAAATCTGAACTCCCAAGGTGATAGTCATAGGAGGTGGGACTTTTGGGAGGTGATGTTGGAGGAGCCCTCATGAATTGGATTGGTGCTCCCATAAAGGGGCCCAAGAGAGCTCTCCTAACCCTTCTTCCATGTGAGGACACAAGAAAAAATATGGCCATCTACAAAGCAGAGAGCAGGATCTCACCAGATATTGAAGTTTTCAGTATCTTGATCTTAAACTTCTTGATGTCTATAACCGTGAGAAATATATTTCTGTTGCTTATAAGCTATCTACTTTATAGTATTTTTATTATGGCAGACCAAGCTGACTAAGACACTCTGCTTATCCTTACTAAACTGTGAGCTCTTTAATAATAGCATTTTGTATTTCTAGCACTTAGTACAGTATTGTGTTTTACATGTACTCATTTCTCAACATTTTTTAAACAAATGACAGCATCAAAAGAAGAGTATAATATAGAAAGAGAGAGAGATGGAAGGAGAGAGAAAGAGAGAGAGAACTAAATGTATCCTAAATCTTTCACAGATATCTCCAGAACGTAGTTACTGCCAAACCTATTCAAATACAAGGTTGAAATCTCTCCAGCACTAACCTTAAGTCAAGGCTACCTACAGAGCCACTTAAAATACTGGAAATCAATATACAGGGCATGTGCTATTTATTACTATTAATCAGAGCCCACAAAATATGATATTACAATGTGAAAATCAAGCCATGTCGTTTGACTTAGGTAATAATAAGTATTGCAGCTGCTCTGTGAATTGTAGAGCTTTTCAATTGATAATGATTTGACCTTCTTTGCTTATGTTGCCACATTGTGGAAAGACAATTATACGATGTTTAACTAAAGAAATGTTCCAGTAATTGCTTTCATTAAACATCTCATGTAAGTTATTATACAAGACACTATTACCTGACAAGCTGACAAACCAATACTCTTTAGAGGAAGAAAATGATATCAAATTAACAAATATTAACATTAAATCCCTAGTTTTAGAAAAAGCTGTCACCAAGAAAACAGCTCAGAATATTGTTAAATTGTGTCCTCTCCAAAAGACACAAGGAGTCCTAATCTCCAGTAACTCTGAATATGAACTGATATAGGGAAATAGGGTTGTTGCTGTGATTGGTCATATAAGGCCATACTAAAGTAGTCTGGATCCCTAATGCAATATAACCAGCATCCTTATTTTTACAAAGGAAATTTTGGACATAGACAATATTATATGACAATAAGCAGCGATCAGAATCATGCTTTAATAAAGCATGAATCCCATACAGATTTCCAACAAACCACCAGAAGATAAGTGAAAAGCATGAAGCAAACTTCTCTTTCAGCATCCTCAAAAAAAAAATAATAATCCCGGTGACACCTGGATCTCAGATTTCCAGTCCCCAGGACTGTCAAACAATAAATTTCTATGGTTTAATCCACTCAGACTATGGCACTTTATTACATTTGTTTTAGCAAACAAAAGAAGTCCAAAGTTAGCTGAGTTAAAAATGAAAGAGTGTTGGGTCCAAAACTTAATTGTAGGAGGTTGCAAACAAACATCTCTTGACATCTACCCTGGAAATGTGTCTCACTTAAGCATCACATTTCTGATGTGGCTCCTTGTCATACACATGAGTAAATCAATACTCAGGATAAGGAAATTGTCCAAACTTGTCAAGCCCTTGTTTATTTCAACCAATGCCCATATTTTTCCTTTCATATCATGGTGCTAGACAGTGAGGAAGCAGGAAATGGGGTGTAGAGTTCATCTGATGAGCTACCTTACCCATGATCAACCTGAATTCTCCTTTGCCATGCAATGTTACATATTCACAGGTTCCAGCCGTTAGAACATGGGCATCTTTGGGAAGGTGGGTGACATTGTTTTCTCTAGCTCAGGGTCTAAAGCAGATTATATGAGAATTGTAAAAAAAAAAAAAAAAAAAAAAAACCATATAGAAGAATCACAGAAGAATGCATCAGGTCTTGGGAACTATCATTTCATCTTTGTCCAAGGTTTATTTTTCTTTTGGGAAACAGGGAATTGTCTGGCTTGCCTCTGAACTCTGATGGAGCCTGAATCCTTCACCATGGACCATCAGGAGAAAATGTGTTGGAGGACCACTCCCCCTTGGTGTCTCATGTTTCTGCACAGTCTTGTTTTCAGGTCCGTATTTTGCAGTGTTCAAGGATGTTTGCACAGCAAAGATTCTTGGAAGATACAGACTATGTGTCCAACTGATGCAAAAGGTTGCAGGTTCGCTAGCAACGCTTTAAGATTGAGGTTTACTGAAAGCAGAACTTCTCTGCTGTGACACACACCCACGGTGGCACTTTGGCGATGGAGGGAACCAAAACAAATAGGAAGTTTGTCTGCCTATTCCCACCATGAGTAATGAAATCCTTTGCCTCTAACTATTGTGTTTCTTCAGCCAACTTGTCTGAAGGGCACAATCTCAGGTTTTTTAAGTTCTTGACAGCTTTGGTGGTACTGACAATAATATGGCTTTCGGGAAGACAACAGGACAAGGAACCTTTGTGGTCTGGGTTACTGGATAGAGGATACCGCCTCAGGGTTTGGTAGTAAATGCTGTCACTCAAGTGGAGAGTGAGACATTGGAGTAAGAGTCATTTGCTTCCCTTCTTTTCATGGAGACCAAGGGCTGGATGGAAAAATGAGCTGCCTGAATGATGCACCTGTTGTTCACTCTCCTCAGACAGGAGGAGGAGGAGTCAAGACTCTCTAAAGCCTACATGGAGCTTTAGGCTAAACAAAAGCATTAGCATCACTCAAAAATAGGCATTCCTTTCTACTGGCATTCAGTGTCTCTCTCTATTCTCTGTCTCTCTTTCTCTTTCTCTCCTTCCTTTTCTCTCACTTTATCCCAATGGGGGCTCCTTCCTGCCTGTCTGAGTATGTTATAGAACATCCTACACAGACCCAGAAGTGGAGGGTACCTGGATCCCCCTGCTGTGATTCAGGCAGATATCACAGTGGGGGACAGAAACTAACAAGACCAGTTGACCCTTTGGACAATCCCAAGTACTGCATAGCTTTTGTGACTTCCACATCAAAAATTGATGTTTTGTGTGCTTATACTTCCTTGCCATATAAATGCTAAAGGAGATTGTCCCAGTTAGGGAAGAGGCATTGATAGAGAGGTGTAAGTGAAACAAATCCCATTGTCACTGCCACCTGAAGGGTTCAGGAATGAATATGAATGTTACCTGTTCCCTTTGATATATAAGTCATAGAGACAATGACTTCATTCAGCAGGTCTGAAGTCTCAATTTCCATGACTCTGACTGGGTCGATGGTACACCTCTACCAACACATGTAGCTGATGAACCCTGAGGATACATAGGTCTGCCAAGGAAAGTTCCTTGGGACTCTGAAGATGAATGGATGTGCTTAATTCAATCAGCAAGCAGAGAACAGTTGCTGTTTCTTTGATTCCTCACCACCAAAAACAAGTTGAGTAGGTCTTTGCACCCATTGTGCATGGAGATGATACACACTAATGATTTGATTATCTATCTACTGGAACCTTTAGCAATGGGAAGAAGACTGCACTTGGAATTGGCCCTCAGGATCTTAAACTAGTGGTCCTCCTCACATGTTGCAATGATTTGCATATGGCAGTCCCCACCAAACACATGCAGAAGGTAGGGCATGGTGGCTTATGCTTATAATTTCAGCTACTTGGGTGGTGGAGATGAGAAGGATTGTGGTTCAAGAGGCCAACCTGGGGGAGGTGGTGTAGCTAATAAGACCTCATTTCAACAAACATGCCAGGCATGATTGCTTCCACCTGTATTCCTAGCTACATAGGAGGCTTAGTTAGGAGGATTGTGTCACAGTCAGGCCTTAGGAAAAAAGTGAGACCCTATCTGAAAATGACTAAAGGAAAAAGGTACGGAGGTGTGGCTCAAGTGATACAGGTGATACAGTGCTTGTCTAGCAAGCTCAATGCCCTGTATTTAAACCCCAATGCCACAAAAAAAAAAAAAAACACACCTATGGAACTTTGATTTCCAATGTGACAGTGTTGAGTGGTGGTGGGACATTTAGGCAGTAGCTAGTCCATGGGATCTCACCCTCATGAATGGATTAATATAGTTCAAGTAGCTCCAATGGGTAGAAAACCAGTTATTAAAAAGTGATCCTGAACTCATCTCAGTCCCTCTCAACTCCCTTCATGTGTGCCCACTTCCCCTTTTCTGCTTCTCCAGCAAGATATGATGCAGCACGAGTTCCTCACCAGAAGTCAAGCAGATGTGGATGTCATGCTCTTACAGTTCAGAACAATGAGACAAAATAAACTTCTTCTATTTACAGATTACCCAGCCTCAAACATTTTGTTATTTCAAGAGAAAATGGGCTAAGGCACATGTCCATCAGGTATACACCTTTGGAAATGCAGCTACTGGCTTGCTACTGAGCTTTTGTCAATACTTAACTGCCTGGCCCATGGAAGCCTTTTGATTCTCTGGCTTGCCATCCCATTTGGATGGCTTTGGTAGACTTGGTGGTTATCAAGGCAGAAAGGGATCAAAAGTATTACTTGTCAATAAGGAATGGCTTTTTCAAGAATGTGGGGCTGGAGTTGTTACTTAGTAGAAGAGCTCTTTCTCATTAGACCCCAGGACCTCAATTTGATCTTCAGCACAAAATATTAAAAACAAAGGAAAAGGAAACAATGAATATGTCCTGCCTGGCCCTAGTGACATCTCCATTCAATACAAAAAAGTGACAGATATGATTCTGGGGAAAGCACTTCTCTACTCCTCATCTGACACTAAGCAGCTGGCTCAGTAGGGCCTTTGACTCTCAGAGAGTCTCCTATGCTCCTGGGTCTGGTTTGCAAATGCTGACATTTTTTTTCCAGGTTACTGACCAGCTGACTCTGGACACCACCATATACCATTGCACATCATTGACTTTCTAGACCATTTGCGCTCTGTAAATGACACAGCTTTTGTCACAAATGCTGTCTCCCTTAGCGCCTGCTCCATACACCTTATCAGGGCACTTCAGTCATTGAATGTACCTTTCTCCAGAAAGGGAAAATACTCTTTCATCTGCTGTCAAGGTGATTGTCAAGGTGACAGTGCTTAGGGATTATCCAGATTTATTGTGAAAATTCACAATTCCTTCTTGAATATTCCTGGGAATACTGCGTTTTTCTCTTCCTTTACAGTAACCTCAGTCTAGTCTGGTTGGCCCATTTTCCAGGCAGTAACCTGTCCAGGAGAGGTTTAGGGGAATCCAGTTTAATTCTGGCTTAGATTTTTTAAAATGTCCTTATGTCTAGCTCTGACCCTTCCAGATGAGAAGTCTGGATATAAGTGAAAACAGTTGGGGAAAATTTAAGTTATACCTGCTGAAATGGGGTATGCTGATTTTGTAGTGATTGAGGGAGTTCAACAGATGGAACCTGGATTCCTCTTCATCCTCTGGGAAAGGTGGAAGAGAGACATCAATGGTCTTCTCCTCTTCTTCCAGAAGGACAACAACCTAGTCCTGCTGTCCTGAATGGTTGTGAGTGTCCTAAAATTAACTGATGGCTAGGTATGACACCCCTCACCAGATGGCTGTGATCATGATTTGATGAACCATGAAGTTTACCAGAGGCATCACGATAGCTAGACTTCTTATGCCACCCATACAAAACACATATCAATACCTCCCCACTCCCCATTTAATGGAGTTGATGAATGACACTAGATGATAGCCATCTGGTGTCATGGATGAACAGGATGGATTAGAATGACACTCCTCACACAATTCTTCCAAATACTAGGCCAATTATTCAAACTGAGCTAGGAATCATAAGGCTCACCAGGTAGACAAGAGGCCACATAGGTAGAATGCAATGTGAGCCTGAGTCACCAACTAATATGTCCCACTGAGTGCCCTGACACCTGTAAACACGTTCTTACCTTGGTCCAGAGCATCATGTATACCCTCAGCACTGTACTCTTCTTTGTGGAAGCTAGGCAGTAACCTGATTACCTCTGCAAAACCTAAACCCATGTGTACCATCCACCTGGTTCTGCCTCCATATTACCACCATGAGACTTTGGGGCAAAGAAAATTGATATTGCTGAGAAGCTTAGGCTGCCTGCTAAATAAAAGCACAAAGTCCTTTGTCTCAGATTAAAGACTCTTGTGTCTTTTATAAGCATCTATGGCAAGCTAACTGATGATTGTGCAAACCAGTATCAAATCTTAGATCTTTTCTACTTATTAACAAGCATTTTAAGGGTCAGTAATTTCTATAGAAAATTTGAAAGAAAAATACCAAGTCAACAGGTAACAGTGGTCTATACTTTTTATAGAAGCTACCAAAAGCCTTACATTTGGAATAACTTTCAAAATCTGATCTCATGTTGCGTTTTATTTTAATTTTATCTAGGTACCTTACCAAACTTGTGCCTTTGGAATGGCATAATATGTTTGATAATAATTACTCCTAATACTTTCATCTCGGTATATTTAAATGATTGAATAGGTATTTTTAAAGCTCTAACAAATCATGTAATATTGCCTTAGGACTCAGAGAATGTGAAGGTGCATAAGGTATTCCTATTCTTGCACCGTTAGCAATTATAGAAAGTTTCATTGTTCATTCAACAAAGTATTCTCCCATACCTCTGAAATATTTGAGTCTGGAGGAAATGCTGAGACACCAGTGGTTGGAATAACATTCCTTAGGGTAGCAAAAAATAGCCCAAAGACACACTAATGCCTATAGACTGCCTCGCTCACCAAACCACCTACATGCTGTTAAACATAGACATTAAACCAGAAAGTCTCATTTAGTTTAATTTGGGGTTTTTTATGTTTCTTACTGACAACCTTATAAGCAGTTCAGTTTCTGCCTTGAGAAGTTTGAATGGTGGTGTCTCTAAGAGCAGGAAATTTTTAACTTTATACTTCTATTTTGTTTAATAAGCACTTTCCATAAACCATCATTTCAACTATTAGTTCAAGAAAAGTGAGTTTTGTTATAACATTTCACCTAATTTTAGAAGACATTTTTAAAAAACTAGTCTCCAACAGGCAAGGAAATTATTATCTATTGCAACATTAACTAGAATGAAGTTAAAAATAGCAAAACATTTTATAAATTGACATTTTCGTTGTAATTCTTCCCAAAGTTTTTCTTTCTTTTTTTTTAACAATTTATGGTATAATTTAAGAAATCTTCACAAAAGTTATATAACTGCTGCACAGCTAGTTATAATAACTGCACAGCAAGTTATCTTACCCTTTGTTCAATGCCTTTCCTTGCTCCTTGAGAGAGGTTATTGTATAATAATTACACACCTTGTTATACCTTATTACTTTAGTATTGTACACTCTTCTCTGTTACTTATTAGCCAAGAGGATAAGAAGTGACAAAGGACCACCAGCAAGTATTGACAAGCTCCAATCAGAAGCCTCCTTTACCAAGGAAATTAATTATGATTAATATAATTAGGCTAATGAGAAAAATATAGCTAATATATCCAAGTCTCTTGAGACTTCTTTTCTCTTTTTTTCCCAGAATATAGACACTTTTGGTAAGAAAGAGTTGAGAAGATTAATGTTAAATAATGATTAATAAAGGAGAAAGATTTTATTTCTCACTCCATGTTTAATATTCTCAGTATTCAAATTCTGATTCTTTTATTTTTTCTCCTTTTATTTTATCATTTTTACATTTACTTACACAAATTCTGATTCGTATCTAACCAGAAACTCACCAAAATAAGACATACCATCTATCATTTTCTGGTCCATCTCCCAGTTTTCAGTTCTTTTCTCTTCCTCACTTCAGTGACTTTAAGACCAACAGTTAACAGTTGTCATTTCAACCTTAATGGCTCTAGACAGATTTATTATTGTCATGTTAGTTTCAGGTAATCACTACTTCAGGTAATCAATAAACAGGTTAAATCCTGGGCAGACAGCAACTTATTTATTCAAATATTAATATTGAAATGGGACAGACCTTGTCCAGGAGTACAATTCAGTTGGTGAGAAAGACAAATGTATTCCATGCACACAAGATCTGTGGTCCAGAAGTAAGTAAAGGCTGACAAAAGAGTGAAGATGCACAAGTCATGGAGGGTAAGTATATGGCAGGGGCTAGAGGAGAAGAGCTTGTAATGGGAACCTAAACTACTCTGGAGTGAGATAATTGATTTATAGAAAGTCAGGACAGGCGTCTTGCCAGGAGAAAACTTAAAGCAAATCATTGATACTAGTAGAAGTTAGTGAGAATGGTGATGGTGGGAAAGGGAAGTTGGTGGAATCCAGGCAGAGAACACAGGTGCAAAGGTCTGGAGGTGGAGCAGTATACTGTATTCCAAGAACTGAAGAGGGTGTCTTGGTCCATTTTCTATTGTAACAGGATGTCAAAACCAGGTTAATTCATAAGAAAAGAGCTCAGATTTTGGTTTAACATTCTGGAGGCTGGGACGTCCAAGAACATGAGGCCAGGATTGGCTCAACATCTAGTCAGAGCCTTCTTGTTTCGTTGTTACCTGGTTAAGGGAATCACATGGCAAATGTAGGTCCAAACAAGCTTTGATAACAGAACTAATCTACAGATAATCCATGAACCCATGGATTAATCCATTAATGAATTAATCCATTTGTGAGGACACAGCCCTCATCACCTAATCACCTCTTAAATTTCTCCCCTGGTTCCTACTCTTATACTTCACAAAGTGGATTGAATGTCACCATGAGTTTTGGTGATGGAGCTTTGAGAACAAGTGGGGCAAACCTTAAAGGACTTCCTCGAGTTGCTGTCCTAAGCTCACTTTTCTTCTCACTTTATTCTGTTACTAAGACCTCAACAATGGCTTTTATTGTGGTCCACAGAAAATGCTTTAAAATTTTATTTCTGTAGGTCAGACATCACCTCAAACTCTACATCATTATATACTACAGTGTTCTAAGGGCTCCAACTGACTGTCTCAAAGTTACCTCAAATTCCATATGTATAAAATCATCCCTTCCCCAAAAACTTCTGTCTTTCAATTATCTTCTTTTATAGATTGTAAACTTAGGAGTATTTTGAACAATTATCTCTGTCTATCTTCCCCCTTGTTATGGACTACATATTTGTGTGTCCCCACCTTTGTCCCTAAATTCATGTAATAAAATCTTAATGTCTAATCTGATAGTGTTTGGAACTGGGACCTTTGGGAAGGGGTTATGAATAGATTAGTTCTGAGAGTGTGGTCCTCATGATGGAGAGCCATGTGAGGATATACCTAGAAAATAGCATCAAACTTTCTGTAAACCAGACTTAAATATACTGGCACCTTAACTTTGGCCTTTCCAGTCTTTGAAATGATGAGAAGTAAATGTTTGTTGTTTAAACCTGTTATTTGTTATAGTGGACTGAGCTAAGACCATCTCCTGCAATATTCAATCTATTATCAAATATGTTAATTTTCCTCTTATGTATCTCTTGAGAAAGTTCATTTATCTCTATCTCTACCCTTAGTCTAAGCAATCATCAACTTACCTGTAAACTACTAAAAACTTTGTCTCTGGCTTCTCCATAGCCATATTCCAATCACATTATGTTTTCCACAGAGCAACTTTGAAAATTATTCCATACACTACAGATTTCCTGTTTCTCTTTAGGTGGAAGTTCTGTTCAGAGAAAGTTGGAAAGATAATTGCTCTCACCCTTGAAGAACAATACCAATACTAGATAATCTACAAATTTGTATGTTTTCCTGACCCATGGATAGAGGTCCTTGAACAATTAACCTGAAATCCAAGGAGTATAGGTGTTTGCAAAGAGATTCAGGCTGCTATCATTACCTTACCTGAGACAGATGACATAAGACAGAGCAATGGTAAGACTAATTCAACTAAAATTAGTGAAACTTTGAGTGTGGTCTAGCAAGTAGATGGAACTACTAGGAAACAGGTATAATTGGAGTTCATTCCTATAGAAGACTCACCTGTTGGTCTTCAAAGAGTACTCACAAGAAGAGTCCTCAGAAAGCATCACTTGTAATACCATAAGATGGGGGAACCACAGGCACTGTGAGGTGAAGACAGGTGCACTGTTATCATCCCTACTGCACACATAGATACACTCCTGTTTGTCTTCCTTATCATCTTTATTGAACAAAAGTCTTAAAGTACCATGACACAGAATAATCCCTTTAAGGAACTATTAAAACTTTATCCCAGCACTGAGTTGGCTAGGTGGTTTCTTCTTGGTAGGAATGTTAGAGACTACATATGTGACTATAATGGATTTCTAGCTAAGATGGACTATTTATGGTTATAGAACAATGCTCTAAAAATACAAGTTGGCTGCTCATAAGCTAAAAAACAACTTGATTGCAGCCAAGGGAGGATAACAAAAAATAGCCCTTCTATCCCTGTGGTAACAGTAGGAATATGTGCTGTGCAAGAAGTAAGGCTGAGCAAAGGGTCCACTCACTGAGAAGCCCAAAAATCATAAGTCCAGGGACAGAATACTTCCAAATTGTCAAAAAACAGATAATAATGTCATTCTGCTCACACTTCAGATTAATCAATTTAGAGTAAGTAACAAGTAACAGCAGTATACTGGTTTAAGAGGGACAAGAGAATAAATAAAGACAGTTTTTGAGTGACAGAACAAAGGAGAAAACTGTAAGTAAGTTTGTAATAGGTGTTGAGAAAAGCTCTAGCTTTTTTCCCACCCTAAATGAAGATTAATGATAGAGGGATTTAAACTCTGTTGTGTACTTATATTAATGACAGGAACAATAAACCCAAATCTTGTTCAATTCAGAAAAAGAAATAGGTTCAAAAATCTCAAATTGAAGACCTAGAAGAAGAAAGGAAAACCTTCTTCTAATCATAAAACCTCAGCCTTTGCTATTCTAACCATTATGTTCAAATTTCAGCCAAAGATTCAGAACAATCAAGGAAAAGCAACACAATGTCAAGAAAACAATCTTTTTTATTTAAAACAGATTCAGATATGACAGCTGTAACTGAAGATATGAACTATAATTAACACTTTTAATGCTGCAATGAAAAAGATAGAAAACAAACAAGATGAAATAAATTATTTGGGCATTAAGATAGAAAATTAGGGAAAAAATCTAATAAAATGACATACACAAAAAACCTAATGATAGAGATGAGGAATCATTCAATATGTTTATAAGTTGACAATACAGACAAAAAACTCATAGACCTCGAAAATAAATCAATAGAATTTATCCAAAGCTAGATACAAAGAGAACAAAGAAAAGCTAATGCATTTGGAACATCACATTGAAATCACGGAAAACTGGTAACAGAATTATATGAGGTAATACCCGAGAATTTTTCAAATTAATACTAGACACCAAACTACATATACAGAAACCCAGAACACACAAAGAAAAAAATCTAGGCATGCCATAGTCAAACTGTTGATAATCAAAGAAAAGAGGAATTTTGAAATAGCCAATGTGGGCGTCGGGATGACATATTACGATATCGACACAAAGATAAGAAAATAGTACACTTACATCAGAAACTATGCAAAACAGTGGATGATAGAATGCCACGTCAAAACTACTGGATGAAATGTCTTCTCTATTGAGAATGTGATCCCAGTGAAAATAGTTCCAAAAATTAAAACTTTCAATGAAAAACAAAAGCTTTGAGAATTCTTTTCTCCGGACAAGAGAAAGGACAAACTTAACAGCATAAAGAAATAAACAGTGCTGGAAGTGAAATAAAGGTAAATATGAAAATCACTTTTTCATATTTTAATTGATTTAAAATATAATACACTACCTAGAGCAAACATAGCAGTAATTTATTACACAATTATTGAATACATGACAAAAATACCACAAAAATGGAAGAATGAAATCAGCAGTATGAAGTTGCAAAGTCCTTAATCTAATAATGAATCAGTATAGTGTTGTTTTATGAAAGACTTTGGCAAATTAAAGATGGATATTATATACCACAGAGAAACTACTAAAATAGTAACTTGAGAGGAATAAATAATAAGCTAATTGTGGAGAAAAATGGAGTAAATAAAAACTCCAAGTAACCTAAAATAAGGCAATGAATAAGGAGCAAGGCAAAGACTGACAAAGGGAAAGTAGCCATTTGAATGGGAGAGTTGAATCTGAGCACATTAATGATTATAACAAATATAAACAGTGTAAAGACATTAAGTAAATAAGAGACTGACAGATTTGATGAAAATAGTGCAAAGTAATTACATGTTATTTTGAAGAATCTGACTTTAACTATAGTCATAGTTCTTCAAATAACAAAAATATATACCATGCAAACTCTACATAACTAAAATAATATACAGTCAAAGCCAACTGAAAGTTGCAGTAGCCATACTAACACCAAGTGGACTCCAGAACAAGAAACACTGCCAGAATTAATAGGGCTACTTTATAATAAAGGTGTCAATTCTCCAAGAAAATATAACAATGCAAATGCATAATCACACATATACTTTGAAAACACATGAAGCAAAATTGAATAAAGCTGAAGAGAAAAAGAAGTCTACAATTATGTTTTGAACCTTCAACATTTCTCTCTCTCTGTAATTGAGGGAAGAAGTAGATAATGAATAAGGACACAGAAGGCCTGAAAACACTATCAACCAGTGCTACTTATTTCACATTTTTAGAATAGCAGCAAAAATATTCTAGTATATATTGAACATTTATAAAATTGCTCAGATTCTAGATCATAAATCCAATATAATACAGCTCCTCTAATAATAATAAAGTAGAAATCAATGAGAGAAAGATGTGCCCCAAATCCAAAGCATTAGGAAACTAAATAACACACTTATAAATAACCAAAGAGCAAGGAGGAGCTCTCAAGTAAAATGAAAAACATTATCAAGTAAACAGAGATAAAAGTAGAACTCATCAAAATTTGTAGGAGCCTGCTAATGAAATGCTTAGATGAAAATTTATACATGAAATCTTTATAGTATGAAAGATGTTTCCACCTTTGATTAGAAAATGAAGAGCAAATTAAACCCAAAACATCAGAAAAATGTATATTAAACCATTAAAAGCAGAAGTCAATAAAATGAAAAATAGAAAAACAATGGGACAAATCAATGAAATCAAAAGCTATTTCTTTCGAAACAGTCTAATAAAATTAAGAAACTACATTCCAGTTTGACCAACCAAAAAGTGGAGAAGACACAAATGCCAATATGAGGAATGAAAAAGGAATTCAGAGGCATCAGAAGAATAAAAGAAGAGCACTATAAACAATCATAAGTCCATAAATTTCAAAACAAATAACAAAAGGATATACTTCTTAAATACACAAACATAAAAATCTAGTGAATGAGAAATACAAAACCAAAATTGTCCTGTATGTACATAGGCAATTAGTTCTTAGTCCAAACCTTCTTAAAATAAAACTCCAGTCCCTGATGGGTTTTCTTGTAGATGTTAACAATATTTAAAGTACAGATCACATTAAATAAGCCTAACCTTTTCCTGAAGCTAAAAGGTAGACACTTTTCATACCTCAGTTTTAAAAGGCTAACATTACCTTGATGCCAAATGGGACAAAAGTATCACAAGAGAAGAAAACTATAGAATGATAAATTTCATGGACATAATTGAAAAATAAAATTTTGGCAAAATAAGACCAGAAATAAGTAAAAATGATAATATGCTATATATGTAGAAATAAGCAAATGGAGGTATGTGGAGCAATCATAGTCCAGAATTTAAAAAGTAAATCAATGTAAGATAGGCACTGGTGGCTAACACCTGTTAGCTAGTTGGGAGGCTGTGATCTAGAGGATCACAGTTAAAGACCAGCCTGGGCAAAAAAAGTTCTCAAGATCCCATCTCAATGAGAAAAAACGCTGTACATGGTGGTGAGCACTTGTCATTCCAGCAATGATGAGAAGCCTAAAATAGGAGGCTAAAGGTCTAGGTAGGCCTGGACAAAAAGCAAGACCCCATTTCCAAAATAACTAGGCCCAGAAGGCCTAGAGACATGGCTCAAGTAGTAGAGCACCTGCCTAACAAGCATGAAGCCCTGAATTCAAATTTTTTGACCATCAAAAAATACAATTTGCTGCATTAATGGTCAAAAGTAAACATAATGTTTCTGCCAGTTATCAAGGGGGTGGGGGGTAAGGAAGGGGGTGGGGGAAGGGGGAGAAATGACCCAAACATTGTATGCACATATGAATTTAAAAAAAAAGTAAACATGTCATTTCCCCAGATGCATAAATAGAAGCTGACAGAATTCAGCATCTGTCATAAAGTTTGTTTTAAAATCCTAAGAGAAAGGAGCATCCTTTACATAATTAAAGGACTATAAAATCCCTACAACCGTCATCATCCTTAATGTTGAGAGATGAAATATGCTCTTCAACTCCAGATCAGGAACAAAACAAAGATGTTTTCTGTTGGTACTTTTTTCACCGTTGTATTTGAAGTGCTAGCTAGTGCAACAAAGCAAGAAAAAGATATAAAAGGCATTTTGATTGTGAAAAGAAATAAAATGGTTTTTATTATCAAATGACATAATCATCTACATAAAAGAATCCCTCGTAAAATCTAAGAAGTGTTGTAGAGCTAACAAGTGAGTTTAGTAAGGCCACGGTCTACAAAGTCAATACAAAACACTAAATCCTTTTCCTTAGCAATAACACTAAACCCTTGGAGTTTAACTGGAACTCTTCCATTGCTCATGGTTTTGCACAATGGTGCAACACTTCAAAAAGTAATTTGTTTTAAATGTACACTTACCTTATGACTCAATTGACCTTAAAATCCAAAATAAGTATATATTTATCCAAGAGAAATAAGGCTGTCTTCACATAAAAACATGAATGTGAATTTTATAGCAGTTTTAATAATCATCCCAACCTGGAAACTATCTAAATTATCCACTGAGTAAACACTTACACATTCTATATATTTCTACAATGAAATACAATTCAGCAAGAAAAAGGAATAGGAAGACTATTAATACATACTTCAACTTGAGTGGATCTCAAGGGAATTATACTGAGTGAGGGAACCCAGATTTTAAAGCTACACTGCATGACACCATTCATATAACATTTGGGGGAAGACAAAATGATAGGGACAAAGAATAAGTCAGTGTTTGTCAGGTTTGTGGATGAATAGTGTGCTTAACTACAAAAGACCCATAAAAATATTTTAGGACGTCATAAAATTGTTAATGTTTTCCTTTTTTATTGTAATGTGGATGCATAGAGAATTAAGTGTATGCCACAGAGAGTGCATTCTACTGTATGTAACTTCAAAATAAAATTTAAAGTATTTATCTCAGTATGTCCTGTTCTTTTTCCCTATTCTACCTTCAGAATGCAGAGAATTTATTATTTTTAGGGATGATTATTTCTCTAATCTTCCTATACTTTTTCCTTTTTCCAATTTCTTACCCATAGTATTTGTCCCAAATAGCATTTATTCTTTTTCTTTGCACTAGACTTTAAGTTCAAGATGGAACTAACTCTAAGACATCCCCTAATTTAAAGAATATACATGGTACCTGGTAGATACTGAATTATTTTTAATTGCTTAAAAGGTGAATGAATATTTCCAATTTTTCTCCAGTTAACAAATAAAATCACATATATTTATGATGTATAACGTATTATTTTGATGTATCTATAAATGTATACATAAATGTATACATAGTAGATTGGTAGTATCAGGACAATTAACATACCCATTACACTGCTTCTTTATTTTTGTGGTGAGAATACTCAAAATGTACTCTGTTGGCAATTTTCAAGTATGTCATTGTTATTAATTATAGTCATCACATTGTATGATAGATATATTGCACTTATTCCTCATGTCTAACAGAAATTTTCTGCCTTTGACCAACATCTCCCCAATCTCATGCTTGATTCCAGTCCTTGCTAACCAGCATCCTACTCTGCTTTATATAGGTTTAACTCTAAATGTCCAAAGACAGATGAGATCATGACATATTTATCTTTCTGTCCCTGGCTTATTTTATAATATCTTAAAGTTTATCCATGTTGTTGCATAGTGTTCCTCATTTGTAAGGGTGAATAGTATTCCATTGTTTGTGTGTATCACATTTTCTTATCTATTTCATCTGTTGATGGACTCTTAGATTGATTCTGTATAATGACAATTGTGAATAATGCTTAAATGAACAAGATAATGCAGATATCTCTTCAATTTACTAATTTCAAATCCTTTGCATATTTACTGAGAAATAGGATTGCTGGATCATATGGTGGTTCTGCTTTTAATTTTTTAGGAACCTCCATAATGCTTTTCAGCAATGGCTGTAATGTTTTACATTTCCATTAGTAATGAAGCAACACTTGTTATCTTTAGCCTTTTGATAATTGCTGTTCTAACAAGTATGAGGTGACATATCATTGTGACTTTAATTTGCAATTCCCTGGTAATTATGATGCTGAGTATTTTTTTCATATTCCTGTTGAGCATTTGTATTTCTTCTTTTTTTTATTTCTTTTATACATATGTGCATACAATGTTTGGGTCATTTCTCTTCCCTTCCCCCTGCCCGCCCCCCTTTCCTCCATCCCCTCCCTTTCCCCCATAGCCCCTCACTACCAGGCAGAAACTATTTTGCCCTTGTCTCTAATTTTGTTGAAGAGAGAATATATGCAATAATAGGAAGGACAAAGGGTTTTTGCTAGCTGAGATAAGGATAGCTATACAGGGAGTTTACTCACATTGCTTTCCTGTACATATGTGTTACATTCTGAATTAATTCTTCTCGAACTAACCTTTTCTCTGGTTCCTGGTCCCCTTCTCCTATTGGCCTCTGTCGCTTTAAAGTTTCTGCATTAGCTCCTTTGCATTGAGGACATCAAATGCTATCTTGTATTTTTTTTGGGGGGAGGGTTCTTGCCAATCCTCATACCTCCCTTGTGTGCTCTCACCTCATCATGTGATCAAAGTCCAATCCCCTTGTTATGTTTGACCTTGAACTAAAGTCCGCATATGAGGGAGAACATACGATTTTTGGTCTTCTGGGCCTGGCTAATCTCACTCAGGATGATGTTCTCCAGTTCCATCCATTTACCTGCAAATGATAACATTTCATTCTTCTTCATGGCTGCATAAAATTCCATTGTGTATAAATACCACATTTTCTTAATCCATTCGTCAGTGGTGAGGCATCTTGGCTGTTTCCATAACTTGGCTATTGTGAATAGTGCTGCAATAAACGTGGGTGTGCAGGTGCCTCTGGAGTAACCTGTGTTACAGTCTTTTGGGTTTATCTCCAAGAGTGGTATTGCTGGATCATATGGCAGATCTATGTTTAGATTTTTAAAAAGTCTGCAAATTTTTTTCCAGAGTGGTTGTACCAGCTTGCATTCCCACCAGCAGTGTATAAGGGTTCCTTTTTCCCCACATCCTCGCCAACACCTGTTGTTGGCAGTGTTTTTGATGATGGCTATTCTAACAGGGGTGAGGTGGAATCTTAGTGTGGTTTTGATTTGCATTTCCTTTATGGCTAGAAATAGTGGACATTTTTTCATGTTTTTTTTGCCATTTGAATTTCTTCTTTTGAGAAAGTTCTGTTTAGTTCACTTGCCCATTTCTTTATTGGTTCATTAATTTTGGAAGAGTTTAGTTTTTTGTGTTCTCTATATATTCTGGTTATCAGTCCTTTATCTGATGTGCAGCTGGCAAATATTTTTTCACTCTGTGGGTAGTCTTTTCAGTTTAGAGATTATTTCTTTTGTTGGGCAGAGAAGTCCCATTTGTCTATGCTATGTGTTAGTTGCTGAGCTGCTGGGGTTCCATTGAGAAAGTCCTTGCCTATACCTATTAGTTCCAATGTTATTTCTTACTTTTTCCTGTACCAACATTAGAGTTTGGGGTCTGATATTAAGGTCCTTGATCCATTTTGAGTTAGTACTATTATAGGGTGATAAACATGGATCTAGTTTCAGTTTTTTGCAGACTGCTAACCAGTTTTCCCAGCAGTTTTTGTTGAAGAGGCTGCTTTTTCTCCATTGTGTATTTTTAGCTCCTTTGTCAAAGATAAGTTAGTTATAGTTTTGTGGCTTCATATCCAGATCCTCTATTCTGTTCCACTGACCTTCATGTCTGTTTTTGTGCCAGTACCATGCTGTTTTTATTGCTATTGTTTTATAATATAGTTTGAAGTCGGATATTGTGATACGTCCAGTGTTGTTCTTTTTACTGAGTATTGCCTTGGCTATTCATAGCCTGTTGTGTTTCCAAATAAATTTAATGGTAGATTTTTCAATCTCTTTGATGAATGTCATTGGGTTTGATAGGAATTGCATTAAACATGTAGATTGCATTTGGGAGTATAGCCATTTTTACTATGTTGATTCTACCAATCCATGAGCATGGGAGATCTCTCCACTTTCTATAGTCTTCCTTAATCTCCTTCTTCTGGAGTTTATAGTTTTCCTTGTAGAGGTCTTTCACATCTTTTGTTAGGTTTACACCTAGGTATTTGATTTTTTTTTTTGAGGCTATTGTAAATGGAATTGTTTTCATATATTCTTTCTCAGTTTGTTCATTATTAGTGTACAGCAAGGCTAATGATTTTTTTATGTTGATTTTATATCCTGCTATCTTGATATAGCTGTTGATGGTGTCTAGAAGCATTTGAGCAGTTTTTTGGGTCTGAAGGTGTAGGATCACATTGTGTGCAAATAGCGATATTTTGACAGTTTCTTTACCTATTTGTATTTCTTTTATTCCCTCTTTTTGTCTAATTGCTGTGGCTAGGGATTTCCAGTACCATGTTGAATAAGAGTGGAGATAGTGGGCATCCTTGTCTAGTTCCTGATTTTAAAGGGAATGGTTTCAGTCTTTCTCTGTTAAGTATAATACTGGCTGTAGGTTTATCATATATAGCTTTTATAATGTTGAGGTACTTTCCTTCTATTCCTAGTTTTCTTAGAGCTTTTATCATGAAATGGTGTTGGATCTTATCAAAGGCTTTTTCTGCATCTATTGAGATGATCAAGTGGTTTTTGTCTTTGCTTCTGTTAATGTGGTTTATTACATTTATTGATTTTTGTATGTTGAACCACCCCTGCATTCCTGGGATGAAGACTACTTGGTTGTGGTAAATAATCTTTTTGTTGTGTTGTTGAATGCGGTTTGCCATTATTTTGTTGAGGATTTTTGCGTCAATGTTCATTAAGGAGATTGGCCTATAGTTCTTCTTTTGTGGAGCTGTCTTTGCCTGGTTTTGGGATAAGTGTAGTACTGGCTTCATAAAATGTGTTAGGCAGTTTTCCTTCCCTTTCTATTTCGTGGAACAGTTTAAGGAGGGTTGGTATTAGTTCTTCTTTAAAGGTCTGATAGCATTCAGCAGAGAATCCATCAGGTCCTGGTCTTTTCTTTTTAGGGTGACTCTTGATTGCAGCTTCAATTTCATTTTGTGTTATAGATCTATTCAGGTGATTTATATCCTCTTGATTCAGTTTTGGATGATCATAAATATCTAGAAATCTGTCCATTTCTTTAAGATTTTCAAGTTTATTTGAATATAGGTTCTCAAAATAGTCTCTGATGAGTTCCTGGACTTCCATAGTATTTGTTGTTATCTCTCCTTTTACATTCCTGATTTTACTGATTTGGGTTTTTTCTCGCCTCATTTTAGTCAGGTTTGCCAGAGGTCTGTTGATCTTGTTTATTTTTTCAAAGAACCAAATTTTTGTTTCATTAATCCTTTGTATGGTTTTTTTGTTTCTATTGCATTGATTTCATCTCTTATTTTTATTATTTCTCTCCTTCTATTTGTTTTGGAATTTGTATCATTAGGTCATTGATTTGAGTTTTTTCAGTCTTTTTAATATATGCACTCATGGCTATAAACTTTCTTCTCAGGACTGCCTTTGCTATGTCTCCTAGATTCCAGTAGGTTGTGTTTTCATTTTCATTGACTTCCAGGAACATTTTAATTTCCTCTTTTATTTCATCAATGACCAATTGTTCATTAAGCCATGAGTTATTCAGTTTCCAGCTGTTTGCATGCTTTTTGTCTTTATTTTTGTTGTTGAGTTCTAGTTTTATTGCATTGTGATCAGATAGAATGCATGGTATAATTTCTATTTTCTTATATTTTCTGAGGCTTGCTTTCTGCCCTAGGGTATGATCTATTTTGGAGAAGATTCTGTGGGTTGCTGAGAAGAATGTATACTGTGTGGAATTTGGATGAAATGTTCTGTAGACATCAACTAGGTCCATTTGATCTATGGTATTTTTTAGATCTAGGATTTCTTTATTAATTTTTTGTTTGGATGACCTATCTATTGATGATAGTGGGGTGTTAAGGTCTCCCACTACCACTGTGTTGGACTTGATATATGCTTTTAGGTCCTTCATGGTATGTTTGATGAAAATGGATGCATTGACACTGGGTGTATATAGGTTGATAATTGTTATTTTCTTTTGATCTCTTTCCCCTTCATTAGTATGGAATGTCCTTCTTTATCTCATTTGATCAAGGCAGGTTTGAAGTCTACTTTGTCCGTGATAAAGTATTTCTACTCCTGCCTGTTTTGGGGGGCCACTGGCTTGGTAAATCATCTTCCAAGCTTTCATCCTAGGCCTATGCTTATTTCTATCGATGACATGGGTCTCCTGTAAGCAACAAATTGTTGGATCTTCTTTTTTAATCCAGTTTGTCAAAATGGTGCCTTTTGATAGGGGAGTTAAATCCATTAACATTAAGTGTTAGTACTGATAGGTATGTGGTGATTCCTGTCATTTAGTTGTCTTAGTTGTTTGAAGGTTTGATTGTGTGTAGCTAAATCAATGCTACTCTCTAGTTTCTTGCTTTTTCTTTTCCTGTATTTTGGTACTGCTTGCCCCTTCATGGTTATGTTGGGTCTCACTTTCTGTGTGCAGAATCCCTTGAAGAATCTTTTGTAGTGGTGGGTTTGTTTTAGTTTCTGCTTATCATGGAAGGCTTTTATTGCTCCATCTATTTTGAATGATAGTTTTGCTGGGTAGAGTACCCTAGGGTTGAAGTTATTTTCATTCAATTCCTGGAAGACCTCACCCCAAGCTCTTCTTGCTTTTAATGTTTCTGTTGAGAAGTCTTCTGTGTTTTTGATGGGTTTACCTTTGTACATTATTTGTTTTTTTCTCTATTACAGCCTTCAATATTCTTTCTCTTGTCTCTGTACTTGTTGTTTTAATGATAATATGTCATGGGGTAGTTCTATTTCAGTCATGTCTATTTGGTGTTCTGGGGGGTTCCTGTACCTGTATGGGCAAATTTTTTTCTAGATTTGGGAAATTTTCTGTTATTATTTTGCTGAATATATTACACCTTCCTTTTTCTTGCACCTGTTCTCCTTCTTCAATGCCCATGATTGTCAGGTTTGGTCTTTTGATGGAGTCAGTAAGTTCTTGCATTTTCTTTTCAGAGGTCTTGAGTTGTTTAACTAACAGTTCTTTGGTTTATCCTTTAATTACCATTTCATCTTCGAGTTCTGACATTCTGTCTTCTGCTTGTTCTAGTCTACTTGTTTGGCCTTCCATTTTGTTTTGCATCTGTTTCATTCTTTTTTCTGAGGTTTTTCTATATCCTGAGTCACTTCCTCTTTAATATTTTCTATTTTCATCCTGAGTTCATTTATCTCTTTATTTATCATGTTCCTTGTTTCACTTTGGTGTTTATACAGTGCTTCTATGGTTTCTTTTATTTGTTCTTGTGCTTTCTCAAATTCTCTATTTTTGTTGTTTTCTAATTTCTTGAGTGTCCCCTGCACATTTTCGTTGACAATATCCAGTATCATCTCTATAAAATTCTCATTGATTACTTGCAGGATTTCTTCTTTCTGGTTGTTCTTGTGGGTTTCATTGGGTTCTTTGGCATAGTTTATCTTCGTTTTGTTGGAGTTTGCATCTGGGCATCTGTTTTCTTCATTTTCCTCTGGTTCCTGTACTAACTTATTGTTGGGGGGAAATTGTTTTTCCTCTTTTTTCCATCTTCCCATCATTGCCCTTGCTACTATTAGTGTCCCTGTACTGTGTGTAATTCAGTATCGTCTAACTTATAATAATAATGATGATGATATCTAGAATGGAAGGGTGAGAGGAGAGGGAAAGCAAAGAAGGTAAAGAAAAAGGGAAAAAAAGCAAAAGAAAAAAACAGAGCTGAAGAAATAAACAGGGAGAGATAGTGTAGTAATCAATGGCGAGCTAAACAGACATTAGAAAGACAGAGAGAGGATAAAAAAATAAATAAATAAATAAATAAATAAATAAATAAAATTTCCCAAGTTCAAATGCAATAAGGTTTCAGTCTTAATAGATTTGGTACTAGTCCTTCAGCATCCATCTGGTGCTGGTGTCTGAGTACTAGTTCTGTCATTGTCTCATCTGGTGGTCTCCCAAACAGGGTAGAAGTTGGCATCTGGCAGCGTGGGAGCCCTCCTGGTTTCTCCATTTAACGTGGTGGGGAGATGCTGTGCATGGGCTGGGCGTCTGGAGGTGTGAGAGTTTTGCCTCTTCTTGGTGGTTTTTCCTGCCAGGTGTATCTCCATTGTCTGTCCAAGAGTTTCCTTTAGGAAGCATGCTTTCTGCTTCCTTCCTCTAATTGCTATCTTGGAATCCTCTCAGGCCTTTTGTTTCTTTATTTATACTTTTGAGAAATATCTACTCAGGTTCTTTCACATTAATGAGCCAATCAATGAAAAGGGATGGAGAAGTTGATAAGGTTCTTGTTTTCTTCTTGGTGGCATCTGGAGTTTGAACTGAGGACCTTGCAACTTTCTAGACAGATTCTGTATACATGAGCCACACTCCCAGCACTTTTTGATTTGTTTCTTTTTTTATTGTTTTATTATTCATATGTGCATACAAGGCTTGGGTCATTTCTCCCCCCTGCCCCCACCCCCTCCCTTACCACCCACTTCGCCCCCTCCCTCTCCGCCCACCCCCTCAATACCCGGCAGAAACTATTTTGCCCTTATCTCTAATTTTGTTGAAGAGAGAGTATAAGCCATAATAGGAAGGAACAAGTGTTTTTGCTGGTTGAAATAAGGGTAACTATACAGGGAGTTGACTCACATTAATTTCTTGTGCGTGCGTGTTACCTTCTAGGTTAATTCTTTTTGATCTATTGATTTGGTTATTTTTGAGATAGGTTCTTACCTTTATGCCTGGGCCAGCCTGGACTGTGATACTCCTATTTATATATAGTTGGGATGACAGGTATACATCACCATGCCCAGCTGTTATTGGTTGAGATGGGATCTCATGAACTTTTTGTCTGGGCTGGTAATCCTTCTGAACTCTGCTTCCCAAGTAGCTAGCATTACAGGCATAAACTCCTCCCAGCTAGGATATTTTAATGCTATATTTAGGATATTAGATTTATTTTAGAGTAACATACACAAGAATGTCTATGTATGCATTTTATGTACACAAATGGATAAAAGAATACTATTGTAATATCTCCATTTAAAAAATATTATGAGACCTTTGTGGAGAATGGACTTGAAATTGGGAAGGTATTTGTTATCCACCAAAGCCTTCCCCTTTAATGTTGGTAGAATTGTAGCTAAGACATAGCTGACTGTCCGTGAACTACTTGTGTGCCTTGTCCTTAGGTGTAGCCACATGACTAAATAATCATGAATGGAAGATGAACAGAAATGATGTTCAGCTCTTCCAGTCAGTAATAAGTCATTTCGGTGTCCAAAATAACAAATACAGCAATTCTGTGAGCCTCAGTTTGAAGAAGGAAAAGCTGTTTTCAACCTGAGTTTCTAAATGGCTGCATATGGTAGAGTCACTGTCAACTGACATCTCATTGATGGTATATTAGTAGGAGTGATGAAGCAATCTGTAAGCCTTGAAAACTTAACATCTGTAACTGCTCCTTAATTGTTCCTTTGTCTCCCATACTGTGATAATGATGACCAGAACAATCTAAGAAGCCACATGCTAAAGATGGAAGAGTGACCTCCAATTTTGACCTCTGATGAATTTCAGCATGCAGTGGAACTATTTACTTACCTGGATCATCTAAGTAGCATCCTTATTTACCTTGAGGATTTCTTTACTGCCAGCTCAAATATTCTTCTATTACTAATAAAAAGAGTGTTGCAATATTTAAGGAAGGAGCTAATAACTGGCACTAGGTGAAGGTGGGGAGTGCAGATTGAAGATCACCTTTAAATCATCTGAGGGCTTGGATGATGGCACCATTTAATGAGATCTGAAATAATGGAGGAGGAGGCAGGACTTCCATAATGCAGAATACAAAGCTCCTCAGATCCTCTTACCCCCAAACAACAATTAAAGTGCTGAAAATTACCAAAATAATTGTTAAGAGCCTTGAAGATTGTCATAAGTACATACGATGAATAGAGAAGCAATCATTCAAGAAAATCTAACCAGCTCCCAATGAAACATGTAAGTCTCTGGCATCTCAGTTGTAGCCACTCCTTTAACACATCCTACTCCAGTTGAGCTGGCAAAGCTCAGCCCCAGGCATTTTATTCCAGAAAAGTGCAGTTATGAATATGAGGATCCCTGCTCTCCTAGGAAAGAGATCACCAAGAAGAGCCATTTGGGGATCATAGTCAGCTCTGGGACTTTGGGAGATTGTGCAATGCACTAAGCTGAATCCAATCAGAATCATCACAGCAGGACTTGGGCATTTTCCCCAGGGCACACAGCCCCATCAACACAGACAGAAGCCACACTGGAATGAGTAGCTAAGTACAATTTTTGATGAAACATTGGGCAATGAGCTGCTTATTTGTGACTGGAAACCCAGAATTAAAAATAAAGTCACTCATTCATGGCAGCCTGAGAAACAAGTAGTAGTCCCTAACTAAACATTGATCAAAAATGAATTAAAAAGAAAACTCACTGAACTGTGCTAGCAACCTGAAAGACATACAGACACTCATTTAAAAAGATTAAATTCTGACTGGCAAAGGGGATTTAACAACCCTTAACATCAAAGTCACTTATACTGTCATCAGAGAAACCCAAGATTTAAAACAAAAAAATGTTACAAGAGATATAGTCATTTCATAATAATAAAAGAATTAATCTGTAGGAAAATATAGCAATATTAAATATAAATGCACTTAACAAAAAGGCCCCAAAATACATGAAACAAAAAAGTAACGGAATTGAACAGAAAAGTAGAGAATTTGTCAAGAACAGTTGAGAACTTCAGTACTCTACTTTCAATAATGGATAGACAACTAACAGAAGGTCAGCAAAAATATAAAATTTAAGAACAAGTATAAATCAGCCAGATCTACCAGACATCAACAGAACACCCCACTTAATAACAGCACAACTCAAATTCCTCTTAATTGTATGTGAAATAGTCTATAGAATTCATTTTATTTTAGGTCATAAAATAAGCCTCAGTAAAAGGATTGAAAGTTTGCATAACATGTTCCATCAAAATGGAATAAAATTAGGAAGAAATAATAGAAGGAAATTTGGAACATTCACATCTTTATAGAAATTAGACAACACAATCCTAAATGTGTCAAAGACAATTCAAAGAAGTTGAAAAATGCAGGAATATGAATAAAAAGGAAACATGATATGTCAAAACCCATGCAATGCAGCAAAATGATGCCTTGAATGAAATTTAGAGCTGCAAATATCTATAATAAAAAGAAGAAAGATCTTAAGTTAATACAATATTCCACCATATGAAACTAAAAAAGACAAAGCAAACTAAACATAAACCAAAGAGAAGGAAAGAAGTACAATGTTACAATGGTTAGAGTTTAAATAAGTGCCATCCAGAATAGAAGTGAGTAGTGAAAATAAAAATTATAAAAAACAGTATCTGGTTCTTTGTAAAGATTAAAAAAATGTTAAAAGTCCTTAGGTATATTGGCCACAGGAAAAAGAAGATTCATATCAAGAAGATGAAAAGGAGACAGATACACAGAGGTGTAAACCTGTAATCTTAGCTATAAGGAAGACATAAATAAGATGATCATGGTCCAGGCCAAACTCTGGCAAATAATTTGAGACCCTGTTTGAGAAATAACTAAAGCAAGAAGGGCTAGAGGTGTGATTCCAGTGGTAGAGCCTCTGCCTAACAAGCACAAGACCTGTGTTCAAACCCCAGTACCACCAAAACAATAAAGTAGAAAAAAAGCAACAAAAAATTTTAAAATATTTGCAAATTATATACACAATAAGAAATATATCCAGAGCATATGAGGAACACACAGCACATGAATAAGAAGACAAAGCAAACTATGTTTATTATGACATTCTGAAAATTAGAAGGTTCAACATTTGCAACATGTGCCTACTTTGGACGCACCTTGCTGTTGACAAAATGTCTGAATCACTTACCTCATAGCTTCCACTTCCCCCAAGGAAGACTCCTTCGCCCAGAGGTATGTGCTTTCCAAACACAAAACAATCAATCCAGAGTCCACCTTGCAGTTACTTCCTTCATCAGACACATTTATTTTCAGGGCCACCATACACCATCCATCTGTCCTACTCACTCCAGGACCATGTATCTGACAACGAGAGTCTACCTTTGTACCTCAATGCCCACTAAAAGTATTCAAAGTGGCCAAATCAACCTGCTTGTCTTCCCTTGCCTGTTCATTCCTACAAAAAAAGTAATGAAGATGTGCATCAACATTGTCTCCCCTCCCTGCCTCTGCTCCTGGTGCTTCCCCAGGCAGTTCCAGGTGATGTAGCATGCCTCTCCTCTTACACTATGCACAGTAAGCTATGTTTTTAATAGCAATATTTCACTTCAAATTCTCTATTATTACATCATATTTTAAAACAAAGAGTAGGCAAGGATTTGAGTAAACATATTCCTAAGACAAATACACAAATGGCCCATGAAATAATGCTTTTTGGCATTCATCAAGACGTAAATACAAATCAAAATGACAGTGAGATTCTACTTTTGTGTCATCAGAAGAGCAATAGTAAAGCATAAAGGCAATACCAAATATTAGAAAAGGTGTAGAGAAAATGTTCCTACATTATTCATGGGAGCAAAATGGCGCAGCCACTCTAGAAAGGGTTTGGAAGTTTATTGAAATATCAGGCATAGAGTTATCATAGGACCCATCTAATGAGATCATTTCTATATGTCTACCTATACATACATCCACACAAAACTTGTACATGACTGTTCATGGCAATGTTATTCATTATTGCCAAAAGCCAAAAACAGCACAAATGTCTATCAGTTACCTGAATAGATAAACAAAATGGGCCATGTCCATATAATGGAATATTACTCAGTCATAAAAATAACGGTGTGCCAATACATGCTATGGCATGAATGAATTTCATAAACTGTACCCTAAATGAAGGGAGCTAATTTTAAAGAATGATTCTACTTAATGGAAGTGAGTAGAACAGGCTAATCTATATGGAGACAGAGTAGATCAGTGTCTTCTAGGGCTCAGAGGGAGAGGGAATGCAGAGTGACTGCTAATGGAAGTCTTTCTGAGAAACAGCAGAAAATTATTCTGTGGTGATGATTGTACATCCCTGTGCTTACTAAAAAATAATCAATAGTAATCTTTAAGTGAATAATTTGTATAATATATAAGTTATACCTCAGTAAAGTTGTTAAACTATTGAAAAATAGAGATTCCTCTGACATACAAAGGAAGATACGGAATTTCTAGCCAGAAATACTAATTCAATAGGCATTTGCACACAAAGGAAGAGATACGAGCTAACAGCAGAAGAAGGTTACCTTCTTCTGCTCAGTTGACTTCCTCCTTTTTGCTAATTCATCAAAGTGAATTTTAAAAAACTTGAATGCCTTACTCCACACCTTCTAATAAGTACATTTTCATTGTATTTATCATAATCAGAGTTGCTATTACATGTTCATTGTTAATAGCTCACTTTCCTGTGGGCTTTGCTATTTCGGTTGGCTCTGAAAGTGTCTTAATGGTGTTATAAAGCTGGACGGGATGATTAGCCCATTTGCAGACAATGTGCCTATTTGAGGAGTAGAGGGGAAAAAAGCAGAAGAGAGAAGAGAGTGAGTAATAGGACTAGTAATAACTTAATAACTCTGCTAAAAGTCTTTATTAGAACTTTCTATGCTTTGGACGCCACCCAATGAGTGAGACATTTGCCAGCTGATGCTGGGGTATAGGAAAAGTGTAGTCAGCTAGATCACTAGTAACGTCACTAATCCAACATAATCCTTCGTCCTTTTCATTCTGACTGCTCACAAATGTGTCACTCTATCTACGAGGCAATCAGGTATTAAGCAATTTGGTTTTTATAGTAATGGAGGTGCTAATATCTCACTTTCATTTTCAGACTACTGTTTCTTCAAGGATGCATTTCAAGAGCAGGATAAATCTGAAGGGTCAGCTAGGTAACAGGACAGAGGGTTCTTGTAGATTGTTTCCCTCTAAGTGGAAATGGTAAGAACTTTCTAATAGGATTTCAGCTGCTTTAATTAGCTTGCCCAAGTTCAAATATGGTTCAAATGGAAACTAGCAAAGTTGTTTAGTACAGCTGATGATCAAAAAGGGGTACCACAATGAGGCATCTAAAAGTTGATCACCAACTGCCTTGTTGTAGGGCATATCATGATTTGGAAGAAATCTTCTGGCTCAGGAGTTGTTCCTCCAGTTCCAGCTTCATGCTTTTGTTTCCTGTCTTTACCAAGCCCCTTTGAAAATTATTTTTCAAAGAGATTATATGAAAGCATTCTAGTATATACTTGAATTTGAGATTTACAAATTGCACTGTGATAGCGTATCAGAATCTTTAGACAAGGTAGACAAAGTGTATAATGATAAAATGGTTATCATTTTATATTTATTATTGAAAGAGGGAAATAAAACTAATATTGTAAAAGAAACAAGATAGACTAGGATAAAGCTTGTCTTACTGGCAGGAGGCACACTTGGACTCATTCTTGAAGGAAACACTCTTAGATCATCAGGTCAGGTGGTGTGTTTATGGAATTCTCAGTTTTATATGAAAGGGAAAATGTCTTTAAGAGTTCAGCCACTGATTGCAATAAATGGCCTCTGAATTTATCAATATTGTAAGGCTGAATTTTCAGAGATCCTGCTGTTTTCTTTCAATGTATATATAAATGTATGTATGCATAGACTCATGTTTTTTCATATACATAATTTAAATGATAATTTTAAAAAACAATTCAAACTAGATTTCTCCATTTTATGTAAAATATTCCCTATGGCATATTCTATGATATTATGATTAATTTTATATTGGACAAATCATTTCTTTTCTTTTCTCTGAGGGGACATGTGTGGTTTCTAGGGAAAATTCCCAGATTAGGTCCTGAAATCAAAAGGAAATCTGAGTCTCTGAACTGTTCCAATACTTACAACTGGTTGAAACAACACTCAATTTAATTTGCACAGGTAAGACTGTACTTGATAAGTAAACTCTAGAGACAATATACCTTGCTAGTAACTTCTAGCTAGTAACCTCTACTTCTAAAAATCCTGCCTATTATGAAATGGAATCATTGTTGATATACCAAATTTGGAGCCCATTTCTTTTCATTCTCTTCTGATAGAAGGTAAACTACTATTTGGCCATCATCTTTCAAGTAGAAATGATAATCCATTTCACATTTTATTTAAATTAAGAAATGAATTTCCCCCAAAAAAGTCATATTAAATCGCATTGGCTTTGGGAAAACACCACACACAGGTATTCAAATCCAGATTCTTCACTTACTGAATTATTAATAATATTCAACCTCTTGGTTATAAATGCAAAAGTTAAATGAGGCAAGACAAATTAAGCATCTGGCACATTGTAACTACTCACTAAATAATGGGTCTCGTCTATAGTATGGGTTGAAATTGATAAGGACTCTTAATATAGGTGAGAAACTTACAAAGATGTACCCTCATCTCAAGTCACCCAGTTCACTGATGACGGCCAGTACTAGAATCTATGCCTTCCACTGCTCTCCTTCACCAACCTTCCAGGCCCCCAATTTCACTCAGAAAACAATCCCAGATTGCTTAGCAAGAACCAGGATACAGTTGTATCCTGCCTACCTTTCAGACTCATCTACTACTCTGCAGCCCACCATCCCCACCCCAATAGTCCAGTCTGCAGACTGACTCTTACTGTTTCATGGGATTTGGAAATCTTCTAGGACCACCAGACCTCCTACTCTGGAGATCCCTACACAAGTTTTCCTGCTCCTCCTCCAGGTGGATTTTTCCACCCTGTTCACTTCTCTTTTGCAGGGCTGTAACTGGACTGCCCTGGCTTCTGTGTCTGAATCTGTATGGAGAAAACCAGTTCCTATGGAAAAGGAACACAGTTGGGAGTATTTCTGTCTTTGCTTCTTTTTTTCCCTCTTTTTGTTGGTACTTGGATTTGAACTTAGGGCCTTGTAATTGCTAGGCAGACATTTTAATACCACTTGAGCCATACCTCCAGCCTATTTCGCTTTAGTTGTTTTTCAGATAGGGTCTTGTGTTTTTGATTGAGACTGGCTTTGGACCACAATCTTCCTACCTATGTCTCTCACATAGCAGGATTACTAGTGTGACCACCATGCTTGGCTTACTTTTGAGATAGGGTCTTACTAATTGTGTGTGTGTGTGTGTGTGTGTGTGTGTGTGTTTAACCTGGGCTGCCTTCAAAAGTTTCCCTCCTATCTCTACCTCTGAAGTACCTGGGATGTATGCATGAACCACCACACCCAGTACTCTGCTTCTGTTTCCATCTTTGAGTCATTGACCATGGAGAAATGCAGGAGAATTTGGAAGTGAGCATTTTGGGGATGAAGACTGGAAAACAGTGGGAGTGTTTCAGGAAGCCTTCTTCAGAAATATCTATCTCTATATATCATGGGAGGCAGGAGGCTGTCAGGTACTCAAACAAGCTCTTGAGTGGAGTAGATGATAAATATTTGCTCTCTCAGGAATAAAATGATTCTATGTATATATTATGCTTAACTGTGGATTTCACCTGCTATTCGTTTACTTCTTCTTATATTCATACTCATTCTAATTTTTTATTACTTTACTTTCATCTTCAATAAACACACTGAGTGTGTTTTTAAGCCCTTCTCATGTCTGTAATGAAAAAATATACTTATTGCTTGGCAATATATACAGAAGCATCCTGGAAAAATCTGATCTATTATAAATTGCAGAACTTGGTAGCTGATCTACCAGGCTTTCTTTATTTCTTTATCCTCAGGAAAGTCTCAGATCTTCAAATCTCTCTCTCTCTCTCTCTCTCTCTCTCTCTCTCTCTCTCTCTCTCTCCTTTTCTATCTCTTGTTCCCCTTCTGTTCCTCTCTCTTCCCTTCCCATCTCTCTTTTTCCCTCCCTCTCTTAGATAATCTCTCTCTTTCCCTCTCCTTCTGTCTCTCTCTCCCTTTCCCTCTTATTCTCAGATAACTTCTCTCTCTCTCCCTCTTTCTATCTCTTGCTTTCCTTTTCTATATCTTGCTCCCCTTCTCTCCCTCTCCCTTTCTCTTTCTCTCCCCTTCCCATCTCTCTCTCTCTCTTTTTCCTTCCCTCTCTTAGATAATCTCTCTCTCTCTCTGTCTCTCTCTCTCTCTCTCCTTCTCCTCATACACATACAGTCTTGGTTACCATCTCCCTCTTCACTCTGTGGAAATGATTCTGAGCTGCCAGAAAGTGACTGACAGGAAAAAGAAAAAAACTAACAGAGACAGGAAAGTATGACAGGGAGTTAGAAAATGAAAAACTTTAAGCATAAATGAAATGTGAGTGAGTGGCAATACTAAAGTATGAGATATTGTCATAGATCCAAAAGAAGCTGTTCAAAAACAAAGACCAAAATAATATAAATGTTTGGCTGTGAATTAAAGAAGGAAGGGAAATCAAGAAAATGTCAAAATAAATCAAAATGTCTTCTCTTCCCAAAAGGCAGATGGACAGATGTCGATAACCTCAGCTCCAAGTTTGTATCGTGTGCTTGAGTTCATGTGTGTGTGTATACACAACTATAGTGAGCCTTCTGAGAATTCTTGCTCTCTAAAAAATAGTGAATTTAGGTAACTAAAACATTTCAAAGAAGTGTCATGCTCAGAAGTTTTGTTTGCAGGGCAATTGTTAAACCTTCACTCAGGATTAAAATTAGGTTAAGCAAAAATTTGGTTCCTTTTCCAATTAATCTTTAAACAGTATTTGTTCAAGTGGATTCAGTGGAGATGGAAGGACAAGTTTCTATTGATACCTATTGTATTCACATGTAGGTATGCTTACTAATTTGGAAGTCAAAGAGGCAAGATGTTTTATTATAATTGAGCTTTATGTAGAGCTAATTGTCTTTCCCAAATCAGGTATATTTTGGGAAATTCCGTAATAATGTTATTAAGATTTGAAAATGAGGAAAATAATTTGTTCTCAGGAAGCAGTACTATAAATTCATTATTTGCTTTAAGAACTTGATCAAGTGTAGGACATCATCTACTAGCTTGTATCAGTGTTGGGTGGATGGAGTGACTTGTTTTTTTTAAAATTTCCTTTTAGGACATCTCCACTGTGGTGAAAGCTGGACCAATATTCATTTTGGCAATAATATAAGGAATTGCCTATGAGAACATGAGTATTTTAGCAGCATATATTTGACTTTTTCCTCTGAAATTTTACTGTCTCTTTCAGATTAGCACCCCTGCTGGGAACCGGTTTGTCCTAATCTGGCTTTTTCTTCACACAAAGAGCATTTGCTACTCAACATCATGATGGACATTTTAGCACACTGGACAAGGAGGTGTAAGGACTGAAAAGCAGTGTTGTGGGATTACTAGTATTCTCATACACCTTAACAAACAACACAAACATGAATGATAAAAGATACTTCCATTCAAAACCACATAAAAGCTTTAGCATGCCTATGGATAAGTGTAACAAAAGTATGCAAGCTCTTTGTTGAGAAATTCAGATTTACTGGAAGACATAACAGATGATTTATCTAAATAAAGCAACTCATGCATGAGGATATGAATAAGCAACGTTTTAACAGTATACATTATCTGGAAACTAATCTCTAAATGTATTGCAACTCGAAATAAAACAAATCCAACCTCTTGTGGGGGGCTGGACATTGCATGCAGTCAAGAAATCCACCTCTGAGCTATAGCTCTGTCCATTAAAATCCCAACTTCTTTGAGTGGAAACAAACTGAACCCAGAACTCTTATGGGCTAATCAAGGCTCAAGAAGAAACTGTGATTTTAAAAAAAGAATTGACACTCAACTCTAAGAGTCATAAATATTAATTATTAAATTATGCTATGTAGAACTGTATGGTATTACAGTAGGGATAGATAAAAAGATATTTGAACCAAATTAAGCAGCTCCAAGAATTGAATGGTACATGGGTAATGACACATTGGTAAGATAAAAGATAGAATACCAAGTGGTGAAATTGTCATTATAAAAATTAAAATAAAATTTCTCTCTTCTAGTTCTCAAAAGTATATTCCAGATGGATTATTATCTAAATGTGAAAAGGAAATCTTTAAACATTTCAAAGAAAATGTTGAGAGACAATAACTTTTTCAAAAGATATAAAAATACTAAGCAAAAAGGAAAATATTGATGAATTTGATAATATTTCAATAAATTACTTTATGACACACTAAAAAACTCTAAACTCAGTGACAGAAAGATCTGTGCTGCTTACAACAATCAAAGATTACTGCTCAGAATAAATGAATAAATAAATGTCTATATATCGTAAAGAAAAGGTAGCTGGCCAAACAGAAAAATCAACAAAGGTTGTGAACATTCAATTCATAGGAGAAGAAATTTCATGGACCCGGCCCTTATTTGGTAGGTAGGTTCTCATTCTCAGCATTCACTATGGTGGGTGGTGTGGATTGGCATTCTTCAAGTCCATCTTTCCTTTCCTATTTCAATAGGGGAGAAAGTAAAAAAATATATTTCTTGCTCTTCTGGCAGTGAGGGTTCTAGATGGTAGGTAGGTCCTTTTATCAAGTGAGCTCAAGGCAGAGTAAAGAAGAGTCCATTTTTCCCTGCACGTTTCACCTCTTTCTGCAAGCAAACAGGGGAGAACAAAATGTAACCTTGTCTGGAGGAAGCACCCCACGTCCATTCTTTAGCTACCTACATTTAGAGAGTTGTTTGCAGCTACTGCCCCATAGGAGGAACTTCCTGTGATGGCGTCCTCTTCACTGGCTGGCAATTATGAAGCATGTGGTGTTGGTTTATGACAGACAGAGGTACAGCAGGTAATTCCCCTTGAAGGCATTCTTGCCATGCCTTTTATTATTACCCCTGAAATACTAGCTTAAAGGATGCAACATCAGCCCTTTCAAAAGTTGTAAGCTCCAAATTTCTCTTAAATCTCATGTACCTACAGAGTCTTATTTCCTACACTGTACATTGATTGATATAGCAGATCAAGGCTCATAAAATTATGCTCATTCCACAGTTCTCCTTTACTCAAAAATTACAAAATTTAATAAAGCCGATGGTTGCTGAGGAGAGCTGAAAGCATGTTTGTTAGGACAGTAAGCACTTGTAAACATACTGCCACATAGCCAGGGACCAAGGGTGTAAGTTTCAGATCCAGATAGGCAATGATTCAAGGCATGGTTCTACTTACTTTAGCAAGTTCCTTTATCCAAAGGACTTCATTGTCCTCAGCGCTGGTAAGCAGACAATACTACCTCCTTTATTAACACTAGTAAGTGCAACAGTGAATGTCGTTTATTGACTCTGAAACTCAATAAATGGTTAATTATAATTCTATTTGGTGAAACTGACCAATATATGAGTAGATGGAAGAAGAAAGAAATTCAAGAAAATATAAAAACCTTAGGATATTTCAGAGTTCAGAGCAATTGAGAAGTTCATACCTTGTGGACTTTTCAGACCTTGCTAAAATATAAGATTATTCATTCTTGTCATACATAAATTAGTCTAATTTCCTACTATTTGTTATAATCTCTCTCAAACTCATCCCCAACCCCCATCTATGTCACTCAGTGTCACACTGAGGCCACTGCCTCTGCCTTTATGGGATGATGGTGTCTTCTGGGTCCCATTCATCTCTCCTGCATTCACCTCGCCTCATCATAGTCACACTCTGGCTATGGAGAAGCAATGATCTTAAAATATCCCATAATATAAGTCAGACCAAAGGAAGAATGTAAACAAGACTTTCTGGAGGCTCAAATAAAAGGATAATATACCAAATAGCTAACAGCTTTAAGCTATGTCTGTTAGGATGGCATGTTGAAAGCAGAGTTCAAAGCACTTGTGTTACACCGGCAGCTTCACACAGCTGGAGTCAGCATCCTTCCCACAGCAGGATCTCCAGTTACTGCCACTCCATGAAGTGAAGGCCCAATTCTCTTTTTGTCCCCCAAAATGGAGGTGCATCTCTGGTGTTGCTCCAGGACATTACTGGGAAAGTTTCATTTATTCAGGGTAAATTGGACCCTAACATGATATTTGACTTAAGATCTTCTAATAATTAGTGTTTTATAATAACATGTTTTCTGATATTGAACTCTCATTGTATTCCAAACATAAACCAGATTTGATTATGATACATGATTCTTGTAAGGAACTGCTGTATTAATTTAACAAGTACAATTCTATATCTAGTGTCCAGATGAAATTACTTACCAGTTGATTTTTTTCTGAGATGTTTTTGTCTGGTTTTGTATCAAAAATGCTGATCTTAAAAAGGTGGTGACATAACTTATCACTACTAGTAATATTCTGTAACAGTTACAAAAGACTCAGAGTAATCTGTTCCCTGATTTTATAGAAGAGTAGATCCTTTCTATAAAACCACCTTTGCCTGGTCTCTTGCAGAATGGTAATGTCTTACCACCATTTTGCATTACTATACTTTATCCCATCAAGATGTCTCTCATTAATTTATATTACCCTAATTAATTTTATCTAGGCTTCCAGATTTGATTGGAATAATCTCTTACACCTCTACTTTCTGCAGCTGTTTCTCCTTTCCCTTTTCTAATATTGCTGTGGCTTTCTGCACTTTTCTAATGATCCATCTACATTGATAGCTGTTTTAAAAGACCACCTTTTGAATTTGTTGATTATCATCAACTTTTATATTCCATTTCGTTACTTGTTTTATATCTTCTTCCTTCCACTTTATTTGAATTTATACATTTTCCTTCTCAAAGTTTCTTCAGCTGAACACTTATTTATTTTTAATCTTTTAATGTACTAAAAGATTGATATGTGATATTCCCATTATCATTATTTCTAAGTGTTGTATTTAGGTTTTACTTTTAATTCAAAAGTTTTTTAATTTGTGTTTTTTTAAGCTTCCAATTGCAGAGGGTGAGTAGTTAGTTAATGAGTTTTCTACAAAAGAAGGAACTTAGTTCTACATTTTTTTTTTGTCTTTACTGCTGTGCTGGGTGGGGATACATTGTGGCATTTAGAAAGGTTCTTACAATGTATCAAATACATCATAGTTGACTTCATCCCTCCATCATTCTCCTTTATCTCATTCCCCTCATTACAGAAACAGTTTCAACAGTATCATTTTTGCATTTACATGCATGTATACAAATTTTTGCTCCATATTCACCCTCCTACCCCCATTCCATGCCACCTCCCAGCTCCCACTGGTACCAATCCTCCACCCTGGACAGGACCTGTTCCATAATTTGATCATATATGATTCCATAGTGCTGCTGGTCCATAATATTTAAACTCACCCTCTTTGTGTTCAGATTTTGGCTTGCTTTTAGTTTTTTGTTGAAGTTATTCCTGTAATAACTTGAAGCACAATACATTTGCCCAGTTCTGGAGAAAATGGAGTGAGATATTGACGAGGAAGCCCAGGGTGTCCAGAACTTCCATAGGGAAAAGACTTAGGGTGGAACATAAGGCAGGATGACCTGTGCAGCAGGAGAGCTGTCTATGGCACTATGGGAATAATTTTCTCTCCCAAGTAAGAGGAATTCATGGAGTTAAGTATGGATGGAATCATTAAATATAGTGAGACATACAGATGACAAGCATGAAGACAAATCAGGATTTTTTTTATTTCCTTAACTAAGCTGATTTTATTTGCTTCATTTACTTTTAATACTGCAGATTAATTACACAATGTGGAAGGTTTCTTTGTGATATTTCCACATATGCAAGCAATATACTTCAGTCATAATCACCCTGTATTACTCTTCCTTATCCCCATCCTCCCTTCTTAATCTTTCTTGCAATTTTTACAATGGACCTCATTGTGACCTTTTCATAATTCTTACATGAGACTTCTATCATTTTCTTCCCCCTTGTATTCTTCTCCCTCCTCCCTCCATTCCTCAGTAGTCTCCAGTTGGTGTGCATGGCTTTTTTACACTTTAGCTCTACATTTGCATATGTGAGAAAATGTGCAGCATTTGTCCTTATCTTCCTTATTTGGTTTAACATGATTTCCAGTTCTATCCACTATCCTACAAGTGGCATAATTTCATTCTTCCTTATGGCTAAATAATACTCCACTGTGTATACACACACACACACACAATATATATATATATATATATATATATATATACATATACATATGTACTATATTTTATTTATCCATTCATTTTATTTATCATGGGTGCCCATAGCATGGCTATTGTGAATCGTAAGGTACACTCTTAGCGACAACACAGCATATTGTATTTTAGTACTCATGCTTGTGCAAACCACTTTCTGGTTTCTCTTGAATTTAGAACAGAGGCACGGTAGCCAGTTGCTGGTTTCTGAACCATGTTCCTTAAACACTTCTCATCTCATCCACACAGCTAAGAACATGTGAGAAATGGGTGTCCGGGGTGCAGAGCTTGAGAGGCATGGGTCGTGCCACCCTTGGTGTGGCATGGGAGTTTGCTGTTCTCAGGGGCTCTCATTCTTCTGCACAGGGCACTTCCCATTCTGCCAACTCCCCTAGCTGTGGGCTCTCTTTTTCAAAAAAAATTAAGTAAATTTTGTATATGTACCTATTTATTGTAACATTTAGATCTTTACAACAAAGCAACATCAGTCTCTCCTTTTGGTGAACAACAGTGGAAGCAGCCAACCAAACAAAATCCTTGTCAGTTATCATTAAAGCTTCACAGCTCCTAGTGGCCTGCCCTTCAAAAGACCTCTACAATGTCACCTTTCTGAGTGTCTTACTGAAAATATAAGGGCCACCTGGGTCCTTGGTACAGTGAAGCTGGATATATTTTGCTGATGGTCTTTGCCTGAAAGGAATCTCTGACTCACCTCCCTCTGTTTTGTGTAACTCTGCCCAGTTCTGACCTGGAGATTTGCCCGATGTCTCCAATTGTATATGGCAGAGACTGCGGATTTTAACTGATGTTTCCTTTCATAAGGGAACTGTGAAAATGATGCCCTTCTGGCAGCTCGAATGTGCTGTTAGTACAGGTAGCCTTAGCAGTATACTGGGAGGAAATTTGAAATGTGTTGGTCTCTTGGGTCTCTCAAGTTAAAGTTTTAGCAGATTCCACATCAAAAAGGATTTGGGGGTGATTAGGAGAGCATAAAAGAGTGTTATTCTCAGGCCTCCCCGTTTGGAGTACCTTTTGCCACCATGACCGTGTCCCTGTCCTGACTTCTGTGAAGTAGATGTGGAAATGATTTTAAAAGGTAAAATCAGTATCTAGACAAAAGGGGGATAATAAACTAAGTACAAATTATTAAAACAAAGATGACAGAAATTAAAACTTAAGAAGGTGAGATAACGAAATACAATAAAACAAGGCAGTGAATATTTAAAAAGTCAAGGTATATAATAAACCAAAAAAACTGTAATTACAAAACACACAATTTTATTCTAGAGAAAATTACCGAATGCTAGAGTAGTGTATAAGGCAGGATTAACTGACACTTATTGACTATCATTTGATAAAATAGTAAAAGAAAAATGAAATTATAACCTAAAAGATCAAAAACAAAAAACACGTTGGGTAGTAACATATTTAAAAAATCAGAGATTTGTTTTCAGTGCAAACTCAGTTTCTTTTTGGGTAATTCCTTTCTAATTCTCTGCTGCCTAACTCAGTGTTCTCTTTGGATGGCAGTGTCCTGGGAAAAGACCACTGCTCCCTCCAGGAGGGACCCTACATAACTCCACAGTTTGCACAGACATGTCTGAAGGGACAGTTTCTGACCTCATTGAGCTCTGAAGCCAGCCACCTCTTCACTGACATCTCTGTCCACTCCCCACCAGCCTCAACTTTTGTATGAAAACAAAGACTGTGAGGACAAAAAAGGTTTGCCCTTACTATGTTGACCTTGGGAGGGAGACAAAGTTTGTGTCATTGCCAAGAAGAATTTGACACTGAGAACGTCAGTGTCTTCCTGTGCTCCATCTCTTTTCCCCACCTCGAGGTTAGAGGAATGAAGTGTGTGTTGGTTAAAGAGCCCTGACAAGTGTGTTAGTGTCTACGACTAATATCAAAACCCAAATGCTTGGAAACAAGCATGTCCAAGTTGTTTCCAGCCATGAAGTAGCCCTGAATTGTTACCTTATCCTGATCACACTCAGATGAAAGCTGCAGAGTCCCAGGGTCCCTGACCTGCTCATATCCATTCACCACATCGCCTAACAGCCTTGCAAAGCCTCTGAACAAATGCCTGAGCTCCCTCACTTCACCAGCTGTTATGCCCAGGCACCTGCTGCATACACAGAAATTTCTAGGTCCACTTAGGCAGTGGGTGGAGTTTCTGGAAGGCACCAGCCAGGATAGAAACAGCAGGACCATGGTGGGTACCCAGTACCATGGTGTCATCTCAGAGGCTAGAGGTGGATATTCTAAAGCAATTTCGTTTCTCTTGACAGCAGGAACCTGCAAAATCAGAGCAGCCATGTGCACATTTACTTATTGTATTTATTGGAAACAATGTAAAACAGCCACATGAATTTGTTCACTTATATGCATGTGACATCTTTTAAGGATTCCATGTAATAAGTAGGGAGGTTATAAGGCAGGGCTTTGAAGACCTATAATAACTGGATGGCAGTACAAAAAAAAGAAAGCCTGTAAAATATACTTTTCATTTTTACCCAACGTTTGTTCTGGCTAGAAAAATGAACAAAGGCATTAAAGTAACTTAAAATGACAGTAGCCTGAAGTCTACAGTTGAGATGAAGTCTTATATAAATTGCACATCCTGTATTAATTCCTCAGACTTTGGTTCTAACTCCCCTTAAGATTTTGTTCCTCAAGGAATCACCCTCTGCTATAATATCATCTTCCCCTGCCAGTTTGCAAAGAAAAAGGAATGTCACACTTACAGATCACTTGGAGAGGGTCCAAGAGGCCATAACAAAATGGTCAGACTGTTAAAATGAGCAATTAGAAAATGTTAAAGAAATCAGAGTGAAATGTCCTTGAGGAAAGAAAAGCAGGAGTGCCTTCCTGATGTGTTCAGGTATTTTCTTTTAGTCCTGAATGAGATTTGATTAGATAAAAGGGGGTACCTAGAGTGAAGGGAGGGACATTAATGGAGTTTGGGGGGGTGCTCTGAAGGGCAGCTCTTTCTAGCAAACAATGAAAAAAAAATAAAAGCATCAACAGCAAAAATAGTAAGAGTATTGCTACAATTCAACCTTTTTTACAATTCATCTATTTAACTGTCATTTTAATGTTTAAGTTCCATTTCAAAATTTTGAAAGCAGATTAGGTAACATTTAAAAATCAAAAAGAGTTATACTATTACTAGAGATATTAAGTAATATGAATATTTATTTGTCTTTGGAACTGGAAGAGATCTTATAGAGAAGAATCCAGAATAAATACAAAAGACAATCTGTGGGACAAAGCAGGTAAGAAGAAATATATATTAAAGTTATTCTGGAGAAAATCATTTGATATATGTAGAAAATATATGAATACAATATCTGGAAAATAAAAAAGAATTCCTGAACTGACGTAAAGTTCAGAACCCTGGGGCTTAGCAAGCCTGTCTAACTTCTTTTTAATATAAAGAGAAAGAACTGGTCCTGGAACTCTCTTCCTTAGGCAATTATATATTTCACATGACTGTTAGGCAGCTGTCAGTGTCAGTAACGACACTATGAAAATGGAAATCTTTTTTAAAAAGGTCCTGTTTATATTGATAAAAAAAAAAACCTCTACTAACCAAGCAAAAGGAACACAATAATGAGAAAATATATGAGTAGCGAACCAAATACACAGCTCTTTATTATCCTGGACTTTTCCCAAGAGAATTCTGATAAAAAAGAAAGTGAATCTGAATATGTGTCAAAAGATAAGAGGTAAAATGGAGATTTAGTCAGAAGAGCAAGACCTCTTCACGCTCTTCCTTCTTAATAATAAACACAAGTTCATTAATAAAGATTTATACCAATGCCACTTCTTGGCATGTTGTTTCGTCTCACTGGTTGCATGAAGCAGGGAAGGAAGAAAGAATGGCAGGCTTGGGGTGGTCTGCATGAAGCCTTGCTCCCTGGAACAGGTAGATTTCTTCAGCCCCCATCCCCATTTTAAACACTTCCACTGTTGCAACTCCCAAAGATCTCCCCTGAGCATCCCTATTTTAAGTGCTCTCCCTTTATTCTAACTGAAATATCTGTATATGCAAACCAACATTTTTTATTAGATACAAGCTGCTCTGTACCTTTCTCTTTCCCAGATAAAATAGTGATGATTCCTTTAACTTTTCTTTGGTCTTTCTTGTCTAGACCACACCAAAGTTCATAGGATTGCATGATTTCTTAATTTAGACTTTACAAAACTATAGAAGGGCACTGCTAAAGGGCCCAGGCAATATTAATAGGTCAAATATCTTTCCACTATTATGAAATTGGATTTGGCTTATTTATGAGTGCTACATTGCTGACAAAATTGAACTATCCTAAAATAGGCTTGATGATATTCATGAGGATTGGTTAATACATCAAGTTACCGGGGAAGAGGTCACCTTTTTAAAGATAAAGTCCTACATTAGTTCATATCCTTAAAGCTGAAGATGAATAGAAAGTTGTTCATGAGATTTTTTTACATTCATACACAGAAACAAAACATTAATTAAAAACACAAATATGAGCTCTAATAAGAAAGGTGAAAGAAACAAAATTAACCATTGCCCTCCCTCTTTCCTCTTTGGGTGTCTAAAGTCTTTTCTTCTCACTCCCAAGTTCTCTCTCCTCAGACTCCATGGCTTGGCCCTGACACAGTGTCAAAGGAAGTGATCACAATTTGTGCAGAGCTCACCCCAATACCTCATTTTCTTCCTTACCTGTACCTCCTTAGCTGAGGCAGAATGGCAAATCAGCACTAGAAAGCCGCCTACCCTCAAGGTAAGAAATAGCCATATGCTCCAGATATATTCATTCATGTCCCGTATAACTGACATTCAGAGAAAACCCACATGGTCGGAGCTTTAATTTCACATCAAGTGGAAATTTGATGTTTCCCCAGAGCTTTGGTGCCTGCCTTCACTTGGCCTAAGTCAGTTTGCCCACTGTTCTTCATCCAATGCTTGACCTTAGCAGTCTAAGAACCCCACCTCTGGTGCCTTCTGCACCCTCATCTCCAGCATCACTCATCGTACGTCTTTATATAAGACCTCTTTCAGCTCTACCTCCAGAAGACATCTTTCTCATTTAATATAAATGAAGGTCCTTTTCAATTAAAGGCATGGAACAACTCTTTATATCTTCACCTATTGAACATTATAGCTTTTAATTTTTCCCTTTCTGTTTACTTTATGTTTTAATTTTAACATATAATCTTGCACCAGTTTTCTTAGCCCATTGTCACCTGTTTTTCAATTGTAAACTTTAAAGACAAGCAGGGAGCATGTCTGTGATCTACTCTGTGTGGTGCCACACACAGCACTACACAGAGGTCATTGTCAACTGGATGTTCATTAGTGACAGTGTCCAGGAGGTTTTGTCTTCCTAGCTCTCTCTCTCTCTCTTATTGAGCTACCCACTAGTGAAAAAGCATTTAGGAAAAAATTTTGCTAGAGTCTAATCAGAATGCCACAGTGCTGTTTCACTCTGTGTTGTGCCCTACAGTGACTATAGCAGTTGAGTGAGGGGCAAAGGACAGTGAAGGTCAGTGTTGCACATAGGGCAAGAATGTAGTCATGGTGTTTTATTGATTTTGAGTTAAGACTGAATTGTATCAAATTGTCCTCTTATAAAGAGCTTTCTCTCTCTCCTTTTTCTTTCTTTCTTTCTTTCTCCCATTCTTTTCTCCGGCCTTTCTCTAGATTCATTCACCTTTGAATAATTACAATGGAACAGAGTTTATATCTTTAGAGACATATTGCACAGTGAATGTAAGAAATAACTATTGGTGCAATTTTCTATAGAAAAGATATTTTGCATTGTTATTTCAAACACCTCTCTTTACCTTGCATGCAAAAAAAGCTCTTTTAAAAAAGCACTTGGCTTTTTATCATCTATCTGTTTAGCCATCACTCCTTGGTATATACATACATGAGTTAACAGAAACAACCCTTTTTGTTTCTCTTAAAGATATCTAAGTAAAGTTTCAAGTAGCCAATTAGCTTTTTGACCTAAGCTTTGTTGGCTGCAGAAAGCCTGAATCCCAGGAACATTTGGTTCTCAAGGCATTTGGATCTCAGAAGAAATATTCAGTGCCAGCACCAATCAGAATGGTTGCCAGTTGTTATTCTTCTTCACAACTGGCGATACGGAGCCGTGATCAATCTCTGCACCTGTCTATCAGTGGATGTTCACAGAGAGAACAGTGTGGGCTGCATCTGCAGATACCTCAAGTAACTAAAGGGGAGAGAGGGAAAGGGAGACTGCCAACCCCCAAATATGCAAAGTGAGAATGCAGGACGAGAAAATGTAGGAAAATAGGCAATAGCCAGGTATATGTTGAGATTAAAAAGTCAAAATAAAAGAAAGAAAGAATGAATGATTTATAATAGGATATTTATAACTGACATGGAAAATTTCCAACCCATACCTAAACTTCATCCTTAATTTAACTCTTGAACAGATTATCTCAATATGTCATGCATTGGTCTTATCTTTGCAGCATTATTTAAAGCTTCTTATTAATGCAAACTGTTTGATCATATTTATAAATCTTATAGCCTGTGTTGTTAGACTTCTGTACCTACAGTTATGTGTTAGTATGTAAGGACTTGGGGTGGTTATTGTTTTCTATGTTTTTTTAAAATCTGTTATCAATTTATTTCTTAAAAACAAGATAATTTAGTAATCATCTTGATAATTAATAAAAGAGATTGCAATGTGGCTTAAACCAGGAATACATAAAGTGCTGGTGGTATATACCTATATTTTATATTTGTGAATGTTCTAACTTTTCTTGAGACTTGGAACAGAAATTTCTAAATAAGACACCAGATTAAATTAGAAAATATTGCTTTTTATCTTTACAAGTGCATATATTTATGTATTTTATGCATTTAGTATGACATGCAATGTCTGATTCCTGAAGTCCCTTAAGTCTGTGTTGAAAGCTGACTTCATGTTTCATAACTCTGTTTAATTGCCCTGCAATGAACTTAGCCCTTTAGTGTTCTCTGTCTGTAAGCTTAGGATGCTTTACATAGTCAATCAACACAATTAACGGTTTAATGTACCCTGATTTCATAATGCTGTTTTATAAGCATTATGAACTTCACTGTTCAAAAAAATTCTCTTGAGTAAATGGATTCAGGTTTAAAATTGGAATGGAAAAAGTGTTTTCTAAAATCTTAGCTCTAACAAGATGTCTGATATAGTTGACAGATCAAACAGTCTGAAAGAGAGTTGAAACACAGAAATATTTCAAATTGAACCGAGCATTTTAAAAAATAGAATATTTAAAAAAAATTCCATGTCTCTCCAGGGATCTCAGCCCTCTTCCAAGACCAGTTGGATCAGATGGAGCAATAGGCATTTTTGTAAAAGTGTATATGTATGTGTGTGTGTGTACATATATATGTATATATGGGGAAATCTGTATATCTGTCTATCTTTCTATGTTTCTCAAGATCGTGACCATGTGGATTTGTTAAAGGAAGATAGAGAATGTGAAGAATTTTTTCTGGAATCCTGGTGAATAAAAAACTCACTTTGCATGGAGATAAGTTTTGATATAACTCACAATGTAGACATTGTAGATTCTCTTCTAAGAAAACAGGTTCAAAACATAAATATTCCTTTCATATATCAGTTCTTCATTGGATAAATTTGTATAAAACAATGGTCAGTTTTGTATCTTCCAATATTAAACAATGTATTTCTTCCTCAATAATAGCATTGGCAAATCTACAGAATCTAATATGAATTGAGGTACAATTCTTTTTAATAAAGTCTCATCATTTATAGAGTTTTCTGATACTTTCTAATGAAAACATAACCAAGAATACTGAAGACTAAGTTGAAGAGTAAGCATACCAGTTGGATATTGTTTTAAGAGGTCTATATTCAATATTTCTGTTTTGCAATATATTTGTGATTTGGATGGCATCAAAGACAGAAGAATTAAGAAACCCACAATTCCTTTGCTGACTGGTATGGCCTGAATGTTGGGATCTCACAAAAATTCATGCTGAAACTTAACTCCCAAGGTGATGGTATTAAGAAACTTGAGAGGTGATTACATCACAAAGACTCTGCCTCATCGGTAGGGTTAGTGTCCCTCTTAAAGGGTTTAAGGAAATGAGATTAACACCTTGACTTTTGAGTTTCCAGTCCCCAGAACTGTGAAAAATAAATTCTTATGATTTATGAATTACCCATTCTGAAGTATTTTATTGCAGTTTGAGCAGTACCACACTGTCCATTAAGCATTTCAATGTCCTGAGTTTTCATAATTGTTTTGGTCAATGAACCAGAGAGAAGCCTTGGGGCACTTTGGTGAAGACTAGCGACACTGGTCTTCAGTGTCCTCATCCCTCTTCCTGTGCTCCCTCTTGTTGTTCACTGTTACAGTGTCCTTCATGGGTGATCTAGTAATTGAGAGTTTGCTCTCATCTTCCTCAGTGAGAGCTCTCACCCTCAAAACTTGGCAGTTTCTGCTGGGGGTATTGCTCAAGTTGTAGAATACCTTTCTTGGCAAGCAGGAGACCCTGAGTTCAAACCCCAGAACTGCCAAAAATTTGACAGTTTCCCATCTAAATCCCTTACAATCACAATGGAAAACAAAAGTAAACTGATATATTCACTGGCTTTAAAATTTAACAGGTTCAAAATGTTTTTATCTGATTCTCTTCTTCCCAGATGACCAACCATCACAGGAATAGGAGAATAAGTACCATGGAGATTATAGGAATAATGGCAAGGGAGGAAGTGTTTGGGACAAAGTTTTCAGTGCTCCTAAAATCAGTACATTAAAGGGAACTATTTTTTAAGGAGTCACACTTTTTATGTGGATGCTAGGCTTGGAGGAAGATTAACACTTTCCAGTCCTTAGCACCACTTGCCTATTACTCTGCTGATATTCCCATTCAATTTACTATGGCAACCACCCCAGTTGACTGTGTCCTGCTATCTCACCATTCTTGGAGTTTGGAGGAAGAGGAGTTCCTTCAGGACCAACTTACAATAGAAAACTTAGAGTAAAATCTTACTACTATGTTCCTTAACTTTTCAGCTGTGATCTCAATCCTGTAAGCATCAGTTTCTGCCAGCCTGCTTTCTCCTGTGAGTACTTACCTCCACTGTCTTTACCTGGACAAAAGAAACTGGCTGGCTGGCAATTGTCCCCAGAGGTTTGCTAAAAAGTGAAGGATGAAAGAGCAGAGGATTTATTTTTAGAATTTGTATGCTTTTAATGAGGAAGAGGAAGTTTTGTGCAGCACCACAGGTCCATATACTAACAGCAAAGAAACCTGCCTTTTCATACTGCAAGCAGAATTCTAGCAAATAAGGAACAGAAGAGACATTCACCTACACTGTAATATGACTTGTTATTGTTTTCTTGCTGGACTTTAGAAGTGACATGTAGCAATGAAGCCACAAAATGTGATTGTAACAACTCCTTTCAAGCTATCTCAGTTTCTACAATGATTGCAACATGTCCATAAAATGTGAACTTATGATTTGCTTTTCATTAGAAAATAAATTTGATAAAGAAGGAGCTAGTTCTGAACATGAAAAGTGATAAAAAAGGCAAGACAGGTCACAGTGAACTCAATCTTTCACTCACTACCAATGGATCAACTTACTTTGTGCAAAAAATATAACACTTGAATGTTTATGATGAATTTTAGATATAGTAGCACATTTAATCATCCAAATAACTTCACAAAGTCAGCATGAGACCCAGAGAAGTTGTGTAACTTGCCAGTGTTTATAATTGTTTGGAATATGCAAATAAGTTTCTTCATTCAAGAACATAGCAAGGCAAAATCCCCACTGAACATCGAGTAGACACTTACACAATGAAGAACGTGAGTGTAAAACAGGTCATGTTAGGGAGAGGATATTATTGGAAGAGGTGGGGTAAAGGAGGGTGAATATGAATGATGTACTTTGCATGCATGTATGAATATGGAACACTGAAACCTGTTGAAGTTATGGGGTAGGAGGAAGAATAATGGCCAGGATGAACCAAATCCAGGTAAAATATATATGTATATGGAAATATCACAATGAACCCCACTTTATAACTATCATATACAAATAAAATATTTTTAACAAAGAATTTTTATTTCGGGAGCAATCCCATTTGAAAATTGTGATCATAGTTCACCAAGATAAGCCAAGCTCGAAAAGCCAAGTATCACATTTTCATTCATATATGGATACTAGACCTAAAATGGTAAAAAATAATGGTAAAAATAATGGGATATGAGTTTAAAAGGGTGACTGTGTAGATAGGATGTGATGGTCAGTGGAGAGGGGAGTAGGAGAGGCTACTTAGGGTGAAAAGGATTGAAGTACATTTATAGGTATATGTGTATGTTTGTATATATGTACATATATGAAGATACTGTTCAATAAAGAGAGGAAGGAGAGGTCAGGGAATAGAAAACTATTCTAAACTTGTCTAAAGTACACTGGAAGCATCTATGGAATTATCACATTGAGACCTCCTTGTACTACTAACGTATGCTGGTTTTAAGAATATACTACTTAAAATTAAGATCATTGAAGACTGAAATTACACATATTCTATATTCTCCTGGCATCATAACAGATATTAAGAAAATATTGTGTTTATGCAGCCATGAAGAAGAATGAAATGTTATCATTTGCTGGTAAATGGATGGAATTGGAGAACATCATTCTGAGTGAGGTTAGCCTGGCCCAAAAGACCAAAAATCGTATGTTCTCCCTCATATGTGGACATTAGATCAAGGGCAAACACAATAATGGGATTGGACTTTGAGCACATGATAAAAGCGAGAGCACACAAGGGAGAGGTGAGGATAGGTAAGACACCTAAAAAATTAGCTAGCATTTGTTGCCATTAACGCAGAGAAACTAAAGCAGATACCTTAAAAGCAACAGAGGCCAATAGGAAAAGGGGACCAGGAACTAGAGAAAAGGTTAGATCAAAAAGAATTAACCTAGAAGGTAACACCCACGCACAGGAAATCAATGTGAGTCAATGCCCTGTATAGCTGTCCTTATCTCAACCAGCAAAACCCCTTGTTCCTTCCTATTATTGCTTATACTCTCTCTTCAACAAAATTAGAGATAAGGGCAAAATAGTTTCTGCTGAGTATTGGGGGGGGGAGAGGGAGGGGGCAGAGTGGGTGGTAAGGGAGGGGGTGGGGGCAGTGGGGAGAAATGACCCAAGCCTTGTATGCACGTATGAATAATAAAATAATAAAAAGAAAGAAAATATTGTGAGTAAAACTTAAAATAGTTAATTTAGCAACTTCTTTGAGAAGTTGAGAAATGCATGTAAATTGGAAAAGGGTCTTGGTCTTGGTGTGGGACAGATGAAGATGACTAGGACTCTTTCTTTTTTGTTATTATTGGTTTTGGGACAGAGTCTCACTATGTAGCCTAGGTTGATCCTCAAGCTTCAGCTTCCTGAGTGCTAGGATTACAAATATGTTATCATGCTCAACTTTTTTTTGTTTATTTTCATTTTTTGTTGTTGTTGTTTTGAAACAGGGTCTTGCTATTTAGACCAAGGGGGCCTCAATTTCTCAATTCTCCTGCCTTTACCTCAGTGTTGGGACTACAGGTCTACACCAGGCCCAGCCAGGGCTCTATTGCAATAGACCTTCAAATTGTTTATCAAGGTTTATCGTCTATTTGAAGTAAAATGACTAATTTTGAATTTCTTTTGACTCCAATCTCAGTTTTTTTCTTTTCTGTTTGTTTGTGTTGCTTTATTTTTTCTGTGCAGAGTGTTGAACCTAAGGCCTTGTGCCTGCTAAACAAGGGTTCTACCCCTGAGCTGCAACTCCAGTTAATCTTGCTTTTGTAATGCATTAAGTGGTTTCTTTAAATTTTAAATTCCAAGTTTTACTAGAGAGATAGACCAAAGAATCAGAAATTTTCTACTACAGGATCATAAAAGCATAGTTTAAAAAACCGAATTGTTGAAGGAAGTTTTAGAATAGAAAAGAATCAGAGGATAAACTAAAATTTACAAATGAAGTTTTGGGATCCTGTTATTCTTTGAATTTGAAAATGTTTCATGACTCTTTCTCTTGTCAATAAAAGCAATGTCTTCTTTTCGTTCTCAAGTTCCACCACAACCTAATGTCACCATTGAGTTCCAAACTCAGAAATCACATCTCCTATGAAGCCTTCTATACTTCCCCAGAGATTAATTCTCTCTATCCTTGTCATGGCTACTTCCACTGAAGTCATATAACGTTTACAATATTTAGTATAATACTCGATTTAATATTAGAGCATTCTATGTTGTCTGCACAGTTTATTTCTATGTACAGAAACTATTGTGTGCAGACTGGACAAGATCTTTATGTTCATTTTTGTTGTCTATTTTGTTTTTATTTTTCTGTTTTGTTTTGGGGGCTGGGGATTAAACCCAGGGCACCACACATGCCAGGCAAACATTCTGTCACTGAGGTGCAATCTCTATGCAGTACAGGCTGGCTTTGAATTGGCCTCTGACTCCACCTCCTCACTGCTGGGATTAAGACATTCACCACCATGCCCAGCTAAAATACAGTTTTTAAATAATAGCAGTGTGGAAACGAATAGATACAATGCATTTTTAACAGAATTTTTTTTGGGCTATACATGGGATAAATCTAAGGTACACATATTAGACAAGTGATCTACCACTTGAGCCACACCGCAGCTATAAGCAATGCATTTGTAGAGGTATGAGCACATCAAAATTTAATTACCAACTGTTTTTGTTAATGGCATTATACAAAGTTTGTATAAACAATCCATCTTTCACCTTTTCTTTTAGGGAGACCTCTTTAGAGATTCACAGGTTGAACAGAATTCAATTTAACACCTTTTTGTTTTCATTTCCTTTTTTGTTTTTTTGGCAGTACTAGTGTTTGAGCTCAGGGCCTCATCCTTGCTAGGCAGGCACTGTACCACTTGAACCATTCCTCCAGCCTGTTGTTTTTGCTTTCTGACAAAGATACTAAAAATGAAGCTTCAAGTCATAATAACAATAGTGGAGCAGAACAACTTACAAACTGAGTCATGAGCTTCTGATTACCTAAAAGTGTGGACAGACCATAATACAAAGAAATACCTGAATGAGGTGAAAGGAGAAAATTGAGGGAAACACACTTGGGTAGGATCACTGCAGAAAGGAAATGACAGGAGTGAGCTCTGCCATGTCATTTTCTCCCTTAGATATTGAGAGTTCATGTGTCCAACAAGAGTGGTTTCTATAATAATCAAGAAAGCTGTGTGGCTCCTGCTAGATTTTAAAATCACTGAAATATTTGGCTACAAGGAAGATGCTATTTTGGGTTCATGAAAGACAACATGGAACTAAGATTTAATGACACCAGCTCTGTGATCAGAATCACTCCTTGTATTGAGGACTACTGGCTTAAGTATAGCTGCCTTTGGCAAGTCCCAGTGAGCAATAAAGTTTCATTGATACAAGGGAGAAGGTGTGAAAACCAAGCCTTGGATAATTTATAAAGGATACCTGATACCAAAACATTCTCTTAAGTTTTACTGAAATTCTCTTTTCCAATCAAAATACTACAAAGTTATTGAAATATTTAAATTGCCTGATTTTGGCACAGGCTTTTCCAGATTCTCTTGGACGCTTTTCTATTTTGTGCCTCCATTTTGACTTACATTAAGCGAGGCAATCTGCCCAACTCCATTACAGTGCAGAAAAGGAAAAGATTTCTTTTCCTCACCCACTGTTAAATTCATTGATATTAAACTCACTTATAACAAAAGACAGATTAACAAGAGACACATGCAAATTAATTTAACATGAGTTTTATTTGACATGAGTCATCAGAAATGAAGACTAAAGAAATGGAAACTTCTGAATTTTTTTCTGCTGTGTTTGATTAAAAAGTGGGTGATCAAGGAGAGGTATGATTGGACAAAGGTGCTGTGATCTAACCGTAATAAGCTGGTTTGTGTGGGGAGATTTGCAAAGCCTGTTCATTGAGACTCATCTCTGTATCCTTGTGCTTTTAGATATAAGAATATTCCCTTGCTCTGGGTAAAGAGGGTCTCAAATGAGGGTCTCATGACCTGCATTAGTGGAGAAGGGCAGAGAGTAATTTTTCTGGGCTTTGTGACCTGCCTCAAGGATGAGGAGTAAGGGGAACGTGAGAGTGACTCTCTTGTGCCAAGGTGCTATGTTTTGGGGTATCATGTCCTGAACTGCATCATTATCATTGTAGTGAGAGCCAAAAGAATAAATGTGGAAGAGAAATAAATTCTAAAAAACACATGAACAACTATTTTCAGCTACATGGTAATTTATTCTTCAAAGATATTAATGATCCCCCAAAGGTGTAAGAGAATGAAGCAATGAGGAAAGAAATTTGGATGTTATTTAACTATTTTTCAGTTTGTCTAGAAATAGCAATTTAAAGGAGGTGAAATATAACATTGTCTATAGCATTTATGGGATAAAAAATGATCTTCAAACCAATTCTAAATTATTAGTCTGACTATTTAAGTACGCATTCAACTTTTTGGGAAGAAAAAATTCTCTATTTAATGACTTCCCATGACACATGGAAGTTAATATTGTAGGACTTCCCATTACCATGAGAGTTGATATGAAGCACAGATTACTTTCAAAAAGCCATACCTCATGCATCCTTGAAGAAAATGATAGTGACATTAAAAACATGTTTTTTGCTTGTTCATTTTGCCTTGGGCAGAGGAAATCATTGGTTGTATTTACACCTCACCAGGACAGGCCACTGATTTTTTTTCTTTAAATCAGGTAAGAAAGTTAGCATTGTTTGAGGAAATCATTGGTTGTATTTACACCTCACCAGGACAGGCCACTGATTTTTTTTCTTTAAATCAGGTAAAAAAGTTAGCATTGTTTTAAGGAAAACAGAACAAAACTCAATGAGTTGGATTAAGAACTGCTTTCTTTCATTTTGCTTCATTTCTTATTCCAGCCTACTAGCTGGGTTACATAAATTAAGTGAACTTGCCCCAAAAGGAAAGAATCTGTGTGGTGGAGGGGTTTGGTTGGAGTTTTCCCCTTAGTACAGTCTCTGATTTAATCTCACAAGGAACAGAACTAGTTGGGTCTGTGAGATATTGGAAAAACAAGGCTATTGCACCTCAACAAAAGATGGAAAGAAAAGCAAAAATTTGTGAATTATCTTCAATAAATAATGAGGAAAAATACAAGAAAAGGAGGAAATGCCATAAAATGTGGGGAAGATCGTGGTCCTGCCCCTTGCCTGGCAATTATTATGTTAATTATTGCATTATATAAAGTAAAACATGGTTGAATTATCTCTTATGAACTAAGAAATCATTGATATTACCTTTTTCCATTGGGGAGGGATTTCGTTTATTGTTGGCTTTTAAGTTTTGTTCCTACTTTGCAAGTTGATAAGTGTGTGAGAATAAGATATATCTGTGTTTTGAGTGCCTCTAATATATGGACATAGTTACAAGATGTATTATAGGATCTGTGTACAATAAAGCAAAAATCCTTGTCCCTTAAGATGTTTTTGGTACATAACCTCATAGCCCTGACTTTAGAATAATAGTTACCTTTTCCTTAAATTATCCTTCTTTGCTACAGTTGAGGTAATTCAGAAAAATTGAATTGAATTTTTGGAAGTGACACCCACATAGCTCTTGATGACTTAGGGATGCTGTCTTATCCCTCCTTTCATGCAGGATTATCATTAATGTTTTCCAGGGAACCCAAGGGCATCCATGCAATAGCTCCTTAAATCTTTTCCTTTACAAAATAACCAGCCAGAATTCTTGGGATGGGCTAAGAGAGAGTCAGAGACATTAGGATTCTCCAATGCACTAATTGATTTAGCAGCAGTTTAAAACAGTGTTGAGCGTTGTCAGAAATACTCCTTGGAGGTATTAAATCAAGTTTCCTGAGATGGATTGCATGCTAACCACATACTATCTAAAAATCTCAAGGGCTGTTTATTGTTGTGCAATTTATGAGCGTCTCGTTAGAGGACTGCACATCAGCTTCCCTCGAGCCCAGGAAGAACACAGACAAATAACATGTAAACTCTATTGAACAATTCATTATATTATATTGTGGAAACCTAAGCGCTGTGTGGAGATAACCCTTTTATGCATGCTGCCTTATTGAACAGTAATCACTCTGTAATGCTTCAGATATTTAAATCATATTTATAATAACACATATTAATGTAACATCCCTCATAAAATTCTCAAGGCATTTTATGGGGTATATAAACCATGGGAAAATACAAAATTTTAAAATGCAGATATACCTACCCTGGGGTCTTTGAGACAACCTAATGAGGAATATATACAAAATCCCAGGCTGACAGTTTAACTATTTAAAGAGCATATAGAATAACTCAAACACATTTTAAGATATTGCTGGTTACAAACTCGTTCTTTACCTAAATATTTGGCCAGGTTCAGTTTTACTGTTATGGCTAGGAAGAAAGGGGGATTAAAAATGTTTAGAACATTTTCAATCAAAGCTTTCAAATTCATATGTCTGAAAATCAATCACCTATTTGAATTCATAGGTTCTATAAAATTGCATTATTAGAGCAAAGGGGTTAATTTTAAGGCAAGTGAAGGCAATTATCTTGCCTAGATTTCATACAATGCTTTGCATCTATGTGCCTGATAGATAATTCAATAGTTAGTTGTTGGCTGACTAATCTGTTTATCCAGAAGGAAATGAAGTGAAGATTCTAAGAATATCCATGAGGATATGAAAATATTCTGTCCCTTACACAATACCACAGGTAGGCCATAGGAGGTCTAGATTGATCTAGTTGCTTCTCTTGAATTTTCTTTTTGCCTTTAACATGCTTTCATCTATGCTGAACTGCAAGAAGAATCACCCTCTGGTCCTCAATGTTCACTCCCCAAGGATTTCAACATTTAGTGATCACTTTGCTATACACTTAATAATATCTATTACTTTAGGGTTTTGTTTTATTTTGCTTCCCCTCCCCCACCCCCACATTTTCTTATTTGTAGCCTTCAAAACAGAATTAAAGAGCTAAGTAAAAATGCAACAACGAAACCCTTGACTTTGTACAACCAATACACAAAGCAAAATACAGTGTATTTTTTGCTCATATTTATCCTGATTTCATATGAGTGATATACAAGTATTTCTTTTTCTGAAACTTAAGTGTTCAAAAGTCATATGGAAGAGAGAAAACAAGGAGAGAAGAACTTTCTGAAATATGCCAGCCTTACCATTAGTGACTAAGCCACCAACCATAGTCTTTCACTTTCTTTCATTGACTGGGTTTGTTCTATTGTATACCTACTTTGTTCAGGGACTAGGAAACACCAGAGAAAGGAATAGAATCCATGTACGACAGCCAACTCCCAAGTTCTTCAGTAGCTGTTCCAGGTCAGAAGCCTTTCTTCACAACACCATCTGCATCACACTAATAAAACTTTGAATGTTTCACACGAAGGGCACATTACAGTATGAATAAATGGTTTCCTTTTTGTTGGGAAAGAATGTAACCCAGCAGGTATCAGTTATTAGCATTGACATTCAATTGTTTAAATATAATAAAATTTTTCTCAGTGGTATCCCGCAGGCTGTCTAGTTCTGTATTCTTAACTTTCGAGAAAGCTGTTCAATCTAGAAGTCTGGTCACTAGCGTTGCTCTACTCTGAGTTGCAGTGCAAACCTTTGTCTGAAAAATGAGGCTTTCTGGAAATACAGCTTAGCTCAAGTCTAACTGCTCTTTCCCGAGAGCAGATAAGCAGCCGTGTTGTTTTAACTGGAGTTGTCTATGCCACTGATCTCAAATTTGCTTAAGTTCTGGACACCAGTCCTTGGAGTCAAAATTTGAAATCACAGGAAAGGTTAAAGATACCTCCAGCAGTCCTGTAACTTCAATATTCTCAATTCACTCTGGACCATCATTTTTATATGATTCCTGGGGATGACTACCTCAGTTACTGTGATTCATTCAACAGCTATTCATTGATGATCTGCTAGGGTGAGGTTCTGTGCCAGGTGTTGGGAATTCAACAAGAGCACACAATACCTAAGTGTGTGGGTAACTTCAAATCTAAGCACTTTGAATGATATGGGGGGGGGGGGGAAGATGATATAGAAATACATAAATTCAGATGTAAGTATTGAGATCTCCAAACCAACCTTATGCCTATTTGACTCAGTAAATTGGGTAGACATTGGCTGTGTGTGCTTTCTTGTTTTAATAAAATAATCAACCTTCCACTTAAAACACTTAAAATTGAGAGCAATTTGAATGATGTTTCTGAATTAAAGGGAGTGACATTTCATTAAGTGCTCTGTCTATGAACATGTACCAAAGGTCCCAAATGGCTCAAGATCCACAGGAGTCTCCCGCATAGATTTCAGGGGTCCAGTTTCTTCCCATTGATGGTGTCATTCTCACTCCTTTCAAAGTTTTCCCTGACAGCCATTTTGAATACATAATTATCCATCAAAAAATAAGTCAGAGAGACTTCTGATAGAGGTTTTCGCCTGGTGCTCTGTTTGTGGACAGCACTCCAGGGAAGCTATGCATGACAGGATGTTTGTTTGATCAACAAACTCATCCTTATTTGTGTTTTGGGATCAAACCAGAGTCAGCCTCCTTCTTTCATTATAGGACATCTTTTAAAATGTTTTAACTCAACTGGAATGTCCCTCTTAATCTTTCTATGAGACAATGCCTGGAGTTTTATGTATTTATTTATCTGTTTATTTGTTGTGGTTCAGACATTCCAGCATTATGATGACTGCTTCTGTGATTTAATTCAGGTAACTTCACATTTCTCTGTTTTTGAAGGATGTCATTGATGAACCTTCAAAGGTGGAGAATCTGTCATATTGCCTTCAATCTTGTCTGGAATGTTTCCATAAGTTTCCTTTAATTATTTGACCAATAATCCCTAAAATGATTATTCATGGATGTGGAACAAAATGTGGGCTCTGGGGTGAGAATTTCTGGATTCATACCTGAGCTCTGCTGACTGCTGGTTCTGTAACCTTAAACCAATGCTTAACTTTTTCCAGGTCTATTTTGGAACATGTAAAACGGGGAATGAGAAGTAAAACACCTGGCGCATATAGCTGTTGTGAGAGAGACTGCAGTAAGTGAGGTAAGGTAGTAAGCACCCAGATAAGGATGAGAATATGGTAAGCACTGTAATAATTATGAGCTACTTACATTAACACCAAGGATTCTTTCAGAAATAGTGAATAATCTGATTTCTAACTCAGATAAAAAAGAGTTTCCTTTTTGCTATGATGCTTTTTTAAGTTGTGAATTCCTTTGTCTAAAACTATGCAAGTTTGATGGTTTCCTTTGAAATCAACTTGTGATTTACTTCAACATTTGAAAAATTAGTTGAATTCTGAACATAATAACTTATTCCAAATGATCAAGCATAATTTTTTTAAATGCCATCTTCCCAATGTACACAGGTTTGATTCATATAGGATAAATACCCATAGCAGAATTCTTTTTTATAAGACTATATGCTATTTACAAATATTTTCATTTTTTCCAAAACAGTCCTTGAGTTTAAATGAAGAAGAATTATCCACAGCTGGTGGGTAAACTGAGGAATTGAGGATTTAAGTGAATTGTGACCATCTTGCTACTTAGAAGTATAATATTACGAAGACATTCCTATTTCCTGTGGAATTTCAGTATGATTGCTCCTAAGACTATTTAGAATAAGAAATCATATATATTCCATAAATCCTGAAAGACAGTCTGTGGAGGAAATGAGCAAAACATCAGGTAAAGAAATAAAGTAGTTGGCATTGGTTAAAGCTTAAAAGAAATAGGACACAGGCTGCCAAAAAAACAAAGAGTAAATGACATAGAAAGTAGTTAAACAAGGATATTAAAATATCACCAGTAAGAGCGAACACAATGTGAAAACTGAGTGTGAAATTTGTGTGACTTGAAGTGGCCAAGATATTAAATTCATTTAAAAGAATCTCTTTGGTATAAAAGAAGAAATTGGGCTGCCAAGTCATAAAAATCTTGCAAAAACATATTTCAACTGAAAAACCTATGTGCAGAGTACATTTTCACTTAAGCGTAAATCAGCATGGCCAGATGACAGGGATCATGAGTATGAATGGAAATGGTAAGTGTATTTTCAAAGCCTCTTAAAGTGTTTTCAGATACCTCATCCAGTCACAGAATGTCCTAGGAACTGTCTTCTGGGCTGATATTTCCCTTCTCAATCACTCATAATTAGTAGTTCAGTAGAAAGACCTATTTGTAGTCAACCACTCATTGTCTGAATGAAAAGGCCAGGTTCAAGTAATCCAGAGACCATACTGCTCCAGATTTTAACAAAGCTGCAGCACTGCAATTGTGTTTATCCATGAAATGGCTTGTGTTGGTAGATTTAGGCTTTGCATATCTCAACATCCAACCTAACTATACAGACTTTAATCTTTCAAATCAATCAAAATAATTATTTTTTATCTGAACATATATAATACACATGCACTAAATCAGCTGCTTAATTTTCAGGCTCTTGGAGAACATATTGTCCTGGATGGAACTTGCAAATCTAGGACAACAGAACCAGAAAACTGAGTGTGGAACTTTGTCATGCCAATTTGAATGGATCACCTCATCTAGTCTTTGTTTCCTCATCTTTAAAATGTTAATATCAGTCAGGACAGGATAAGCTGTGCTGTGATAACAACCTATCATCAAAACACAGTGATTCTTCATGGTAGCCACTCAAGGACCCTGGCGTATGGAAGATGTACCTTCATGTTTTTATGATTGCTGCAGAAGAAAATTTGTTTGGTATCTCTGCCTGAAAGTGGTATATGTTACTTTTTCTCAGGTTTCATGGGTTAAAGCCAGTCATGCAACTACCTCTAACTTCAAAGGAGTGTAATAGTGCAATTCTATCACATGTCTGAATGGAGAAAAATAGATTATTTATAAGCAGCCCTCTTGGCTACCTATCAATTCTCTGGAATAAATGGAATTGCTTATTTGAAACTGCATGTGATACAATATGCTTAATCAATTACTATATTTTGTCTATTTATATTTTTAAAGAAAAGAGAAATTCAGTATTCTACTTCATTGAAGCAGAATGCCTAAACATATTTAAGTTCAGATCTTATTGTAATTTCATCTCATTTGTATACACAAAGACCGAGGGATACTTGAAACTGTCTGAAAGCAGGAAACAGCTCCATTCTTAAAAATTAAGTTACAGTTTTTAATTTAAAAAGTTGAAAAAATTTAAATTACCAACATTAATATTAAATGAAGAAATAAGATGGAAAAAATTAGAACCTTTTCTTCTTAAATTTGCTTAAGTATGTGGACCTACTTTTTGACCTCCACTTGATTTATGTTTGTGACTATAAAGTAAATTTGAGAATAGAGGTTCACTTTTCTGCAGACAAAATTACCAGGATAAATTACAGCAAAAATTAGTCAGAGGTGCTATGTTTAAAAAGAAAATGAGTTGTTTGGCTTACTTTGAAAGTCTTCAAATCACTCCTATTTCTGTCCCTTCAATTTCCAGTGCAAAGAAAGTTCCAAGCATGCAGACAAAAACATCCCAGAGATCACATCCCTTGCAGGCAAAGGCTGCCAAAATAGGCAGACTCTACCCGGATCAACCTCCACAGCAGACAATGAAACCACAGAGAAGCTAGTCTCCACCCAAGTCATTCCTTGTCTGCTTCCATCCTTGGTTGATGAATGATTTTTGGTGGTACTGGAGTTTGAACTCAGAGCTTCATGCTTGTGAGGCAGTCACGCTACCATTTGAGCCACACCTCTAGCTCTTTTAGCTCTGGTTATTTTGGAGGTGGAGTCTCCCTCTTTGACCAGGTCAGCCTGGACCATGTCCCACCCTCATTAGGATGACAGGGGCATGCCACCATGCCCAGTCTTTTTCCATTGAGATGAGTTCTCACAAATATTTTTGCCCTGGCTGGCCTGGAATCATGATCCTCTCAATCTGAGCCTCCCTTTTAGCTAGGGGTAACAGGCACACACCACCATACACAGTTATTGGTTAAGATGCATTCTCCAAACTCTCTCCTGGCTGGTTTTGAACCATGAGCCTGTTGTTCTCAGCCTCCCAAATAGCTAGGATTACAGGCATGAGCAACCTGCGCCCATCAGTTAATGAAAATGAGTCTTTAGTTGAGTACCGTGAAAATATGTCTAGGCAAACTGTGTGTATATTCAGCTCTGTTCTTGTTGAGAGTAATGTTACCCTATTTAGTAGGAAACATACCTTTGTCACTTACATGAGAAAATCACTAAATCCCTCAAACTCTCCATTTTCTTGTCAGTCACATGGGTAAAATATTTCTTGCCTACACACTTTCAAAGATTTGGATGAGAGTCAAAGGAAAAAATGTTTTTAAAAGTAATTTGTACAATCAAATAAAACATGAAAACAGTAAAAAAATCAAATAAGGCCAGATTTTCTCTAACAATGTACCCTTAATCTTTGTTTTGCTTTCTACACATGTGAAATGACTTTCCCCCAGATGGCATGATATGAGGTACTATCCTCAGGGTATTAGACAGCTGACCTCTTGTCTTTTCTTCCTACTCCAGAAATTTCAGCATAATTCAAGTGAACAGAAATGATATTATGAGAATAAACTGGATTTCACCCATTTTTGAATGCATGTAACTTATAGACTATGGATTTTTGTTCAGTTAATTATTTGTGACTTATCTCACAGTAGATTACAGTCTATTGATGGATCTAGACTCTGTGGAAGGAAGTCACTTTGTAATCAGTTAAGACAGAAAGGCATCATTACTACAAATGAGTGTCACACACACTCTGATTTGACAAAAGGAGGTGGTGTTTTTAGCATCAATTGTTGACTCACAGGGATGAAGTAGCAGTAGAGACCATGGTGGCAGTATTGAAGGCAGCATCCCAACAATAGCTAACAGTGACTCCTAAGGGAGTCAGTGTTTGCCCAAGCATAAGACTCTGGCAGGTCTCATTACAGGTTGAATAAATGATAGTGTGTGAGAGAAAACAAGGATGGATGTCAGGTTGTAGGTACCAATGGAGCTCTCACAAAGGGCTTCAGTCATAAGAAGGGACAAAGTACACAGACATTCACCCTAACACGTCTTCACCTTCCATCACATCCAAAGAAAATGACTATTTTAGACCCTAAACTGAATTGAGCGTTCTCCCCTTGCATCTTGTTATTGTACCTTTTTCCTGTCTAGTCGTAATTTGCACCAAAAACAACATGTGAGGACTTTTACTTAGGATATACCCTGTGGCTCCAGCACATGCTCATTATAGAGCTGCTAGCACTCAGAGGTTGGCAGCCTTACTTAATGGAATAACAGATAGAGAGCAAGAATAATAGCTCCCTTGTCTCTCAGTCTATTAATAGTGGAACCATTAATATTGTAAAATGACTGGTAATAAGAATATTTTAAGGGAGGAAAAGCCTTTGCAATAAATGAACTTTTATAGCTAAAAGGCTTGTTAGAGCATAAGTCTAATGCTTAAGAAAACAGAGCACTAGTTTATGGAATACACATGTTTATTATTTGTTATTATTGTTTGTTTACTGTTATTCTTTTCCAAAAAAGATGTTTAGTCATTTCTCTTATGTCCAAAAAATACATGGTAATGCATGACCTAGGAATATATTTATATAACATCACAAACATTTTCCATGGCAACAAGCCTTGTCAAGCTATCAACTGTTATGAGACAGACTCCTGAACAGTTCCCAAACAAATATAATTCTAATATAGAAATGAATAAGATTCCTGCTGTTCTATAGTGATATCTAATATTGAATCCACAAACATACAGGATTTCACACCAAAAAAACAGAAGAAGATGATTTGCTTCCAAGATGAACACCAGATAAGTGTGTCTTTGACAGATGAAAGTTGTCGTTGTCTAGGCTCCACTTACCTGGACATTGTTTATTGTCAGAAGATTGTGCCTATTTTATTGAAGTCCTGGGGATTTTTCTCAAGCAAACATGTTTCTCAAACAGTTAAAACTCAACAAAAGTTTTAGGCACATAACAGTCAAATAGCACTATCACCTGGTGAGAATTATAGATTAGAAATGCCTTCTCATTCCAATTTTCCTGTACTTCCTCAGGGTCTAGAAAGCTAAAGCAAAACAGAACTTCAGTCTAGTCCTTTGGTAGATGAATAGATAATAGATGAGTGAGTGATGGAGAGATGAATGCATGGACTGATAGATCTATCTCATGGTAAGACAACACACTGCTATCATTAAGCCCACAATATATCATATATTTTAATAAGTTAATTAGTATGTAGGTTTTGTAGTGCAGTTATTAAGCTTTTGTGAAAGATAAGATTAAAATCCGACTGTGAATCTTTTACCCTAGAAGACATTTGCTCTAGAGCTGAGAAGACCTGGATTCTTGTCCTGGTTCTGCCATTGTTTTGACTAGCTATGCTAGGTAACAAATCTCTGTGAAATGTAATGGATTAAAAAAATATCTCTGGTGTTTCTGTAGATTAGGGGGATTCCACTAAACCCTGTCTTGGGGATGAACACCCTTATACTCCATTTCTTCCAGGGTTGGGACATGAATCAGCTGGACTTTCTCTATGACTCAAAGCATCATCCTCTCCACATGGCCTCTTTATGTGGTCTCTCTTTCAGCACAACCAGACTTTTTAATGGGATTTCAGGCACACAAAGCAGAAGTTGCTAAGTCATCTTAAGGCACTGGCCTGGAAGTAGCACAGTGTCACTTCTGCTGAATGCAAATTGTCACAGTGGATCACAGATTCAAGAGGAAAGGACCCTAGAAGAGCATGTCCACTACTAAGTGTGTTTCATTGGTAGCCACCAATGTAATGGGCTTTTTCTTTTCTTTATTCATTTATTCATATGTGCATACATTGTTTGGGCCATTGTAATGGTCTGTCTTAGCACAAATTCTGTGACCTCAACTGTCAGTCTAAGAGGTTGGACTAGTTAAAGTCTACCTTTAAAAGTCCAGTACTCTCATGGTCTTTCAATACAGTATAATATTTTAGGAAAATTGACTCAAAAACCCATCAAGTCCTAGAGTTATTTTCAAATCTACACTGAACATCCCTTGTGTCTAAGAGAACGGGCATGGAGCTCAAATGAGTACATCTTATATTTGTTCTTACCCTATAGTCTGTATTTCAACTGATGGTACCATATACTCCCAGTTATCCTTGCCAGAAACCTGGAAATCATTCTTGACTCTTCTTATAAACAACATCCACCAATCAGTAGTCACAATACTATCAGGAAAATACTATTGCAATGCCCATTTTTCAAATGAGGAAAATAAGGCATAAAGAAAATATGACATAAGAGTGTAAAACATACCTGTTGTCACAGAGCTAATACATAGGGAAGACTTCTTCTTAATCATGATGCTGTGCTAAGAATGCTCTCTGGTTCCCAAAAGGGTGAAAACAATTAAAGTTAGATTTCACAATTCCAAAAATGTGGAGGGTTTTTTTTGAAAGTACAGTATACCTAATAGAGAATTTACAAGTTTTTCATCAATGGTGTAGCTCTAAGAGCATGACTTTAGAAAAGATTAAGGAAGACATCTTAAGAATAATTTATAGCCCTATCATCACACACATACTTGTTTTTAGGTAACTCTTACAACATAAATTCTACAGTGGCCTGTAATACAAAATCTATTTTATGGATGAGGAAGACTGAAATGTTTGCGGCCAAGGGTTCAGCCCAGGAGACCTGGCATTAGAAGCTAGTGTAGAAACTGCCTGTGACGAGGGGCTAATAATTAATTGGTTGCAGAAACTGGACATATGGCATAGGTTAAAATTATTTCGAAGGCTATGATTCTGAGGTCAGACTCTCAGTAACGCTGATTAATTTGTTGTTTTATATCTATTTTAGTTAAAACCACTGCAGAGGAATGAGGGTCATGTGCTACAAACTTTAACTGAATAGTTTGGAACTATTTTTAATACAATGTTTGTGTTGGGGGTACAGATAAGGTTCTTGAGACACTTGGAGAATATATAAAAGCTTTTCTGGAAATAAGGGAAACTATTCTTGGAAATTTTTTTTCTCTTAAGAGTGAAATAAATCAGCAAATTACTATTTAAAGCATGTGAATAATCCCCTTTCCCCAACTTTTTTCAAATTATTTGTTATGGCTTTGCATATTTTTTCCATGAATTTTAAGCACAATATCACAAAGCAAGAACAAGGAAGTTTTCAGAAGCCACTCGGAAGTTACAGTTTGGCCCATCACACTCTTGGTCTGTTTGTTCTAGGGCTGCTGTTTGACAGAGGCTTGTAAAGGCTATCCCTTGGGACAAGGAAAGAATTTCTTCCATGTTTGGTGTCTCCTGATGACATGCATTAAATACAAGTAGGAAAAAATTCACAAGAACAAAATAAGCACTTACCTAATACTCTCCCAAATTGATGCTTGTTCATTTCACTCAAAAATTGCTTAATTTGCGTAAATATTTCTCAGATCTGTCTTTGAATGTTTCCTAATTTTATTCCATCTTAATGTAAACTACCGTTTGGCTTATATTAACTCCTACACCATCCTAGCCTTCTGGCAATTTAGAAGGCTGCTTCTAAATCTGTCCATTGATTGCTATTAAATTTATGACAAAACATACATTAATAACAATGAAAGGGAGGAGATATCAAAATGTCTTTCCATTCAGTGCCCCAATATGAGTGTGGACAAGTATCCTCTTGCCATACATTCGTCTCAAGACATATAAGTCTCTAGGACAGAAAGAACAGATTGGTTAGGATGATTTGTCTGAACACTGGCTACCCTATTCCACATAAGCCTGCCAGAGAACTTTTCTCCTGATATTTCTGGCTCCATCTCAGGGAAGCCATACAAATTCTGCCACTGTGTAGTGCATGGTTTATTTGTGTTTTAATCAAAGATAGGTAAGTTCCTGAATTTGCTTTTCAAAGAACAGAAATACTTTTGGAATATTTTTCACCCAAATTCTGAAGCCTAAATAAGAATGAATATCTGAGTTGTGGAACCTTGGGCTGGAAGTGACTTCAGAAAGTATGAAGTCCTAGTCCTAAAGATCTATGTTTTTATTTAAGAATCCATCAAAGTCCAACCCTATGTCTTCTTCACTACTTCCATGTGGGCCAGCACTTCTTCTCACACTTCCCAGTTCACACCCGCACATGTCCACATGTGTGTGCGTGCACACACACACACACACACACACATACCTCTGCTGCCTAAGCAAAACACCACAGGTTTTCCAGACTGTTCCAACATCCCTTACAGCCTTATTTCTGCACATTCCCTTCCAGCCCATGTTCAGAGAAGCCAGAAGATTCACTTTGCACAAAAAGCATCATTTTTTCACACACCCTCACATATCTGTAACCCCTGTCCTTATACTCTTCTTCTGCTCCTTCCAGTGAGCTCCTGCTTACCATTAAGATACAAATTACATGCTACCTTTCTATGGGGCTTTTCCCAATACTCCCAGGACAAGTTAGTGTACAGCTACTCTGTGAGCCACTACCACCATGGGCATGAATGTCCATAGAATATGCCATGCTGAGTGTTGGCCCCAAGTTTATCTCTCCCACTGGACAGCAAACATAAAGTTCATAGCTCACATACATTTCTGTATGTAAGAAGGCAGTTCAATTATTCATTCATTCATTTGTTGAATAAACATGGTGTTAGTGCTGGCTTAGTATTTCAGAACATAATAGACATGGCCCTGCTGACGCAGGGATTATAACTTGGTTGGAGAGACAGACAGAAGACAAACACAAACACGAATATATAGTTACTATCTGTGATCTGTGCTTTTACAGAAAACAAGAGAACATAGGAAGTGAAGAGGAATGATTGGAAGAGCTAACTTAGATGAGTGAGAGGGATGGCAAGGAAGAAAATTCTGAGATGGTGACATTGAAGTTGGGGTCTGTTGGATGGGCAGGGGTTAAAAAGTGAAAGAAAGGATCTGAGTGAAGATCTGAAAGCAAGAAGAAGCTTGAGAAAGGAAGGAAATCAGGTTAGTGCAGCTGTAACTGAGTGAGTACAGGGAATATATTGTGGGGGAATGCAAGGGATAGGCAAGGTAGAGTCACAAAGAGTTCCCATGTCATCAAAAGTGCATTGGGAAGCCACCCAAGGATTAATAATGTGGGGAGTAAGTTCCAGAAATAGAGGGCACAGTGCCTTTGGAGTAACAAAAGGCTTTGTTCCTCAGGGATCTTGAATGAGAGATTAATTGAATTAATGCTAGAATGGAGGGCCCAGAGCAGGGAAGAGTTTGCCACTCTTCCTTACAGAGAGGAATTATTGGCAACCCCTTCTGCCCCCTAAGGCAAGCTGACTTTATTTGTCACCAAAAACTTCAGTTTCAACTATTTTAAAAGTTTTGAGATTGGTCCCTTATGAGTATGAAAAACATGGTATATGTCTTCTAAGGAGTAATGTCCTGATTTGGGACCTCCACTTGGATTAAAAAATTCACTTCAAATTGACTTGTCAAAAATTGAAACTCCCTTCCCTAATTCCCACCCTCCTGTTCCCATCTCTGTCCATCTGACTCCCTCCCAGTGTTCCTTATCTCAATACACAGCACTCACAGAAATGACAAGAGTCAGCTGACACCTTCCTCTCCCTCCATGCCCAGGGACAGCCCATTACCAAGTCCTACTTAACCACTTCCTAAACATCCTCAGATCCATCAGTACTCCTTCACCTCTAAACTGCTATTACACAGTTCTGACTGCTATTGTCCTCTGCCAGGTCCTCTGCTACTGCCTCCGATTGTATATCCCCTGCCAACTCTTCAATCAGTAACTCTGGGAGGAACTAAGACTTCCTTCTCCCTAAATTTTCTTTTTAAATATTAAGTTTTATCTACTCTCCTTCACTAAATATCAGATATCTTTCTACAATGCAAAACTAACTGGCTCATAAATGTGCACCCAGGTTAAGTCCAAGTTAATATTAAGACTGGCATTATATAGTCAACACATCTCTCCCCAGTTCCCTTCCACCACAGATCCCCAGCCCACCTGCTCTTACTCATTACCTGGCTTTTAAACATTCTTTCCCCTCTGCCTCAGCTCCCACCTCTGACTCAATCATATCCATATCAGAGGTCTCAATTTAAAAGCCACCTCTACCCAGCCATTCCTGATCCTCTAGACTTTGGGTTAGGTGACTACTCACAAATAACATGAATTTCTTCAAACATCTAGCTCCTTCCATGTGACATTGCAGTTCCTTCTGAAGAGAGATGGTCTCAGCTTGAGCCCAAAGTCATTCCGCCTTGGCTGAGTGATTTGGATGCAGTAGTGATATCATTGGTAGTTCTGAAAGAATTTTTTATGTATGAACTAAGCAAGAGTGACTTCCTGAAGAATAAAGAAAGGGTACCTGCACGCTTGAATAAGAGTAGTTTATTAAGAGAAGGAGATGTTACAGCATTCACTTCTCGGCATGATTGAGAACTGACAGCAAAGTTGCATTATGACTTTCGTGGCTGTAGGCACTTTTGTTTTCATAGGTCCTTTCACACACACACACAAAGATGAAGAATTATACATTTGACTAAGTTGGCATAAAGACAAATATGCCACTGTTTCATAATATAGCATTTTATTAAACCTAAACATTTATTTTTTTCCTTCTGATTTAAAAGAAATTAAAGGATTTGCATGGAGTCCTAAAATGATTTTCATGGGGCCCGAGGCATTGCACCTGTGGATAAGCCAACCCTGACTCAGATACTGCAATGGTGGTTTGGCACAGGGGTTGGGGAGCTCTGGGATGGCTAAGTGGAGTGGAGGTTATGGAAGTCATAGGGCAGCAATGAGGAAACCAAGATGTTCCAAACACCCAGCAGACACTGGAGATGCTGGAGGGAGTCTGGCAGCCCAGTGGGTAAGAATATGTTCTGGAAGACACGTAAAACAGTTCCTTATGAGCCCCTAAATAGAAAAGGGTTACTTTGTGTAATCACTAAGGTCCTAACAGGATACAGAGAGCAGGGTGTGTAGAGATTCATTTGTAAAGGTAGCACTTACAGAGCTGTGGAGATAAGAGGAACAGAACCAGAGGGCAGGAAAACTTATTCCGTAACAGTCAGCCTCTAGGGTAGAAAGCAGGGTAGACAAGGAAGGAGAAGGGCCTTCAGGGGCAGTGGAAATCTGACCACATAAGGCTAATGTGATGAAATCTATCCTCACAGTCTGATGCCATCTGAGCTTAGTAAGGTTCAGCCCTTTCTTTGTTCATGTGCATCATTAAACTGAAAAATCAAGGATAAGTAAGTGACTTTGGCAGATGGTCCATAGTTGTATCCTTAGCGTTCACACTGACTAGCACCCACTAGATGCTTAACAAATATTTATTAAATAGTTGAATGAATAAGTGAATGGATGAAAAACCAAATTTCTGTGTTCTACTCTACTGAAGATGGTGGTACTGAAGGATAAGCAGAGTACAAGTTTTCCAAAACTAGGCACAAACCCAGATGATCAGAACAAACCATGAAAAAAGCGAAATGCCTCCAAGGCAAAGCTGCCATAGCAAAGACAAGATGGGAGTGGTCTGTGAATGGAACCTCAAGATTCTGGGGATTCTATACTGTGACAAAACCCTCAGGAATTGAAAGAGATTAATTCATATTCCTGAAGGGATATTAAGAAACCATAGTTCTTGTAGTTAATGAGATGTCTGTTGTAGATCACATGTTGGTTGCAAACTTCCCTTAATTACACTTCCTGCCCACTCATTCTGGCAAAGGAACCTTTGTTAAAGGCCCCATGATATTTGAGAGGTTGTATTTCATAGGTTCATGGTTGAGGTAAAGAGTGTATGTTAGCATCTTACCCTTTATCCTCCACTCCCTCCCCACAAACAAACTCTAAGCCAAGTCCTCCATGTTTCCTCCATTATTGACCTGCTTTGCCTAACACATTAGTATATCTTGATTTTATCACTAAAATCCCCACATCCTGGAAAATCTCTCCATCTCAGGAAGAACCAAAAAGTATGGCTAATCTTTGACATGTGAGTTACCCATGTATTTATTTTTTAAAATATCATTGACAAATAAAATTATTGCTATCCATTTCTTCTTTATTTTGCTCTGTACCATCTAAGTTTAGCTTACTTGTTACTTTTATTGTCTTAAAGAACATCTTTGATTTTTAATCATTGAAAATATATTCTATCTAAATAATACTGGTATAACTGGTAAATCCTTCAATATATTATCCTTGTTAATTATAGGGTGTTAGTCATCTTTCCATTACTACAACCAATACCCTAGATAAATAAATAAGAGAAAAAGTTATCTTGGCTTATAATTTATGGGACATTCCAGTTCACGTTTGGGAGAGCCCATGCTTAGGCCTCTGGGGACCTTACATCATGACAAAAGCATATGGTACAGCAAAGTCATTCATTTCATGGCTAGAAGAGAAGAGAGAGAAGAGGAAGGAGCTAACATCCCAGCATCTCCTTCAAGGTCACACCACCAGTGACTAAAAGACCTCCCACTAGGTCTCATCTGTTACAGGTTCCACTACCTCCCATTAGTGCTTCAGGATGGGGACCAATCCTTCAACACACAGGCCTCTGAGAGACACTGACTCGAATCATAGCCCAATGTCAGGAACTAGAGAAGAGAATCACCATCATATGGATTTCAATCTGTATTATTTTGTCAAATGTATTCTTGAGGCAGTTGATGAAGCACATCTCTGGAAGCAAGTACAATCATTTTTCTTCTCAAGAAGCAGGCTAGTCTTCAAATGGAATTGCTGAGAAACAGATTTTCTTACAGAACAAAGACAAGCAAAGCAGCTGTTCAGGTTTATGCTTTTACACACCTCCAAGAATATCAGTAACAAAAGATATATATATGTATATTTTTTGCTTTTTCCAAAGCATACTGGTGGGTGGAATGAATCCCAACACTCAATAAAAAGTAAAACCAAATGGGTCTAAGTTGGATTTTGTGATAAAAGGGAAGCTCTTTTCATATAATGAACTGCTCCACATAAGTAACAATTTTAAAAATTAGTCTGGGATATAAATAGTAGAGCCTTCCCATTGAGAGAGTAAAACAGAAAGAAGTCATTTTGTAGATTGATTTTTTTCCTAAGTGAAATGACATGTGCCTCAACTGATACTTGTACATGTGAGTTGATTTACTTGCATTAGTTACTGAACGAGCGAGCTCAGTGTATAAAGTGCAGCAACAACACAACTAGTGTGGGCTGGAAGAAGTTGACAGTATTCCTCTTCTGTATCTGTTTGGGTGAATCTAGCTGAAATCTTTGGGAATATTCCAATGATAGTATTGACAAGAGGACTTGAGAGCAGCATATCTCAAAAGCAGTAAACACATTTATCTCCCAGATGTTGACTTCTAAATAGCATTCTTCACTCCAAGAACCAAGGATATTTTAAAAAATGGTTTAGTTCAAGGCTATGGCAAAGAAAGTACAAGATAAGTGTCCAGCATCTTTTTGTGTTAGAAATCAAGGAAATGCTTAGAGAATGACAGAACCATGCCAAATGGTATGGAAGCTACCATTCATCAAAGTCAGGACACTTTTGCCATCAAAATAATGTAACAAATTATAACCCACTGAAGAAAATTGGAAACCATGATTTCAAACAATTGTATCAGAATGACTGAATTGAAATAACATAAGTGAATGAATTTATAGTTTAATAAAGAACAAGCTATTTGCATAGCTTCAAAGAAACTCCCCACAAAAATACTTGTTAAGTAAAAAGGAGAAGTGTGACTTCATAGTGTAAAATCTGATAGATGCCACCTTAAACCAGTCATCTAAATGAATATTGGTAGCAGGCCCACCTAAGCCTAGTGCCATTAGTGAAAATGGATGAAAAATATAGCATTACTTTAAGGTTATCTTGTCAAAAATACACACTCCATTTCTAATCATGAGGAAATATCAGAAAACCCCAGTTTGAGAGACATTCTACCAAACAGACATCCTGTCATCTTCAAAAAAATCAAAGCCATAAATTTAAAAGTGAGGAATTGTTCCAGAATGAAGGGGACTAAATAAATCCAGCTCAGGATTCTGAATTGAATCCTTTTGTTATAAAGGATGTTATAAGAATAATAGGAAAACTTTGAAGGAGACCTGAGGATGAATGGCAGTCCTATGATTCGTGAGTGTTAGTTTCCTCATTTTGATGGTTGTCTCATGGTTATGTAAGAGAATGTCCTTATCTGTAGGAAATGCACACTAATGTTTTGAGGGTAATGGGTTTTAGGTTAACAATTTTCTTTCCAATGTTCCTGGAACATGAACGATATTTGCACTGCATTTGTCATTTTTGTATGCTTGTGAGCCTTTCAAATTTTAATAACATATTTTAAAATACAGCTATTGCTACCATTACCTGACATGGGATTATTAGCAGTTTTGAAGGTGCGTATCATGAAGCACAAGCCCATTCAAATCTGAGGCAAAACAAAGAAAAAGGAAGAGGACCTAAACCAGAATCCATCAGACACTGCTCTAGATCCTCTCATCAGAACATTTTTCAGTTAATACCTTAGTAGATAGGGATTATAGTTACTGGCATTTGCCAGTAAAGTGGTCAGCAGTTATTTAATAATGGGTCTTCAGTTCATCCCAACACACTCCTTTTGTTGAATTTTTATAGTTCTGTATGTAGAAAGGAAAAATTGGAGGGATTTATTTAGTGGTTCTTTCTCCTCTGGTTAACAACAGTAGGATGCCTTCACAGAATGATCCCTGGGTAGGGAAGCTATTATCAGAGGCTCAAGCCATTGAAACTGATGGAAGCCTAATCCTCTTTATTCAAAATGCTTGGGGGCCAAATTCTTGGAAAGACTAGTATGATTCCATTCTGGGGGTAAAGGCAATTTACTTCCAATGGAATCTACTTTTAATCCATTTAAAACAGATACACACATTGGTCTGGTGGATTGGTTCAAGTGGTAGAGCATCTGCCTAGCAAGTGTAAGACCCTGAATTCAAATCCTAGAACCATCAAAAAACAAATAAAATGAATATACACTCATATATAGACCACTTCTCTCTCTCTCTCTCTCTCTCTCTGTAGTAAAGATGAGTTGAGAGTCTTCTGAGTTACTAAAATCTGCCAAATTTAAGTTAAAACTTTAGACAATTTGCAAATTTCTCAATTTCTAATTTTCAAACATTTACAAGTTTAAAATAAAGAGTTCATACAACTTTATTTATAATGCAAAAAAGTTCACATGAATTTATTATTCTACATTTCTAAGTCACGGTCTCCTAAAAGAAGAGGACAGAAGTACCCTGCGCTACAAATACAAAGGCAGCACAACGAACTCACCAAACAATGTGACAGAGGGGAGAAGGAAGGGAAAACCAAGTGTAATGGAGGGTGAGCTTATTCTGTGTACACTGTATGCATGTATGGAATTATCCCAATAAAATCCCCATGTATTATTAATGCATGATAAATTAAAACATTTTTAAAGTTGATGTTTTCATTTTTTTAATTTTCCAAGTTCCTTCTCTAATAAAAATAGGGTTTATTTGGTGCTTCTTTAAAGTAATAAATATAATGAGTATTTTCAGAAATATAACTAAAATGTAGATACATTAAATTACTGACATCAAATATGTACTCATGTGTGAAAATGGAAAAATGTGACCTGTGGAAACTATTCCAGGAATGGGGGAGGGGGATAAAGGAGAAGGGTAGAGGAGGTGAATTCAACTATGATATATTGTAAGAACTTTTGTAAATGTCACAATGTGCTCCCATTTACAGCAATAATATGATAATAAAATTTTTGATGTAAAGAAAACCATGTTTAATTTAAACTGTTTACACAAAGGGAAAATTGCGATATTTAGTGTAATTTAATTTGCAGTATAATGTATGATGAAATACTTATTGTATTCTTTTAATTTTATTATTGATTAACAAGTGCACATTTCCCTTTAAAATAAATTGCATGTTTTAAAGGAGAATAGTGCTTTTTCCACACAAATGGAACTCAAATGCAGAATACTAATTTCACCAAAGGTGCTAGCTAGTTGTAGTTTTCCCCCATTTTTAACCTATAAGTGGCTTTCTCTGGCATTAATCACATAGTTCCATGTATCTATATTTATAATTTTAACAGATACTTCATAAATATGGAATCAGGCTATTATCTTGATAATGTGCCACTTTTCTATAAATACAGAGATAGGGTAATTACCACTAGAACTATTTGATAAAATTCAAAAATAGATAAATAATGAGTAAGTCTTCCATTCAGTCATTAAAATTCAGAAAACAAAACAAAATATATTTAGCCATTATCCTTTAGATGAATTTGGCTCTCTGCCTTCAAACCACTACCAATTTCAGCTGGCATCCCAGGACCATTTTGTGAATAGTGCCCAGTGTGCGATGAACTGGAGACACTAGTCAATGACAGCCCATTAGCATTATCCAAATGAAGAAGCAAATTAAGCATGAAAAAATATTTTAAATCGTATAAAAGTTGACACGTGAAATATGAAAATCTAGGAAATTTTAAGATAAGTTGAGAATGTTCTATAATCTTAGTTATGCTTTGAAACTGGGAGGTAAGATAATCATAAATGGATGTCGGTTGCTATAAGTTATCACACAAATATTGGATGATGGTAACCTAACTTTTTACCTCTTTACAACTCTATCGTGGTCATCTGATTTGGCCACTAGAAAGAACTGATATATTCTCAGGTCACGTGGTTCATTAGAGGTTCAGTTTCTGTGACTTTTGTCACTGTATAATTTTCTGGCTTATGTATGGAGAATTGCATCCACTCTTTCACTCTAGAAGAACTGATTTTATTATTTTTAATATTTTTTATTTTTGAATTAGCATATATTAATAATATAAGGGGCTTTCATTGTGATAGTCCCATAAAAGTATATGGTGCATCTTGAACAAGTTCAACCCCTCCTGACTTCATTTTTTATTATGTTATGAGTTTTCATTTATTCAATACATTTTTCAACTAATGTTTTTTGGGTATCTACCTACTGTGGAGTGGAGACTTATGGTGATTCCTGCAACACAATAATGACAAAAAACATCATTTCTGTTGTTTAAGATGTCAAGTTTGTATGAATTTTAAAAGACATAACAGGAAATTGACACACATACCAAACACCTATCATCTTAATTTGCTTAAGTTTTGATTCTATAGCATTTGTTATCTGCCATGATATGCAATTTCCTGTTTGGGATTTTTAACCATGTTAATTCAAAATGTTTTTAAAAGTACATCCTAAAAGGAATTGTAATCTATATTAGGGCATTCAAATTGACGCATCACAACATGTTCCATGACTGGAAACAAGTGACTGGGCTGGATCAATAACTTTGAAATGTGATAAGAGATTTCCACATTATGGAGCAAGTTTAAAAGAGTCTCGCATTTCTTCTTTTTAAACTAGAGTGTCGTGAATGAGTCAAAGAATGCCACCCACTCTGATTTATTGAAAAGAGTTAGCTCACTAGTTATGAGGTAGCAATAGTGGTTTACAACTCATATGTTTTGCCTAATAAAACAGAAGAATAAACAGACTCTTATCAAAATGTGGCTTTACAGAGTGGTTTTCAGTCACTGTCAGACTGTCAGTCTCCCAAGATGGGAGCAGCATCATATAGTTTGTAGCTAGAAAAAATTTCACATGGTTCTGATACATTCACAAACCTGGAGACATCCATGTATTCATTCACTGACCAAAACAAAAGTGATTTTTATGTTAACAAATCAAAAGATTATCCTTTGCTAAAAATGAATCAGCAGCCTTGATATATGGAGTGGGAGGCCTCCAAGCTCCTCACCATTGCTTATTCTCCCATCTGGGCAAGATCATAAAGGAACTAATAAGGATAATAAACAGAGGGATAAAGGAAAGTATTATTCAAAAGAAAGATTGATGTGATTTGGAAGATTTAAAAATACTAACAATTGTTGGAGAGGAATCAAGAAATTTAATTTTTTTGTTCATCTGCCTATTTTTAAGCCTCAAATAGAGATGGTGAGGGGGAGAAAATAACTTATCCAAAGTATTTCATAAAATACTTGAATGGTTGTGTATATGTGAAATCAAACAACTAAATCTAAAACATTTTCCCTCAAAAATGCAGATCTGGCCCATATTTTTTTAATAATTAGTTCTCCTAAGGAGTAAGGGACACATATTGTAAAGTGTGCTATAAACTGTATGAAGGTGTGGGAAAAAAACGTAAACCACATCTCATTTAAGGAGTCCAGTGTAAGCTTGGAAGCAATTTATTGACATTGAGAAACAAAAATTATGGCCCCAACTGACATAGAATTAATTATAAGTGGAAAAAGGGCTAAAGAAAATACCGGCAAATCAAATACAGCAATGTATAAAAAAGACACCTCACAACCAAACCAGTAATATCCTCAGAATGCAATGCTGACTTAACATCACAGATCATCAGATTAGAACTCCAATGATTGTCACAGTGCATGCAGAAAAATCAGATAAAGTTCAGAAACTATTGAGTACCATTATTTACATCTGACCTGAGCAGAAACGAAAAACAATATCTTAATCTGGAAATTAGTATCTACAAACACCACAGCAATCCAAACATTTAATTGAAAAGGGTGTAATCATTTCTTTCAAATTTAGGGACAAGAGTTCTTTTTTCTGTTAAAGCTATTAACTTTGAATGGAAAGTGTAGGTAAAGCAATGACACAAATATGTTAAGTAAATAAATGAACTTAGCACAGAAAAAAGTGAAATAAATTGTCATTATGAAGAGATGATTTGATTCTGCACATAGAAATTCAAAACAATTAAAAAATACAGCATAAGAAGGAAGATATTAGCAATATTATTGGGTGTAAAATTTGATATCTACTTCCATACATCAGCAATAATTACAAAATGCAATTTTTAAAGAGACACCATTTATATGAGCATTAAAAAAATAAACACTGTTCAGAATTGATCCAAGTTGTGCTATTTTATAACATAGTCCCCAAATTCTGTGACAATTTCCCCATGACAAGAGAGAGTTTGTGCTCCTCATCCTGAATCTGAGCTCTATATCTGCTTGACCAACAGAGTTTAGAAGTGACACTGTGTCAGTCTCCAGACACAGGTCTCACAGATTTTCACTTTCACTTCCTTCAAGCTCTTAGGACATCAGATCTTAGAACTCCATCCACCCTGCAGTGAGGAAACCCCATGTGGAGACCATCAGAGCGGCCCTGAGATACATGAAGAAAATATCTGGCTATCTCCTGCTCTCAAATCTTTCCTTTTCTACCACCCTCACCCTATTCCAGCTCCAGCCATCCTGTTACTGCACCCGCAGGGAGGATTTTGATAAGAACTACCTAAATCCCTTCCCTCCCAAAACCCAAACCACAAAGCCATAGCAGGCAATGGGATGAGTGTCATTGCTTTTAGTGGTTTGTTCCACTAACCATAGATAATCAGCAATCTGTATGGCAAATGTTCTCAAAATTTGCTCAATAACATTTGAAAAGATAGATGAAGAAAGATTCAACACAATTCTACCAAAAGCCCTTCTAACACAATTCTACCAAAAGCCCAACCATCTCTTTTGGTGGCACTCCCTAAGAATAAGGTGAAGTCCTTTCTTTTCATAAATCAAGAATAATTTTGAGGTTATTGTGGTACAGTGTGATGTTAGAGCAGAAATGATCAAATCCACCACAAGAAGAAACAGTGCAGTACAAATGTAGGAATGCTTAATAATTGTCTCAATGACTCTGTAAGTCAGTTGAGAAAGAATGGCAGTTTTGTTTAATGTTGCCGAGCAATTGGTAATTCAAAATGGAAAATCAATAAATAGACACATTGACCCATACCTCACACTATATATAGTCATTAGCTCTAGGTAGATGAGGGACTTAAGTATGAAAGATAAAACTGTAAGACAGTACAAGAATTATTGGATAGTCTCTTTACAACAACCTACCAAGAATTCCCCAACTTATTAAGAACTTCTACAAAATTTTAAGAAAAACAGACAACTCAATAGAAAAATTAGCAAGCATATCCTTCATGAGGGGACCCAAGTCATCATTAAAACCATTAAAATCTTAGAGAAGGTAAATTTTATTTAGTGTATTTAACTCCTATCTCAATAAGAAAACTAAAATGGAAACACAATTTAAAATAACAATCACAAAACATTTATAACCTACCAAATTGGTCAAATAATAAAAATTCAAAAAAAGAATTTTATCAAAGACATGAAGCAACCGGGACATCTATGCGCTGCCTGAAGGAATACAAGTACCAGGTGAAGTGACTCATGCCTATCATCCCAGCTACTTGGGAGGTAGAGATTGGGAAGGTTATGGTTTGATTCTAGCTTGGGCAAAAAGTTAATAAGACCACCATCTCAACAAATAACCCAGGCATGGTGGCACATACCTGTGGTCCCAGCTACACAGGAGGCATAGGTAGGACGGTCATGGTCCAAGATCATCTCCAGGTAAAAATGCAACACCGTCTCCAAAAATTAACTAAAATAAAAAAAAAACTTGGGGCACAACTCAAGTGGTAGAACAGCTGACTAGGAAGCACCAATATCTTGTACTGCCAAAAAAAGAAAAAAGAAAAGAAATTAGCGCAATTTTGGATAATGATTAGATGTTAAGGAAGGCACTGCAGGTTTTCAGCTCCAAAGACTATCTTTAAAATGTGCATCAAGAATCATGAATAAGAATGCTGGAGCAGTGTATGAAACAGCAAAATTGTAGGTAATGGATATAGCTCAGTGGTACAGCATATGCCTAGCATGTGTAAGTCTCTGGGTTTGATCCCCAGTCCTGCAAAATTAAAAAAAGGCAAAAAAAAAAAAATCTAGAAACAATCAAATCCACCAAGAGTAAAATATCTAAATCAAATAAAATGAAATTTATGTGGCTGGAAATAAACAAGAACCTGGTCCACAATAAACTGTCAGCACTATGGGACCACTCATGCAACATTTTAAATCACCCAAAATAATTTTGCTCTTTATTTAGGAATGAATACATAATAAAGTCAAATCTATGGGGTTGGTAAAACAAAATTTGAACATGTATTCTTTTGGGGGAAATGGCATTGAAAGACACTGGGAGGGAACATGGAAGTGCTACAATTCTGTACCCCATGTCAAGTTGGGTGTCCACAATATATTGTTCAATATAGTATTATTTCTTTATCTTATCCAAAGTAGTGCACAAATATTTTTAAATGTTTAGGTCACATGTTGAGTGTCTGAAAAATTTATTCTCTATGTTTGTAGGACAATTACACAGTTAGACTATCAGATGTATATTTAAAAGTAAGAGTGTTGACTTCATGAGAAAGGTAGCTCAAAGTTTCAAGGAACGTGTTTTGTGTTTAGAGAGAGTTCAGAGTTGATATCTAATCTCAGCTGAAAGCAAGCCTGTTCCCTGTTCTTACTTCAAAATTCTCCTAATGAAGGAGCAGCAACGATGGAAACTTTCCACATCTTGAAGAAGAGCAATTTAATACTTATTAATCTCTTATAAACAGGTAAGACTGAGGGAACGCAGCAAGGTTAAGAGATAAAGATTTTACCATTGATTCTGAACTTTGCAACTATGATAGTCACTGAAAATTATCATAGAAAACAACCTAGGGATCAAAAAGACACACTGACTTGTTGGTTTTGAGACCCAATATTCATGTTTGCTGATTCACCTCAGTCTTTTTTCCTGGTTTATCTGCCTTGGATGAGACACAGGGATCTGTAGTCAAGAAGGATTTTCTTCAAAAATTGTCTCATCTGTTTTTTTTTTTAAAATAAACAACTGATTAAAGGTTTGAAAAATGGTAAACAGGGACACATTTATATTATTTCTGTTATTAAGTAGCATCAGAATGAGATGACAGGAGGGCCAATCAAAGGACAGTCACCAACCAACTGGGAAGAAGCTGAATTCCATTTGCTGTTGATCTAGATATATTGGAGTTGGTATTTGGATTCTTTAGGAACACCAAGGGTAGAAATGCTCAGGTTACTTTAATTGGCACAGTTTCAGTTGGATAAAAGAGACAAGTCACATTCACTGGAGAGAAGATTAAGTGCAGGTCTCTCAAGAAATCTCTACCATCTCACTCCTGCTCTGACCATAGCGTTAGGCAAATAATCAGCCTACAACTTGCTAAGGTTTACATTCACAATTTTGTTTTTCTTACAAATTCCCATGATAATGTCTTTCTGTGTCTTTGTAGCATTTCCCTGCTCTGGAATCATAACATCAGTTACAGAATTTTGTTGACATGTTAGGCCTTTGTTTTGCCTGCTTTTTGATCATAATATCTTCATGTGACATTGTTTGGCATTGGCTCATGTAATAGTTTTCCATATCATTTTTAATTATTTTATCCAGATCCCTAAATGTTTTGACAAGTTATGCTGCTCTGATTCATTTGCAACAACCTCAGCTCTGAGAAAGAATGCCTTCAATTAAAATAATAACAAGCGAACAGTTCAAGAAACACATTACAGAAAAATCAGAAAGAAGTGCACTAGTGCTGTTGCCATCCTCCATGCTTCATTGCTGAACACTTGATTTTTTCCACATACTTTGGCTTCTACTTTTCCTATTAAGGAATGAGGAGTTTTATCAAGTACCTTGTTCTAACTGACTTGAAAAAAAAATATGCATTTGTGAGCAAAATTCCAAGTAAAGACATTTACCTTATATGTTGTTATGATCCTATCAATCTAAGACCTCAGGACTGGGAACAACCATGTTTTAATAAATTGCATGGCTGGATTCTGGCTGTCCCATGTCACAGTCAGTGAAATCAAAAGTCTTCTACTCACACTAGTGTGTTCCCATGAAATGAAACACAGTTTGAAGTAGTGTGACAACTGCAGCAGAATGAAAACTTGTCACTTATGCCAAAGGAAAATGAGCCCACCAAGAGGAGACTATATTAGCTATCAAAATATAGTTCTATGGGGGGGAGGACAATGATTGCTGAGAAATAAAATCAGCATATTTCAAATGAGTTTTTTTAGGACCAAGTGAGTCTTCATGTCAATTATTATACATGTCCTCTTTCTTAAGATTATTTTTCCTTTCCAATAAAACAGTTTTTATAACTGTTTTCATAATTTGAAACAATGGTAAAATGGACAGGCATATGAAAATTGATATAAAATCTAAAATTTCTCTCAATTATTCATATACAAATAGGTATTCGGACAAAAAGAATGACAAGTTAATTTGAAAGGGAAATTGAAGTTTGCAAGAAAACAATACAAAAGAAAAGACAGCATTGGATCAAACGTGTTCTAGCAAGTCCAAGCATGTATGTATTGTTACACAAAAAGTTACCTAGTGACTGCAACAAATGAAGTCACCCTTATAAACCAGTGCTGTATTTTCTGATAGTAAAACCAATCATGTGTGTAGTTATGATAATTTACTTATACCTCATTTATTTGGGGCTCTGCAAAAAAAATCCTCATGCTTTTTGGGAAATATAATATCATTTGTTTTATATGGATATCAAGGAGCTTGTAGAATTAGAGGTTTTTTTGTTTTGTTTTGTTTTTAGTGGGATTGGGGTTTGAGCTCAAAGAGAGCAGTTGCTCTACTGCTTAAACCATGCCTCCAGTACGTTTTGTTCTGCATATATATATATATATATATATATATTTTTTTTTTTTTTTTTTTTTTTTTTGGAAATGAGGGCTCAGGAACTATTTACCCAGACTGGCCTTGAACCACAATCTGCTGGATCTCAGCCTCCCAAGTAGTTAAGATTACAGGTGTGAGCCACTGGCATTTGACTCAGTGAGTTGCTTAATAGTCTCCTACATTTCCTTCACTTTGTGTAGCTCAAACAATATGAATGGGAAATATTAAAAATGAAATGTATCATTACCCTAGTCAGAAAGAGAGTCAGTCACCTGATATGAGACATATTCAAGATTTAATGAGGATGGGTTTTCATAATTTCTTCAAACTGAACGTTGTTTTTCCAGTGAAAGGGTCAGAAGAAACTAAGTTTCAATATGGAAAAGAGGGAGATATCCAGAGAGAAAGAAGAGAATCAAGCTCACCATACCAGAAAAAGAGCTTCAAAGGGGAGAAAAACGTAGCCTTTTAATGTTTAATAGGAAGAGAGGCATGTCTCTAAATTTTGAGGAGGAAAACTTTTGGAAAAACAATAGAATTTTAAAAGGCCTCACGGTCCAAGAAGCCAAAGTTCACTGCTCAGCTACTCAGAATATTTATTCTGCAGATGACTTGTTGCCCAATTCTAGAATCACAAATGAAAGCCAATTAAGGTCTTTAAGCTTCACCAGAAATCAGCAATGTTGTCAGTTCTGCTCTCTTTCTGGGAAACTGTGGCTACTAAAAGCCAAATATAAAAACTTTTCTTTTTATCCAAGACTTTCTCTATGGGGGTTGCATCTCCAACAGATATTTGCTGTTTGCGCCTTCTTCATTTCTTTCACCAGGTTGTGTGTATATAACTAGCATTCCTTCCACCTACTTAGGAGTTCCTGAAAGAGGCTAGATGGGTGATAAACAGGCCATAACATGTACCAAGTCTAGCAATTATGAACCATTGACAAGGGAAGACACTGAATCTTCTTATTAAAATCCAATAGAACCCAGGACTGTTTACCTGTATTAGTGGTCATGCATGTGAGTAAAATTTAGATTTTAATGGACTGAGAAGAAATGGACTTGTGAGTAAACAAAAGCAATATTATTAGTTTTAAGAGAAATTTATTACTAAAGAGAGAGGGCACTGTTTCAAGGACTTATCAGCTAGCATAGTGAGACGACATACTAATGGGAAGAGGTTTATTTGGCAATTGAGGGGATGGCTTGTGTGTTATCAGTGGTTGGTCCCTTTTTAATTTATTGATTAATTAATGCTTTTGATAAAAGTAACTCTAAATGTGTATGCTCTCGCGGTAGCCTGCCATTTTTCAAAATGATTTTCTATGATCTATAGTCTGTGAGTTTCATATTCATGGTCATTTGAGCAAACAATCCTTTAAAACATTTCAGCCTGTATTTAAAGCCATTAAGAATCCATTATGGACCAAAGAAAAATTGTAATATTCCAGTTAGATTTTCCAAATTTGATTCTTTTAACAATACCTGATCTTGTCCCTGCTTCATAGAAGACAGGAGTGCTAACTAATAGACTTCAAAAATGGTCATTTGGTGTCACTCTGTTCTTATCCTCGAAATCATTAGTGCGTGAAAACATAGATAAGGTATTATTATTTTGAGTGGGATGTTTTTATCCCATATAGCCTTCACCTTGGTGTGATAATGGCTTTGTTAAATGAAAAAGCTGGCATACTTGTAGGGGGTGGTAAAAACTCAAAAGAAAAATACTTAAAGTGGAAATATTAAATTCATCCTTTGACAGGTTTTCCTATAGCAAGAATGAGAGGGAGGCTTTAGAGGCCTCGCCAGGACTCTCCAATGAGGGTCCGAATGGTCTTGTTTTGTCTGCATTGAGCTAATTACCTGGCTATCTGCCAAAAAGCCCCTTTACCTTGTGCTACATAGAGTCTAATGTTAGATAATATCTAATTTTTAATGCTAAGAAGTGGCATTTGATGTTGTTACTGGTATCTGGTAGAAAGCAAGGGACAGGAGGTCAGAAACAGTTTCCTGGGAAGTGCTCTTAAACTGTTTCCTATGCAGCAGGGAAGGTGAACAAAGAGAAACCCTGTAGCCACCATTTCCTTATCCTTCTTAAGAATAAAGAAAAAGGAAAAGATTTAACATAACCTGCTCAGCAGGAAACTCAACTTTACAATTTCAGAACAGCATAATTTGGATGTTTTATATGAGTCTATCATATCCAAGCATTTCAAAAATAAAACAGGAACAGCTTTTAATGCAATCTGTGTTTACTAATACGAGCTAATAAAATCTCATAATATTATTTTGTATTACACTAATGGGCATTGCATTATAGGATATTAGTTAAATCACCCATTATTTCAGTATTTGATGTGTTACTCATAGTGGAAGCAGGCACGGCATAGTATGAGACTCGTAGTGGGAAAAACAGAGAACAGAATCAAGATGGTGTTTTTAAAGTAGGTTGATATTTAGGGAAGGACAGAGAAAGAGGACATTAATGCAGGTAGGGAATTCATTACAGAAGACCTAATATACTTTGTGAGGAGGCAAAAGATAGCCTTCTGATTGGCCAGGATGACTTGCAGTTCACTCTAGTAAATAGATATATTTTGAGAGGGAATGGTGTTTAACAGATGAGATACCCTCTCCCAAAACTTGAACTTCCTTAAGTTTGCCATCTTCCCTTCATCTATGTAAACATAAGCACATGGACTTATGGGGACAAGCTCAAGTTCTTAGTGGGGGAATGGTGATTTTCATTCAGGCTGTCTCATCTGTAGCTGTTACGAAACACTGCCTCGTCCTTCTAGTGTTTGAAAATATGCCATAACATACACCTCTGTCCCCACACACATGTCATTACTCATTAGGGACACTTTGAAGGGATGATGGCAGAAATCAAACATTTAAGAAATGTACCATATGTTCTTGTATGCCAAAAATAAGTATTAAAGCCAGACACAAAACACGACCCAGAGTCGAGGGACCTTCATCAATTTCTTGCATCACTGTGATAAGAGTCTCTGGATTCATGAGAATAGGGCAAGTGTATAGAACATTCATTTAGAGCAGGGATCTTGGAATCAGTCTGTCTCTTCCAATCCCAATGTAACCTTTTCTAGTGGTGTAATCAGGGGAAGTCAGTGAACATTCCTGTCATTTGATTTCACTATCTAAATTATATGACTAGAATTAAGTGAAATTATAACAGTGATATTTTAATTCATGAATATAAAAAGTTCTCATCAAATAGACATAAACACCATTTTCAGGCACATAATAGTATCTAGGGGTGATCTACATTTTAGTTTCCTTTGAACAGTCGTATTGAGACCTGTTATGGCAACATAACTCTTCATGTTTTTTTCTTTTATTATAGAAAGTATCCTGATTTGAACAATTATTTGGTTCTTTAATAATAGCTATAACTTAGTATTTAGAGTGGGCCACTAGTACTGTTCTTAAATACTTTTAACTGGTTTAATCCTTAAAACCTTTGCTTGGAAGGTATTCTTATTATGTCTATGTATAAGAAAAATAAGACACCAAGAAATGAAGTAACTTATGGATTTGAATGTAAACTTTACCATCAGCTGTCTAGACTCTCATTATTTAACCATTTTTACTTGGGTGGCATTGGTAGTCATTACATAGCAAAATAAAGAAAAGCATAAAAGTAGGTGAAGAGAAAGAACAGCCAAGATGTCCTGTCTATAATACTTTGATTGCTGTGGTCATGAATTCATTTCCATAGACATGATCTCCAAAGACCTGAGCCACTTGAAGTAAAATTTTTATGAGGTCCCAAGGAGTCTTAATTTCTATATCCAATAGAAATGTAAAATACCACTTCCCTTCCTTTTATTTTATAACATAGAAGTGATACTTTATAAAGGGTCATGCAATTTGTATTCATCTGACTACTTTCTCATCATCAGACTAAGGTTGTGCATTTCGGGAATAAATCCTATGTAAGCCTTACCACATTGTACCTTCTGAAGATATCACTGTAGGGTCGCAAGAACTCCCTTGGTGCCATTCATATTTCTCCATTATAAAGATTTATTTCTTTCCATTGGTAATTAATAAATAACAGTTCATGAATACTTCCAACTGTGTGAAAGTATCCTGCTCCTCTAACAATTCTAGAGTGCAATGGTGTTTCTTCCTGAATCAATTATTACTTGGTTACAAAGGCTGTAAATAGTGATTTTCAAGTAGCTAGGATTACAGGCTTCAGTCACCATGCCCAGCTAGATATGTCATTTTACCAAGACCCTCTTTCATATATATATGTAGCATGATATTTGTGTACAAACATGTACACAAATGATACACAAATATCATGTATACAAATATCATGTAGCATGATACACAAATATCATGCTACATATAGTTCATAAATCATGAATATATGATACATATCTTAGATCTGCTGTGGGTTTATATTATTAACTAGAATTACATCTGACACTATGTGATTCTTCACATTCCTCTGATCCTTATTGTCATCTCCCTTTACCCAGAATGACAACTCCAGTTGCTGGCAATATCAAAATATTTACCAATTTCCCAATTCCTATAATATACAACAATAATTTCATAAGTACTATGTCAATACCACTAACGGCTAACCTACTAAGTAAACTTCAAGGGATTTTAGGCAATTCTTTGTGCATTTACACTGGGGGTATACAGACAAAGTACTGTGTTCAAAAGTTACTTGAATAAATTCTTTCTTCATTCTCGTGCTGTTTATTCATTTTATATGTAGTTAGACTCATATGTTTCTCTTAGCATTCACTAGTAGGAGGTTTGCTCTCTGTTGGTTTTAGTATTTTAGATCTATGTAATATTAATAGGCTTTCTAAATTCAAAACAGAAACAGTATACCCATAGAAGTCTTGCTCCCTCTCTTACCCCTCTCTGTCTCTTTGCTAGCTAACCCTTGCAGATAATTTTTCTTGTTTTTGATTCATAGTTATCTTCTTGTGTTTATTTTTTTAATGAGAAACATGCATTTGTACACACACATTATATTTTCCCCTCTTTACATAATATGTAGTATACCATAATACTCATTTTCATGTTGCTTTTCTAACTTAAAACTATACCTTTGGAATCACTTTATATCACTTTCTGGAGCTACTTTTCCTTCTATACTGTTGTTGATGTTTGTCATTGGGTAGATGTACCATAGTTTTTTCAAACAATCTGTGTATGGGCTTTGGGGTAATTTCTGAAAATTTTCAATTACCCATAATGCAAGGGTAGTACTGTTGTGCAATGGCCTTGTATACTTTTTCATATTGTCAGGTTTCTTGCTAGACAAAAAGATAAATGCATATGTAACTTAATTGGCCATTGTGAATTTCTCCCTATAGGTGTTGTATGGGAGAGAGAGGGTAAAACGAAGTTAAGAAGGTAAATATGGTTGATGCACTTTCTACAGAAGAATGAATATAGAAATTTTAAATCTGTTGAAATCATTGTAAGAAGATGAGTAAGGTAGAAAGGAGAAAGGTGGAAGGGATGAACCAATTTGAGTTATAATACAGATATACATGGAAATGTCACAGTGAAACTCCCTGCATAGCTATCTTAAACAAACAAAAATGCCTTTTTTAAAAAATAGAGAACAGAAAGGTAAAGCAGATCCTGTTTGGGGGTTATTACCAGTTTGGGGGGGATATATAAGGAAAGGGTATAGGAGAGTGAATTTGATAGAAATATTATGTACTCATATATGAAAATGGAAAAATGAGACATGTTGAAACTATTCCAGGAATGGGGGAGGAGAGAATAAAGAATGATGGAGGGGGTGAATTCAACTATGACAAATTGTAAGAACTTTTATAAATTTCACAATTAACCCCCAGTATAACAATAATATGTAATTAAAAATAAATTTCACCTAATATTGGATAAAATACATGTTTCTTCCCAAACTCAACAACAGAGTATGGATCAATTTTTTGTCAAATTGATTTATACAGTGCATCTTAATATGGTTTTGACTTTTATTTCTCTCATTGAGAGTAAGGTGGAAATCTTTATATATGCTTAAAGGCTGCTTTTGTATTATTTCTTGGGAACATTTGTGTTCTTTTTTCAACTTGTAGTTCTTTATACCTGAAAGCTAGCCTGTCATTTACGACATACATTGCAAATGTTTTCTCTGAGCAGAGCATGTTGTCATTAGAATTTGTTTATGGTGATATTTGCCATTCAAACAAACTTTAGATATTTAAATTTATAAGTAATTATAGTACCACTGGATTTTAGATCACAGCTCAAAAAACCTTCCCTCTCTCTCTTCAGGTTATAAAGGAATTCACCAACTTTTTCAATTTTGTATTTAGAGTTAGTTTATGTATATGGCGTGAGGCAAGCATGCAACCTTACCCTTATGCAAATATATGTCCAGCTGTCACACACCTTTTCATTAAAATGTTCATTGTTGTTGATGGTTTTTAATATGGTATCAGTTATATAAAATAAATCACCTTTATTATCAATATCTCCATGATGCCTGCTGTACTGTCATGTTAATATTCCAAAACACAGTTGTTATTATATAACATGTACCCTATCCCAAATAACAACACTAAAACCATCAATATGTGACAGTTTTTAAATTAACTATAAAGTTTAAGCCTTCTGTTGCTTCCTGCAATATGGTGACAGGTATTCTGAAAAAACACTGAATTTAAAACATGCAGAAATTCTGGATAAGATTCAATAAACAATACTGATAATGCAGTGCTGAGCTTAAAAGAAAATGAACTAAATCCACCAGGGCCAAAATGAAAACAGAACTAAGACTGCATCGGGAAACTGCTTGAGAAGCAGAAATGGAGACATGTGGACATCAAGACCCAAAATGTCAGAGCCCTTGGTCCATGCAAGCAGGAGAAACTGAACTATGATCCCTAAAAGCTTCTCTGGATGCTATACACCTTCAATGAAAGGGCAGAATTTTTAGAAATCTATCTCATAGCAAAATGAGCCCAGAAGAAACTATCTCTGTTTCTTGGGCTGGCCAATCCTAGTTGTTGCTGCAGAGAAATGTTTGTACTTGCCTATTTATGTCAGGGGACGTGTTCACACATGAAAATAAACCAAATGTCAAAGATTAAAATACCTTGATGAACTCATTTAGTAGAGGGCAACAGCATTAAAAATGAGTGAACAATTATTTTCAGTGTGGAAGAACATCTCAAAGATAATGATGAGCAAAAAGAGTAAATAAAGATACACATTTTCAACTTAAAATATACAAAAAACTAAAGAATATATGTTTATCCAGAAATACACACATATATATATACACACACACACAAGTATAACTATGAAGGTATTCAAAGGAATGATAAATAGGAAAGTGTGCTTAATTATGGAAGTGGAGTAAAAATGTGAATGCTAGAAGTGTGTTGAGGGCTTCAGTTTTAGCAACATTTTATTTCTCCAGATAAGTGTTGTCTAATCAATATTTGGTTATACCTTGTAGTCAATCCATTTGCTTACAAAGTTGTACTGATCACCTGCTCTGCCGTGTGCATTTTCAATGCAACTGGTATATCAGTAAACAAAACAGATGATCACAGCCTTTATAGATGTTATGTTCTGGAGGAAAAATATAAAAATAAAATTTTAAATATTACCAGTAACTAAGAAAATTACATAATATATTAGCCAACAGTAAGAGCTGTGAAGAAGTCCAGCAGTATAAGGACAAAACAGAAAAAATATTAATTTCAAACTATGTAGGCTCAGAGGACTCATTGAGATGGTATTTGAACAAAGATTTAAAGGAAATGAGAAATCCTTAAGGAAAAGGGTTTTAGCAGGTTCAATAGCAACACAAAGCCTGAAGGTTGGACATGCCTTGAGTGTTCATAGATGGGTTGGTGCAGAGTGGGTGAAAGAGAAAATAGAGGAAGTAAAGCCAGAGATGTCATGAGAGATGGCTAGGGACATTCTAGAGCCCTGAAGGCAAGTTGTAAGGATTTGGGCTTTTCACCCAGAGTGAAATGGGGAGCCACTGAGCAGAGAATTGACACTTTTAAAACTTTCTTCTTAAAATATCCATACCCATCCAGCTGAGGTATGGAGAAGAGAGAGCAGAGCCCAGACCCTAAGCACAATTCTCACAGCATCCCAGGAAAGAATGATGGTGCTCTACACTGATGTGGTGATGTGAGAGATGATGGGAAGAGGTCAGATTCTATTGTGAGTTTAGAAACAACAAGATTTCCGCAGGGACAGAGCACAGGCTATGAAAAAATAGAAGGATCCAGCATAACTCCAAAGATTTTGGCATGGGAAAAACAAGGATGGATTTGTTGTGAACTAACTGGAAGGCTGGGTATTTTAATATGTTGGGGCTGCCATAGCAAACAGAAATGTATTTTCCCACTATTCTGGAGGACACAAGTCCAAGGTGTTGGCAGTCTTGCTGTCTTCTAAGGCCTCCCTCTTCACCTTATTCATGCCTGTCTTTTTGCTGTGTCCTTGCATGGTCAATCCTCTGTGAAGACTGATAATTAGTTTCTTGTAATGACACCAGTCAGATTGGATCCTACCCATATTGCCTTGTTTACCTTATTTACCTCTTTAAAGGGTCTTATCTAAAAAACAGTCACATTCTAGGGTACTGGGGTTAGAACTTCCTCATATCAATTCAGGAAGGAGAAACACAATTCAGTTCCTAACAGTGGAAAAGTAAGTTTGGGGTGGAAGATTAAGGAGTTTAGTTCATGTGCATTCAACTGAGGCATCATGGATATCCACACAGAGATTTTGAGTAAGTGGTGTGACATATAGGTCTAGAATTTTAAAAAGAGATAAGAATCAAAGGTATGAGTTTTAGCAGGTTATCAGTGGAATTTTAAAGCCATGAGATCATCAAATGAATAAGTATAGGTAGAAAAGAAAAGAAAGGTCAAGGTTGAAGCAATGAGAATCCCCCCCAATGGAAAGACATCAACGATAAACAGTAACTCTCACAGAGGACTAAGAAAAGGCTATGAGATGAATACAATATAATAAGCCAGATGAAAATCAAAAAGCAAAGAGGGAATTATTGCACTCGTAAATGTTGCTGATACATACAATAAAAACAGGGTCTAAGAATTGGTTCCTCAATTTGTCAATATGAACTTCACTGATAAAATTGTTACTGCATTGGGACCAATGCTGAGTGGAGTGGGCTCCAGAGAACAAAATGAAATAAACTGCAGAATAACTGATCGTTTCAAGAAATTTTTTCTGAAAGATAAGCAAAGATGGAGAATCTGTGGTCAAGAGAAGTTTCATTTCTAAGATGGAATAACAATAGCATGTTTGGATGCTGACAGAAAAGATGCCATAGAGAAGAAATCAATGATAAAGGCAAGAGACAGACAGACAGACAGAAAACAGAGACATGCAGAGAGAATTTCTAGAGCAGCATACTCAAATGAATGAGTGAAAATGATCTAGTGAAGGATTTACCTTAGAAAAGGGCAAAGGTTTTAGCAGCTATACATACATTAAATATTATACATGTATTTTTATATTTATTAAGTACACTTGTATGCTTTTGTTTTGTAGGCATCATATATTTATTTACATATATCTTATTTTAGTCTCATGTCTGTCTTAAAGAGCAGTTATTTTACTTCCTCCTTCCTGTTCCTTTCTTCTGTAAAATGCTCCTTCATGTTGAGGGGTTGCTTCTGGAGAGGAAGATGGGCTGCCCATTGACCAGAGGACTGAATGCATAATTCATTGTGGTTCAATTGGTCCAGGTAGAGTCATGTGATTTAGTGGATCATTCAATGATCCAGCTTCAGTTTTCAAACAGCAGGTAAAGAAAGATACTTCTTTCTCTATTCATGGTATTGCAAGGCTGTAAGTTGGAAGCCGCCAGCCATGTGGACAAGCTGTTCTACACAAGGAAGCTCATCGTCATACATGGAGAGGAGGTCAACAATAGTGTAATCCTGGTGCTGCTCAAGTCCATGGTTCTCTTTGTCTTCAGGTCATGTCTGCAGAACCCTTTGCAGTCACCTTAATTGTGAATCTCCTTTTGCTTTTAAATCAAAAGAGAGTATCCAAGTCATTCCAGGACCTGCAAAACAAATACAAATTATATTCCTGGTCTTTTCTTCTACCCTAATATTTGCTTTCAGTGTTTAACTTATATTATTTATTTATCATTATAATCAACCTTTACTCATTTCATATACCTCACATTCTAATAATTCAGTAATCTTTCAAACTCTATCATCATTTTCTGAATCAAACCATGTCTCACCATCACCCCTACCACTACCAGACTCATTTCTCACTTTGCTGAATGGGTAGAGAAGCCTCACTTTCTAGGTATATTTTTCCCCACTTGGAGTTCTCTATCTACTCAGCCCATAATGACCCCTCTGCTAGGCAGGAGCTCCTGCTCTAACTATCAACACCCCCCTGAGATCGTTCATAGGATGTTTTTTTATGTTTGCTTCGCCTAGAGTTATTCAGGACCCCTGAAAAACTCTAACCAAATCCTGCCTGGAGTGATGTGATGCCAATCACATCAGAAGAAGCTGTTCTAGTTAATATTGCCTGATCTGTCACACTTTGTATACACTATGTCCTCTGTAAGTACAGTTTTAAGTTTTTATAAATTGACCTAGCTTTTGGTTTTTTTATTTTTCTCATTTAGAAAAGAGTGTTTGGCCAAGTACTGGTGGCTTGCACCTATACTCCCAGTTACTTAGGAGGAAGAGATCAGGAGGATCATGGTTCAAAGCCAGCCCAGGCAAATAGTTTAAAAGACCCTATCTTGAAAAAACACATCACAAAAAAAGGGCTGGTGGAGTGGCTCAAGATGAAGGCCCTGAGGTCAAGCCCCATTACCACCAAAAAAGAAAAGAGTATTTGGCTAGGAAAAATATTAGGAATAAGCTCTACTTCTACTTATAAAGTGACTTTTAGTAAATTTGGGAATTGCTCATGATGGTGAAAAAAAGTTGTGAATTTTTGCATTACTTTATATTCATTTTTCTACTACAAATCTTAAGGCTCAGAAAACTGAGCAATAATGAGGGGAAGGATGTGGGAATGTGGCATTTCAGAAAGGAACCCATTTCAGAAAGGAACATGCCATTGTTCTTGAGTTGTAAATTTTTGTTCTATGGAAAAATATCATCATGACCTGAGTTCAAGATAGCCTTCATGAACAAAAGCACATCCGTTGATGTGTAATTGTTGACCTAGAAACTGCTAATCTTGCTTTACAAATATTGTCTTGCTTTTGAAATTTATTTGTTTAAATAAAAGCTGCAGCTCTGAGGTTTATAGGTTAATTATGCCTATTCACAAAAAAATGTTTATTTTAAATTTGTTCCTAAAGATTTCTGGGTTTAGTAGAAAAATAATTTTAACATGAAAATGCTACTTACCATTTGTAGCTGAAGGGCTGATAGAGATAGTTGCCACTGGTTCACTGATACTATTCCCCTTTAGTCACTTAGATGTCTTTTTTTAATACTGCATGTGTCAAATATACCAACATGAGCTGATAGAGACTAAAACACCTTTAATTATCAGAGTAAAATATTCCTTTCAGTATTGACATTCCTACCAAATGTTAGAAGATGTTGCACTGAAATCATGCACTCTGAAAATTTAGTTTTACAGATGGTGAACTTAAGTAATAAATTATATTGTTCTTTCAATCTATACTAAGAAACCCTTATTGCATGCTACTGCTAATAGTTATCTCAGCTACACAAATGGAAAAGCAGCACTATTAAACTAGTAATGTCATATGACTTACCATGAAATGCAAATATGAAATGTTGTATCCCTAAACATAAAAAAATGGGAATTTTGTTCCACAGTTATGGAATGTTATACACCCTTTAGATTATAAAAATAGGTCCATTTTTATCCTGAGATAATGAAAGCTTTGTTGGAGTAACCTATGATAGATGATGGTCTTTTCAAACTAACTTTTCTTACTGCCAAATAAATCTCTTTTAAATATGTTCTCTGTGAGGCAATCATGACATCCATTGGCCAACTGGATCTGGGGTTATGCCTGGATACTTTCCATACTGCACGTGGTTGTCAACTTGAATTGTGTATCAAGCACCCATCATATTTGGCACATCTGTACTTAACATTGGCATTAATTTTACCCTATTGTTCTAATTGCAGTACTTTGATGTAATGACACCATTCAATTCACAGATGGTACTGGTGGGGGGTTTTCCCAAAAAAAATATAATGTAATTTTAATTTGGAATGTGAGTATGCCAAAAATAAGAGCTTCACTGATTAAGTTATCTGAGCCTGCTAAACAGTTGAACATTTGAACTAAATAGGAAAAACGGGAAAAGAGAACAGCAGGTTCCAATACCAACCTACTGCAAGTGTTTTGTTTTTTGATTATAGTCTACTGGGCTCATAAGACTTATCTGTTCATAAACAAACATTGACATACTTAAGATAAGCAAGATAAAAATCTATATTTTCAACTAAAATTGTGGTATACTTTTATAAATAAAGTCATTGGTGATTGGGGGCCTGTGATTTGAAAGGCAAGCATTTGATTTAAATGATTAAATTCCAAAATTATTCAAGTTATCATCACAAATTTGGTATCAATGTGTATCTCTATCTATATCTTTTAAAAGATTTTTTTCCTGGGGTATCGCGGTCATAATTCTCTATGATATCATGAAATAATGCTCAGTACAATTTGCATTTTATAAAATCAAGTCAGGTGATAATTGGGTAATTTTCCAGAGGTCACATGGCCTCTCACTGAAGAAGAAAGGACTAGAATACAAATCTTTATTTCTCAATTGAGACTATTTTATGCCTCCATGTTGTTTTTATAGGATACTGGCCACCTTTCCAATAAGAAGGTCGTGGCAAAGTATGACTATAGAACTGTAATTATAAGCTTGGAACAGGGTAGAGGAGCACTGAACCATAATTTTAGTAATTTACCTAGAATAAACTAGAAGCTGAATGATGTCATGGAAGTATTGATAGGCATCTGACTGCAGTATGAGTGAAAATCCAAAGGGCTATGCCACAAATCATCAATTTACTTAAAATGCAGGAAGCCAGGATGCCAGTGAGCTAAGAGAATTTGAAAGTGATTGTGAGCATTTGATGAAGTGATGGTGGATGCACTGATTTTCTTTTCAGGAGTCAACTTGCACATGAACAAAGAGTCCCCAGGTAGAGCACAAGCACAGCTGAATAAAACAGCAAGACTTCAAACCACTGGTCTTCCCTGAGGGTCATAGTTTAGCCCATGAGAAAGAGGCCATTAGCTGAAACCAAAAGCTCTACTCTAATAAAAACGTTTGCTAGCCTCAAGGCCACACACAGCACTTCCTTCGTCAAAGTGTAGAGAACCAAGTTCTCTCACTCCTGGGTGGAAGGCAGCGTGACTTTAGTTGCATGATGGTGTAGGAGACACTGGGTTAGTTGGTGTCATCAGTGTTGAGAGTATAGGAGTTGCAACCCCTTTCCTCTGGTAGAAGTAGGGAAGTAACTAGGTCTCATGTTCAAGTACCCTCGTTAGTAGTGGATGTCAGGAGAGAGAACAGATTCTGTGGAGATTACAGGATTACTCCCCAGTATTACTAAGACAAATTGAAGTTCTGTGAAATATAACTGAATAAAATTTCAAGGGTGAACAAAAAGCTTGTTCATTATCTTGTACTAAAGATAGAAGCTTGAGTTTAATTTTACTATCAAGCACAAAGGTTGGAACATCCTGGGGAACATCTTTTAAATATGCAATATATTAGAACAGTGGTCCGTGTTCTTGCCAAGGGTCACAGGAAGGCCAGCCCATTACAACTGCCAATATTTTATACACAAATGTAGGCATAATCATAGACACATACATACATGTATCTCTCTCTCTCTCTCTCTCTCTCTCTCTCTCTGTGTATAACATTTTTGCAATATTGTGACTGTTTTGCAAGGACCAGGAGGAGGGAGAGAGGAAAAGAGAATGACAGAAAGAGAATAATATAGAAAAACATCACATCTTTGTAAGAAGTAGTCACAACAAAAGCTGTCGGATAATACGGGACAGGGAGCAAAGCGGGGGAAAGGTAAGGAAGAATAATAGATAGGGTTAAACTGATTAAAGTAAAATATATCCAAAGCTGAAATATCATGGCAAACTCCTTTGAACAATGGATGTACACTTAAAAATGAAGGACAGGAATGCAAAACAGGTCCTGTTAGAGGGTGGGTACCAGTGGGAATGGAAAGGTGAATAGAGAGGGTAAATAGATGCTGTACTTTATATACTTGTATGAAGATGGAACACTTAAACCTGCTGAAATCATTTTAAGTAGTGGGGAGGGGAATGAGGGAGCATGATGGTGGGGTGAACCTAACCAAGGTACATTGTAAGCATATATGAAAACATCACAAACACCTGTACAACTAATACATGCTAATAAAATGTTTTTAAAAATTGCTAACCTTTGTTACCAGCCATAAAGGATGTATGAATGACGCAGAAAAGGCTGCCTGGGAAACTGTGGAGATACTGACAAGAGCTGATCAACAGCAAGCACACACCTAAGACTGCCATATTGATTCTACTCAGCCTTACTTCTGAGTTCCTCCTAACATGTGCATAAAAAGTTACGTCTTCAAATGGCATGTACTTACAAAAAGTTGTGCCAAGTTCTGGTTTAATTTCTCAAAGTTTCCTATGGAATTTCAACATCACCCTCAAACTCATATTGCCTTTATCAGCATGGATCAATATTAAATGTGAACCTACCCTTGACTTTTCTAGATCACATGGTAAGTTGTATATCATGAGGTCATTTAGAAGCAACACCTGAGAAAGCCCCAGTTGCACCTCATGATGGGTTTTTAATTCTTTGAGCATTCTTCAATACAATGGGCTCCTTTTCAAATTCATTGTAAAAAGTACATGTGTTCTAAGAAACTTGGAATTCATCAGGCCACAGGAGTAGTAGGTCTCCGATAATAACAAGCACTCACTCTTCCCCTAGTTACCACTAAGCATCTTAACTTTACACAGGTATTCTGTTTTGAATAAGTCAGCAAATTTAGGAGTCTACTTTGTGCTTCATTTTTCCCATTATTAATCATTATCTGCAATTTATTTCCTTTCCAAATATACCCTACCAAATCTCTACTTGATTTCTGTTTAGCTGATTCCATATCGCTATTACCATAATTTTTCAAAAAATATTTTCAGGTATACATTTTCTGTTTTACATACATGTGTGCATGTGTGTGTATATACAAACTTCCTCATCTACTGCCAAAAGTTATTGCATTTTAGTCAATTTTTGGAAGCTTGTGCAGCTGTTAATTAAAGTGGCCATTACAAGATGATTTTGCATATAATTTTAGAATAGCATACTGCAAGTTTGAAAAGACCTACACCTGTGTTTACCTGTGTACTATAACTGATTCTAGGGAGATCCAGATGAAACCCAGGTGCCCAACCCACTTTGTTGCAATATTTACATTTTGCACTAAATATGTTTATGCCTCACATTTCTGGTTACACCGTCCTAATTATGATGAACAGTGATTCTGTACTTCTCTCTGCAAAGTGGGATTCCTTCTCATTCGTGCCGTAGAAGTATAAAATTGACTTATCGTCAAGCCAAGTTTTCAAACTTGTTGGATTAAAAAATCCAGAATTTTACTCCTCCATGATTTCAAGCTAAAGTTAGTTTTGAGATAACCAAAGTAGCAAGGAATCTTTCACGTGGAATTTGCTTTAAAGAGAAAAATAAATTATTAAGACATCAAGCAGAACTTTGATCAGATGAACTGGGGAGCATTAATGTAGAGTGGGCATAGCTTTTAAGCTGACAATATTAAAACCTTTCATTAAGCAATATTTAATGTTTAGTTTTTAAATTTGCAGCACCAAGATTTTTTTAACGTGCCATTGCCTTGTTTCTGATTTGTTCACTTGCTATTCATTATGATCAGAACTGAGAAATTCCAAGATGTTATCATCTGGGTGGTTGTTAGGTTATCAGAGTCTCCAAATTCAGGCAACTTTCAATTAGATTTCTTAAATTAAGTCTAAATTTACAATGCTCCAAATATTAGATCTTTTGAAATTCTCTAACACTTTTCTTTTTTTTTTTGTCACTCAAAAGTCTTTATTTTTGTCTGTTTCTTTAAATATACATATATTAGTTGCTTTTGAGTTATAAAACTTTTCGTATGTATGCATATATATACCAATACATTACAGATATATGTAATACATGTACATTAGGAATATTTTCTTCCAAAATTCATCAAATATCTTATTTTTCAGGATTAAAAATTTTTTTTCGCTTATTCATATGTGCATACAATGTTTGGGTAAGTTATCCCCCATTTCCCCTGCCCCCGCCCTTCCCCACCTCTTCTCCCCTCCTACTCCCTCACTTTCAAGCAGAAACTGTTTTGCTCTTATCTCTAAGGAGGATTCCTTGCATTGCTTTCATGTACATATGTGTTACATTCTAAGTTGATTCTTCTTGAACTGACCTTTTCTCTAGTTCCTGGTCCCCTTCTCCTATTGGCCTCTGTTGCTTTAAAGTTTCTGCATTATTTCCTTTGCATTGAGGACATCAAATACTATCACGTTTTTTGGGTTTCTTACCTATTCACATACCTTCCTTGTGTGCTCTCGCCTTATCATGTAACCAAACTCCAATCCCCTTGCTGTATTTGCCCTTGATCTAAAGTCCACATATGAGGGAGAACATTCGATTATTGGTCTTCTGAGCCTGGCTAACCTCGCTCAGGATGATGTTTTCCAGTTCCATCCATTTACTTGCAAATGATATCATTCTTCTTCATGGCTGAGTAGAATTCCATTGTGTATAAATACCACATGTTCTTAATGCATTCGTCAGTAGTTGGGCATCTTGGCTGTTTCCATAACTTGGCCATTGTGAATAGTGCTGCAATTGCCTCTGGGTATGCAATTGCCTCTGGAGTAACCTGTGTCACATTCCTTTGGGTATATCTCCAGGAGTGGGATTGCTGGACATATGGTAGATCTGTGTATAGATTTTTAAGAAGACTCCAAGTTTTTTTCCAGAGTGGTTGTATTAGTTTGTATTCCTACCAGCAATGTATGAGGGTTTCTTTTTCCCCACATCCTTGCCAATACCCATTGTTAGGGGTTTTTAATGATGGCTATTCTAACGGTGGTGAGGTGGAATCTTAGTGTGGTTTTGATTTGCATTTCCTTTGTGGCTAGATATGGTAAAATGCTCTAACACTTTTCCAAGCATCCTAAAATGTGACTGACAAACCAATACAGGCTTGTCTTAGTGGTCACCCTGGCTCTTCACATCCTAAAATGAGGGCCATCTTTTCAGTTGTTCTTCACCTTTCATTTTGGTTCATTTTGACCTAACCTGAAGATCTTTTGATCAAAAGCAAAATGTGGATGTATTTTAAAAGGTCTGTGGGATTATTGATTTGCCTCAGCATTTTCTTGTAAATTTGAGTTTAAAATCCTTCATCCATGGATTTAGAGGTTTGTGATACTGATTTCTAAATTTGTCTGTATGGTAAGGACATTTTAATACATATTAGTACCTTTCAAAGCACATGAATCAATACTCAGCATTTTGAATGGTATGAAATCACCCACTTGGTAGATAATAAGACCATCTCATTTCTTTGTCAGTGTTTTTCAGTGGAATTCTTGTCTTCAGACTAAAATCACATTTCAACAGTTGTGTGTGTGTGTGTATACATGTGTGTTAATAACCATGAGCCACTAAGTCTCTTTATAGGAAAATGCTTAACTATATTAATTAAAATAGAAATGACTTAAGTCTACTCACATAATTTTCTTCTAAATTTCTATGTATAGTAGAATAAGGACTAACAATATGAACCTAAAATATTCACTGTTTATTTTACACTTTGTAAGAACAAGAGAAGATTTATGAATACAGTTTATGGATGGTCCGTCTTTTTACAATGTTACTATTTCTTCATTCAAATGATGTTGTAACATATAAACATGGTTAGTCTGCTGTTTGATCATAATGCCAGCCCACTGTCCAATGCTTAATGTTTGGATTTTTACCAACCCAATATTCTGAGAAATATGAGTGTGATTCCCTCTTATTTGGAACAGAATATATGGTATTAATCAGTTAGAATAAAATAAATGTGATTTAAATTTGTATCAACATATTGTAATTTGTGTCCTGAAGAAATACTGATGGAAACTACAATTTTTAGCATCATATATATGCTGCAGGTACTAAGCTAATCCTTGTCCATCTTCTCACTAATTTAACCTCCCCAAATCGTATGTAGTATCATATAATTCTCATTTTGTGATTGAGGAAAGTAAATGAGAGAATTGGGGCAATCTCTCATGTTTTTTCAAGTACATGCTTATGAATTTGCTCGGGGTTGAATTTATGCATTTCTCTTTCAATTATGCGAGATCACATTCACATTTTGGACAAAAGTCAGTGAAAGGTTGAACAAATTTTTTACATATCTGACTTAAAATTTTTCATACAAATATTACTTACATGTACATGTCAAGTGACATCAATTTAAATTAAAAATAAGTCAGTGTTCTGAATATAATCACTAAGCCACTTCTAATTAGCCTAAAATTCCCTCAGAATAGAGTTTCTTTTTTGCTTAATAACTGAGAGTAGATTAAGCACTTTTGCTTCTACTGACTTTATTGACCATGGTTGTTGAGAGTTTGTATAGCCTGTGAGTTGTGTGTCACATGCACAATAAGAACATGGGAAGTACTTCTTTAGGTAACTTCATCACTCCAATATGCGATCGATACATTTGTCCCAATAAATAGTTTCCGTTAGCTATTACAAGGACTACCCACTGCTCTGGTGTGGACTTTGAGTGTCCCCAAAGGCCCATGTGTCCCCAAGCCCCAGCTTGGTCCTACTGGGAGGTGGTGGAACTTGAGGCTTAGTGGAAGGTCTTTGGTCATTGGGGGCATGCCCTTGATGAGATAGTGGGACTGACCCCAGGATCTTCCTCTCTTTTACTTTCTGGCCGTGAGATGAGAGCTGCTTCACTCCAACACATGTTTTTCTGTAATGTGTTGCCTCACCACAGGCTTAACAGTAATGTGGCTGACCCTCCAAAATGCAATGATTCTTTTCTCTATGCACGATGATGTCATGCTGTGCTATTCTTCTGTTTACTGGATTTGATCTATTGTCAAAAACTCTAAGTAAGGAAATAGACCACAGGAATCAAATGTAAATGAAAGGTAGGAAATAGATCAACTCTAATGTTCCTACTAATTATAACAGATAGGGATTATTTAATGGCACCTCTACAATTAAATAATGCATGTATATGCCATCACAACTACCACTCTGTAGCAAGAATTATGAATATAAAATATAAGATGTTCCATAATTGGAACACCTACCATGAGACAAGAACTATGCTATATGCCAGAGGTTGGCAAACTTTTTCTGAAAAGCTAATTATTTCAGGCATTGTAAGCTATATGGTCTCTTTAGCAACTACTCAACCCTGCCATTATAGCATGAAAGCAAGATTTCAAAATAAGTAAACAAATGAGCATGGCTGGGTTCCAGTAGCATTTTTTTAATAAAATCCAGTAGTGGCCTGCATTTGTATGGCAAACCATAGCTTGATGATCTCTGCCTTAAACTGCACATATTATCTAGAGTCATGAGAGCAAACATCAAACAAAATGGTGGTTAAATTTACTCTATAGATGAGGAATCCTGGATTCATAGACATTTATTATACCTAAGATGTAATTGGGGAAATAGAACTGGCCACCAGTAATTCAGTCAAAGGAATTTGATACAAAGAACTAATTAGAAGTTGTAAGAAGCCAGATTAGAGTCAACCCAAGATAACAACAGAAGGAGTTGCTATTCTACAAAATGAGGTGACGGCAGTCTGGGTGCTATCCAGCAGGGATCTCCTTAGAAAGGAATGTGCAAGGAGACCTGGGATCCTGGGGGAGAAGAAACATCTTTGGCGAGCTGCTGAAGAGGAGGAGATCCCTGACACTCTCCAGTCTCCCATCACAGTGGTGGACCAGAGTGGCAGGTACAGAGAAGAGTAAGGAATTAATCTCTGAGAACAGGAAAAGCAACATGACCAGGAAGTGTGACATTTCCACAATTAGATCTCTGTCTGTCCCCTTTAAGTGCCATGCACGTTTATTGTGCAGTAGTATAAGAACAGCTTGTCTCATAATTTCTTCTCACGTTTTGTAAATGTTGTATTTCTTGGGCTCAAAAATATAACTCTTGAAATCTTTACCTTCACTGTATGTAACACTCAGTGCAAATGATACCCTATTTCTATAAATAGCTAAGACAGTGATGTCCCCATCCACAATAAAGTGAAGGTAATTTTGGCAAATCACCAAATGCCTTGTTTCATATTGTTGAAAAACTATGTGTTTGCTTTTTTTTCTTTTCTTTTTGCTCGTTTGTTTGTTTTGCTTTATTTTGATTTAGTGCCGGAGTGGAAAACAGGGTCTTGTGAATGTTAGGCAAGTGTTCTGCTACTGAGCTCCACCCCCAATCTTGATTTGTCTTTAAGTCATTTATTTAAAAATCATATAAGATGCATCTAAGATCATCCCACTATCATTGGAGTATTAAGTTGGTTGATTTCCTTCCTCATAAATCTAAGTTTTACAAGATTATTTTTGGGATAGAGAGTAAAACAGGTCCAGATAGTCTGGCAAACTTAGCCATAAATACATACATTGCTCAAAAGAGTTCTTATCTCATTATTTGCTAACATCACTTCCAACATACACAGGCTGTGTGAGAGCTGGCAAAAGGGAAAACTTTAAAATCCCACAGAGCCTTCTTGCTGTCTCAAAAAAGGCAAGATGGACGATAAATTGAATGAACCCGGAACTATCATTTACTCCAAGGTCCTGTCTCTAGGAGCTTTTTCACTTACATATCAACACAGAAGTGTTTTGTCACCCTAAGATCCAGAATGAGGATAAATAACATCATGGCTGTACCAGCAAATCAGCAAGAGATGGCAAGGGGAGCTGTGGCACCGCAGGAAGGAGGGCCAGTTCCCAGGAGAAAGAGGCACCACTTAACATATAAGTCTGTCACTTACACTTAGGTGTCATTAAAAATATAGAATCTGAATTCAAAGTTTGAATTTTGAGCAATTGCAGAGAGAGAAACAGAGTTCTCTGCAACTGGAATCCAAACTCGTATAACAAGAAAAGCAATCAAGGAGACACACACTGATGTGGGGAGCACAGAGGGAGCCAAAGGGATGACACTGGTGTGGTGACACTCAGCCACCCTCCCCACTTCCTAGGGAGGAGACGTCCATCAGAACCCCACTTCTAACTCACAGACAACTACTTATTTCCTTTTAATTTCCTGAATAATAACCTGATTCATTTCTCATTTCAGACACTGCCTACTCCGGTTCTGATTGGGGACCCTGACATTTTCCCTTACTCCCTCATTAAAAGTAGAAATGTAATCACTCTGGTAAAAATATATTTGCTTCCATTTGGCACTGTTCTTGAGTTTCTGTGCTTAGTGTGAGCTTACCCAGGGAAGGGAAAGGTGTGGTTGGTCAGAGCAGTAGTTCTGGAGTCACGAGACTGAATCCTGCCCTGCCACTGGCTGACTGCAGACAGGGAGTTAGTTCAAGTTGTTTCTGCTGTCTGTGCTTCCAGCCTCCCAACTATCAGTGAGGGTAATAATACAACTTCCCATGTGGATGTTGTGAGGATTAATCAGAATTCAGTACACTTTTTCTCAAACTTCAGTGAGCTTTTCCACTGGAAATCTTGTGAAGATACAAATTCTCTTTCAGTCAGTGTAGAGTGAGATCTGAAATTCTGCCTTTTTAACAAGTTCTAGATAACACTGAAGGTGTTGGTCTGTGGAACATACTTAGAACAGCAAGGATTTTGTAAAAGTGTCTGGCATGCAGTAAGGGTTGAGTAAGTTATTTATTGTTACAATGCAGCAAACACTGGAGAATGGTGGCTTACTGTATCTTATCATATATTGCATATGTTATGTGACTGATAACAACCTCAAGAGTAATTATGCTTTCTCCTACTGGCCTGCCTTTCTTGCCCAAGGGTGACTTGATTAGTTTTTCTGAACCTTCCTTTCCTTACCATTTCCTGAAGGAGTCTTTATTTTTCTCAATGACTATAGAACATATTTCTGTAACACTTTTGCAAAATGACCATGTATCACCTCTTCAGGGCTTTTCTACTGTGTTAATATCTTTCTCTTCAAATCAATTGCAAGTTGTGAAGTCTCATTAGCCTTTTCCATCAACCATTTTCCCTGCTTTTGTCCCCACATATAAGTGGTCAGTTAATGTGATTGATTTATTTGGATCAGAGAAGCTCCTGCTTGTTCATTCCTTTTCCTTTATAAAGTGAGTTGACACAAGGTTAGGATACAGGCTCCTTTCCCTTTGCAAGCCCCTCAACTATCTCCCTCACTAGATTTATTTCTCAAGACAGAGATCCACAGTGTGTCCATTTCCAGTAAGAAGTAAGAGCAATGCAAATAGATTCTTTCTGAGTATCTATTATCACTTTCAAAATCATTAAAGCAGAATGTAGAAGCTCTGAAGATAAAAAACATCATTTGTATTTTTTCAAATATTCTTGGTGTGACTTGTGAACCACAAATTGTTCAGATAAATATTTTGTTTTATTCTGCTCCCTGTACATATCTGTGCTGCTTTCCATGGGCTCCTGGCTGGAAGAGTTTCCTAGGGACTTTTTTATTTGAGTGGGATATTTCTGCTACTTCTAGTGTTATAGTTCTAAATGGTCTTAAAAGGGAACATGAGGGCTGGGATGTAGCTCAGTGGTACAGCACTTGCCTAGCATGTGCGAGGCCCTGGGTTCGATCCTAGCACTAAAAAAGAAAAGACAGGAGATTCGAAGATGGTAACTAGAGGGCGGAAGCAGAAAGCATGCTTCCTAAAGTAAAATCTTAGAGAGACGCTGGAGATACACCTTGCAGGAAAAACCACCAAGAAGAGGCAAAACTCTGACTCCTCCACATCCCCAGCCTGCGCATAGCATCTCCACTTCACATTAAATGGAGAAACCAGGAGGGCTCCCGTGCTGCCAGACGCCAGCTCCTAACCTGCTTGGGAGAAGCAGATCACCGGGTGAGCTAAGCGGTATGCAGTTCTCCCACAGACAACCCTGGGACAAATCAGCATAGCCCCCTGGACAGACTGACCCCCACCCAAGGAAAAAAGAGAAAAAAACAAACTGAATAATAAACAAGCAGCTGAAAAGAAAAAGACACATAGCAAAGAGGGCGGGGAACCCTGAGCTCTGGAGAGAGGGAGAGGGGTACTCCCCACACGAACTGTAAATAAACAAGATGGCTAGAGAAGGTGGGTGTGGTGCCACCTTCCCCAGTGTGCTAGGAGAGGGCACGGCTTCCAACAGTGGCTAAAGTGTGGCAGGCTCCACCAGAGAGTGGGTGAGGAGCACTTCCCCATGCGAGCTCTAAATAAAAAAAGACTGCAATTGCAACAGGCAGATAGGGCTATATACTGGAGAAAACAAAAGGGGCATGCATCCAGGAGAACTCTAAATAAACAAAGACTGCAGGGATGGATGAGTGTAAAGCTCATTCCTGAGAGCTGCAATAAATAAAGTCTGCAGCAGCAGACAGCTGACAGTAGGTGGCAGGTGAGCTGCAGCCTCAGATAGACATTCACAAAGCTATCTCCAAACTCCTTTTTTTTTCTCTTCCTTTGATGACACAATGACAGAACTAGGACTGGATGCTAAAGGACTAACTGAAACTATATTGCATTTGAATTTGGGATTTTTTGTTGTTGTTGTTGTTGTTTTCCCCTTTGAGAGGCAACAGAACTACATATCAGACACCAACACCAGGACTGGAGGATGAAGTACTAACACCAGTATTATTAAGACTGAAACCTTTTTGCATTTGAACTTGGGGATTTTTTTTTATTATCCTCTCTCTGTCTCTCTAATCCCTGTTTAGCTTACTGTTTATTAGTACACTATCTCTCCCTGTTTATTTCTTTGGCTCTGTTTTTTTTTCTTTGTTTCTTTGTTTTGTTTTGTTTTTCCTTTTTTTAACCTTCTTTGCTTTCCCTATCCTCTCACCCTTCCATTCTAGATACCATAATTGTTACTTTTACAAGCTAGACAATACTGAATTACACACAGTACAGGGACAGTAACAGTAACAAGGGCAATAATGGAAAGACAGAATAAAGAGGGAAACCAATTTCCCCCCAACAATAAATTAGTACAAAGCCAGAGGGAAATGAAGAAAACAGATACCCACATCCAGACTCCAACAAATTAAGATAAACTATGCCAAAGAACCCAATGAAGCCCACAAGAACACTATAAAGAAGAAATCCTGCAAGTAATCAATGAGAATTTTATGGAGATGGTACTGGATATGGTCAACAAAAATATACAGGAGACACTCAAGAAATTTCAAGACAACAAAAAGAAAGAATATGAGAAAGCACAAGAACAAATGAAAGAAACTATAGAAGCACTATTTAAACACTAAAGTGGAACAAAGAACACAATAAATAAAGAGATAAATGAACTCAGGATGAAAATAGACAATATTAAGGAGGAAGAGACTCAAGATATGGAAAACCCCAGAAAAAAGAATGAAACAGAAATGCAAAACAAAACGGAAGGCCAATCCAGTAGACTAGAACAAGCAGAAGACAGAATCTCAGAACTCAAACATGAAATGGTAACTAAAAGAAAAACCAAAGAACTATTAGTTAAACAACTCAAGACCTGTGAAAAGAAAATGCAAGAACTCACTGACTCCATCAAAATACCAAACCTGAGAATCATGGGCATTGAAGAAGGAGAAGAGGTGCAAGCAAAAGGAATGCATAATATATTCAACAAAATAATAACAGAAAATTTCCCAAATCTAGAGAAAACTATGCCCATACAGTTACAGGAAGCCTCCAGGACACCAAACAAACCTGACCAAAATAGAACTACCCCATGACATATTATCATTAAAACAAAAAGTACAGAGACTAGAGAAAGAATATTGAAGGATATAAGAGAGAAAAAACATAACACACAAAGGTAAACCCATCAAAATCACAGAAGACTTCTCAACAGAAACAATAAAAGCAAGAAGAGCTTGGGGTGAGGTCTTCAAGCACTGAATGAAAATAACTTCAACCCTAAGATACTCTACCCAGCAAAACTATAATTCAAAATAGATGGAGCAATAAAAGTCTTCCATGATAAGCAGAAACTAAAACAATATGTGACCACAAAGCCACCACTACAAAAGATTCTTCAAGGGATTCTGCACACAGAAAGTGAAACCCAACATAACCATGAAAGGGCAGGCAGTACCAAACTACAGGAAAAGAAAAAGCAAGAAAGTAGAGAGTAACCTCAACTTAGGTACACACAATCAAACCTTCAAACAACTAAGACAACTAAATGACAGGAATCACCACATACCTATCAGTACTAACACTTAATGTTAATGGACTTAACTCCCCCATCAAAGGCACTGTTTGATGAACTGGATTAAAAAGGAAGATCCAACAATTTGTTGCTTACAGGAGACCCATCTCACTGAAAGAAATAAGCATAACCTTAGGATGAAAGGTTGGAAGAAGATTTACCAAGCCAATGGCCCCTGAAAACAGGCAGGAGTAGCAATACTTATCACGGACAAAGCAGACTTCAAACCAACCTTGATCAAATGAGATAAAGAAGGACATTCCATACTAATAAAAGGGGAAATAGACTAAAAGGAAATAACAATTATCAACCTATATGCACCCAATGTCAATGCACCCAGTTTCATCAAACATACCCTGAAGGACCTAAAAGCATATATCAACTCCAACACAGTGATTGTGGGAGATGTTAACATCCCACTATCATCAATAGATAGGTCATCCAAACAAAAAATCAATAAAGAAATCCTAGATCTAAAACATATCAAAGATCAAGTGGACCTAGTTGATGTCTACAGAGCATTTCATATAAATTCTACATAAAATACATTCTTCTCACCAGCCCACCGAACCTTCTCCAAAATAGATCATATCTTCGGGCACAAAGCAAACCTCAGCAAATATAAGAAAATAGAAATTATACCATGCAGTCTATCTGATCGCAATGCAATAAAACTAGAACACAACAAGAAAAATAAAGACAAAAAACATGCAAACAGCTGGAAACTGAATAACTCATTGCTTAATGAACAATGAGTAATTGATGAAATAAAAGAGGAAATTAAAAGGTTCCTGGAAGTCAATGAAAATGAAAACACAACCTACCAGAACCTATGGGACACAGCAAAGGCAGTCTTGAGAGGAAAGTTTATAGCCATGAGTGCATATATTAAAAGACTGAAAGATCTCAAATCAATGACCTAATGATACATCTCAAAGCCTAGAAAAACAAGAACAAGCAAATTCCAAAGCAAATAGGAGAGAAATAATACAAATGAAACAGAAACTAAAAAAACCATACAAAGAATTAATGAAACAAAATGTTGGTTCTTTGAAAAAATAAATAAGATCGATAGACTTCTGGCAAACCTGACTAAAAAGAGGAGAGAAAAACCCAAATCAGTAAAATCAGAAATGCAAAAGGGAAGATAACAACAAACACCATGGAAGTCCAGGAAATCATCAGAGACTACTTTGAGAAGTAAATTTTCAAATAAGCCTGAAAATTTTGAAGAAATGGACAGATTTCTAGATACTTATGATCATTCAAAACTGAACCAAGAGGACATTAATCACCTGAATAGATCTATAACACAAAATGAAATTGAAGTAGCAATAAAGAGTCTCCCAAAAAAGAAAAGACCAGGACCTGATGGATTCTCTGCTGAATTCTATCAGATCTTTAAAGAAGAACTAATACCAACCCTCCTTAAACTGTTCCATGAAATAGAAAGGGAAGGAAAACTGCCTAACACACTTTATGAAGCCAGTACTACACTTATCCCAAAACCAGGCAGAGACACGTCCAAAAAAGAGAACTGTAGGCCAATCTCCTTAATGAACACTGACGCAAAAATCCTCAACAAAATAATGGCAAACCGAATTCAACAACACATCAAAAAGATTATTCACCACGATCAAGTAGGCTTCATCCCAAGAATGCAGGGGTGGTTCAACATATGAAAATCAATCAACATAATAAACCACATTAACAGAAGTAAAGACAAAAACCACTTGATCATCTCAATAGATGCAGAAAAACCCTTTGATAAGATCCAACACCATTTCACGATAAAAGCTCTAAGAAAACTAGGAATAGAAAGAAAGTACCTCAACATTATAAAAGCTATGTATGACAAACCTACAGCCAGCATTATACTTAATGGAGAAAAACTGAAACCATTCCCTCTAAAATCAGGAACTAGACAAGGATGCCCACTATCTCCACTCCTATTCAACATAGTACTGGAATTCCTAGCCAGAGCAATTAGGCAAGAAGAAGGAATAAAAGGAATACAAACTAGATCCATGTTTATCACTCTATAATAGTACTAACTCCAAATGGATCAAGGACCCTAATATCAGACCCCAAACTCTAAAGTTGGTAGGAAAGAGTAGGAAATACTTTGGAACTGATAGGTATAGGCAAGGACTTTCTCAACAGAGCCCCAGCATCTCAGCAACTAAGAGATAGCATAGACAAATGGGACTTCATAAAACTAAAAAGCTTCTGTGCAACAAAAGAAATGGTCTCTAAACTTTAGAGACCATCCACAGAGTGGGAGAAAATATTTGCCAACTACACATCAGACAAAGGACTGAGAACCAGAATATATAGGGAACTCAAAGAACTAAATTCTCCCAAAATTAATGAACCAATAAAGAAATGGGCAATTGAACTAAGCAGAACTTTCTCAAAAGAAGAAATTCAAATGGCCAAAAAACACATAAAAAAATGCTCACCATCTCTAGCCATAAAGGAAATGCAAATCAAAACCACACTAAGATCCACCTCACCTCTGTTGGAATAGCCATCATTAGCAACACCACTAACAACAGGTGTTGTTGAGGATACGGGGAAAAAGGAACCCTTTTATACTGCTGGTGGGAATGCAAACTGGTACAACCACTCTGGAAAAAAATTTGGAAGTTTCTTAAAATCTAAACACAAATCTACCATATGATCCAGCAATACCACTCTTGGGGATATACCCAAAAGAATGTGACACTGGTTACTCCAGAGGTACTTGCACACCCATGTTTATTGCAGCACTATTAACAATAGCTAAGATATGGAAATAGCCAAGAAGCCCCACTACTGATGAATGGATTAAGAAAATGTGGTATTTATACACAATGGAATTTTATGCAGCCATGAAGAAGAATGAAATCTTATCATTTGCAAGTAAATGGATGGAACTGGAGAACATCATTCTTAGTGAGGTTAGCCTGGCCCAAAAGACCAAAAATCGTATGTTCTCCGTCATATGCAGACATTAGATCAAGGGTAAACACAACAAGAGGATTGGACTTTGATCACATGGTAAAGCGAGAGCACACAAGGGAGGTTTGAGGATAGGTAAGACACCTAAAAAACTAGATAGCATTTGTTTCCCTCAATGCAGAGAAACTAAAGCAGATACCTTAAAAGCAACTGAGGCCAATAGGAGAAGGGGACCAGGAACTAGAGAAAAGGTTAGTTCAAGAAGAATTAATTTAGACGGTAACACACATGTACAGGAAAGCAATGAGAGTCAACTCCCTGTATAGCTATCTTTATCTCAACTAGCAAAAACTCTTGATCCTTCCTATTATTGCTTATACTCTCTTCAACAAAATTAGAGATAAGGGCAAGATAGTTTCTGCCTGATAGTGAGAGGGTGGGGGGGAGAGGGAGGAGTTAGGGGGTTAAGGGAGGGAGTGGGGGGAAGGAAGGAGAAATGACCCAAACATTGTATGCACATATGAATAAAAGAAAAAATAAAAAAAAGAAAAGACAGAAAAAGGGAACATAATACAGATTCAGAGTCATGAAGAGCTAGGTTCATATCCTATCTCTAACCATTTCCTAAGTCTGTGACTTAGAAAGATAACAAAACTTAGGTTCCACATTGATTGAATTAGCATAAGTAATTACTTTATATTCATGTACAGAATCTGGCACAATCAAAATGATCAATTAATCTGACCCATTCTTGTGGAAGACAATTATTTTTCACATTAATTAAAGCCAAATTGAAATTCATGATTACAGTGGTCTTCAATAAAATTCATCCCATATATTCATTCTCTTTACATTATAGAGCTGCTTTCCCACAAAACAAAGCTTCATTCTGAAACAGGTGACTTGTTGAACAATAAGGCTTCCTTGAGCACCAGCTATTTTGAGTGTTTAGCAAATACATATGTACCATGACTTCAATCAGATCGAGTGCTAATTTTATACCATGAGAGAACATTATCAGATTGCTATATGCTAAAGAGTTATCCCTTTCATTTTCTTTTTAAAAGGATCAAAGTTATTGATTATAAGTACTCTTTGTCTTGGGTTTTGGTCAGTGAAATGGTGAGGATAGAATAGAATAAACAAAGGAAGGAAAGCAGGAAGCAGGGAAGGAAGAAAGGGAGCAAGGGATAGAGATTAAGAAGAGAGACATTTCAGAAACAAATTATGTTCAAAAGAAGCTGATAAATAAGCAGCCAGGTGAAATCTCTCTAGAGGGAGGACAAATGAGTACAACTTGACTTTCACGTAACCCTTAATCTATTTAGAGAAGGAAAAAATCAGGAAATGAGCAGTTTTCAGCAGTAGTTCAAGTCAAGAACTGAAATTAATTTTCTTGACTTTCAAGCTATGAGACTTGTTTATAGTCTGTAGAAACCACAGTTTCACACTCCTAGATTCTAGTGCAGTGTTGACAAAACAGGTTCCTTGTAATATCAGACACACTACTACCACCAACTGTATGGCATCCAAGATAACTTTATTGGATGGGATAATCGCTCCCTTAGAACCAAGAAAAGGCTGCTTAAGGTATGATTGGCATGGTTACCAGTAGCCATTTTATTACTTCACATTGCTTTAAATATTAAAACTCCACAAACTCTCTCAACACAACGTAATGGTTATATTGACTTAATGTACTAAACAGTGTCAATGACCTAAAAATGTTTAAGCTAAATGAAGAGGAAAAACTTTGAAGGAAAGATACTCTTTTAATTAGAAATATTACAATACTAAACAGACATTGGACATACAATTTAATGCAAAGATGAAGATACTATATAGAAATTCAGGTGAGATTTTCATTTCAAAAAACTGACTTCAAGAAAAAATAGAATAAAAATGTTAGATACTACATAATGTTCTGTAGTACTTGTATTCATAAATTTATTTGAAATCAGTTAATGTGTAATCAAAATTAATGCAAAAGAGTTGGATCATGAGATGTCATAAAGTCTCTAAATATTTATCACTGTCTCAGCTAGCTGTTGCAACAATATATTAAATATTTATTTAGGTAATGAGTTTTTGAGAGAGTGGGGAGTTTGACGATCTAGGCTAAGTTCCTCTGCTTCAAGTTAGGTTTGGCCAGTTAGTGAAGATTTTCCTTACATTTACTTCATGTGTTTCCTTCTTGGGTTCAAGTTGACAGGGGAACATTTAAGGAGGAAAACTCCTCTCAAGGCACTGGCAGAAAGCATGAGAGGATGAGTAGAAATAGTCAGAGCATTCTTTGGAACTTATTGTTACTTTATTCCATTGGCCACAGCAAGAAAATAGCAGGAATAACTTCAGGGTCACATGGAAAGTTATGAACATAGGAAGGCTTTTAATTAGGGCCTTTCATGCAGCTCATCACCATTACCAATGGTAATATATACCATCACATATAACATTATCATAATTAAGGTGGTTATATTACCAAAAGCAATCTACAGATTTCATGCAATCCCCATCAAAATCTCAATGTCATTTCTCACAGAAATGACAATCCTAAAATTCATATGGAAGCACAAAAGACCCCAAATAGCCAAAGCTAGGCAAAAAGTGCAATTCTGTACATATCACAGTATCTGACTTCAAATTATATTGCAGAGTCATGGTAACACAATCAGTATTATACTAGCACATAAACAGAGACATAGACCAAAAGAATAGAATCGAGGACCCAGAAATAAGCTCGTGAACATTCATCAGATTCTCAACAAAGGAGCCTAAAACATTCATTAGAGAAAATACAGCCTCTTCTCAAATAGTGTTGGGAAAACTGGATAAAACACTGAAACTAAATCACTATCTGTACAAAAATTAATTCAGAATGGAGCAAAGACCTAATATAAGACCTTAATGAAGAAACTACAGGATGGCAAAAAACCTTTGCCAGCTATCCACCTGACAGGGGATTAATATACAGAATACATAAAGAACTCATAAACACCAAAAGAAAAAAATAGTCCTATTAATAAATGGGTAAATGAATTGAACAGACAATTCTCAGAAGAATTGTAAATGACCAACAGATACATGAAGAAATGTTCAACAACCTTAGCCATAAAAGAAATGTAAATCTAAAAGACACTGAGTTTCCATCTCACCCCATTCAGAATGACTATCATCAACAAGACAAACAACAAATATAGTGGATGATAGGAGGGGGGAAGGAACTAATTACATTCACCCTGATCATGGGAATGTTAATTAGTGCATCCACTTAGGGAATCAGTGTGGCTGTTTCTCAACAAACTAAAAATAGAACTGCCATATGATCCTGCTGAACCACTTTTTGGCATGTATCCAAAATAATGTAACTCAACATGCAGCCACACACACATGTTTATAGCAGCACCATACATACAGCCAAGCTAAGCTGTGGAATCAACCTCTGTGCCCATCAACTGATTAATGGATAAAGAAAATGAGGTAAATAGGCACAATGAAATACTATTTAGCTATAAAGAATGAAATTGTGTGTATGGAACTGAGGCTCATCATGTTAAGAGAAAGAAGCTTGACACAGGAAGAGAAACAGCTCGTTTTTCTCTAGTGTGTGGAATCTAGACTTTAAAAAATGAAAGAAAATTACAGGAATGTAAACGACTGTGGAAGCAGGGGAAGGAGGAGGTCCAAAGGAAAGGGTTGATAGGGATTGAATATAATCACAGTGCATAATATGACAATATGCATATATGAAAACAGAATAATGAAACAATCCAAATTATATAGAAAGAGGGAAGGGAGACAAGAAAGAGTAATAAATGGGGTGGATGAGATCAAAGTACGTTATCTACATATATATGGATGGATATATCACAGTGAAACCCCTCACTTTGTACAATTAATGTGTGTTAACAAAATATAATTAACAGCACAACAGACTATAAAGGACTATCCAAAATAAAAAGGGAAAATACTGAAATGTTGAAATTTCTCCTCATGCATTTTTGCTTGCACATACACACACACACACACACACACACACAGGCATGTACTGTCAAAGACTCAATTAAGGAAACGCAGTTAGATGATGAGCTACTGTTGACTGTTACAGTGATGTACTCAATGTAACCACTGAGTAAGTGTCAGCCATCGGAAAGTATCAGCATGAAATTTGGATGGCATATGACATATACCAGGGAACAAAATGCCCCTCTCTACTCTGGGATTTTGAACTGAGAAAGTCGAATTAAGTTAACATGGAGCTAGATGAAGAGGTCCTAAAAATTGGCTTGGTAACATTTTGATAGTTTTCAATGCAGTTGACATGACAAAGGTGGGCTCACAAGTTCTTCTGAGCATCTCCTTCTGAAGAAGTCCTTACTCCACTAGCTGAAATTAACTTCCTCTCTCCTGAAGAAATGAACTCTAATCCTCCCCTTGGTCCAAATCTGTTGCTTCCTATTGTCTCTAGATTCAAGTGTAGGCCAAGCACAAGAAAGGTAATGCACGCACCAAGAAGGTTTCAAAAATTTTCTAATTATTCCAGGGGACTATTTGTGTACTTGTGCACCAGAACAGAGTAATATTCTGAAAGCTTAGGCCTGCAGAGATCTTTGTCAGTGATTAAATGATTCTGGTGCCATGGACTGGAAGAAACATTCTTTCAAAGACTTCCTTGATGTATAAAAGAAATATAAGTGAGTCATAGTCCCTAACACTCTTCCCAGACAAATTCAACCCACAAACTAGATGAAAGGCAGTCCAGGTCTCCTTATTACACTACCAAAAAATTCATATGGAAACACTCCCCCTAGCCTAAGTGAAGGAACCTATACTCACTTACTAGGACAAGTAAGCACTAAAAGAAAAAAGACAGAAATATCTAAACTTTCAAGGATTACTGCCCCTGGATCTGAACAAATATTAACTTTGGGACTGCAATTTCCACTGTGGTTCACCAACTCATCAGAATGGGGAATTATGAAGGTCAAATGATATGTGGAATTTCAGCACAGATATAACTTGTGGTCAGATATAACTTGCTATACAAACTCATCATATAGTAAGGCCATGTTCCATCTGCAGCAGAGAACTAGTAACCATTCAAGGAAGATCTCCTGGATGTTGCTGGGCCCTGGTGGAGATACAGAATATGACCACTGGCTATGCAACTTGATATGCTCATCCTAAGCAAGGCATTTTCAAACACACAAACCATAAATTTGGATGGGGAACAGCAACAAGAGTGCATTAAGGCTGACATAGGTAAATTACATGAGCTTACTCCATGCCAGCAATATGTGTTATACTTATTCCTCTTGATCTGCTCAGTATGACCCACTGACAGAGGAGAAAATAAACTCAGTCATGGTTCATTAATAATTCAGCACAATATATTGTTGCAAGCCAAAACTAGACTGCTTACTCATCAAGACCCCACTGCTGATTGGTTCTCAAAAGCGGTGATGAAGTGATATTCTCCCACTGGTAGAGGTTCAAGCAATGCATTTAATCACCAACTTGGTATGAAGATGGACATGGCCTAAGGTAAAACTATAAATAGACCCTACATCATCAGATGACTTGCTTGGTTGTTCGTAGTCTAGAAAGGAAAAGATTGGAGAACCAGAAAAACAAGTCTGGTGAACAAGCAAGGGTAGTAGAATGGGTATAGATTTTTGTGTCTCATGTCAACACCTCCCAGAGACCATAATTGCATGGAAGATATTGAACAACTGGGTAGATGGGATGATTCAACCAGAGTTTCTCCTTGGTTTCCCCCTTGTTTCTCCAATGGTCCTGTGGACCAAATAGCCATGGTGACAATGATGGAGGATCTGCATAGGTTCAACAGCCTGGACTTTTCATTCATCAAGGCTAATCAGTCCACTGTCATTTATGAATGTCTGACCTATCATACTGACATCCCTTAAGTATACCAACTATGCACTTAGTGGCAAGTCAATTATATTAGGCCTTCTACCCTATAAAAGAGAAAGACACATCCCTCACTATTAATATCCACATAAGTTGTACTTCTATGTTTGTTTTTCCTGTCTACCACAAGTACCACCGGGAAGGACTCACAAATCATGGTTTATCATCATGAGTTTCTTCATAACCTGTCCTTTTGCATTGGAAGAAGTGTAATAATTGATGCACAACAATGCATCTCTGTCTACCATAAGCATCATCAGTACAACTGCTACATAATGAGGCTCAGTTGGAAAATTAGAAATGATACCACAAGCATTAGGATACTTTTTTTAAGAGGAAGTCAGGCAAACAACGAAGGACAGATGGGGTAGAGGATTCAGAGTCCTTGTGTGGCTCTTTCTGAGTGAACTGAGATATGATAGAGAGTTTTGACAAAAGAACAATATGATCTGACATACTATGCCTAAGCACTCTGAAGTGGGGCAAGGAAGAGCGAAGTGACCAGCTGGATGGACTATTACAAAAACCTAAATAAGAGATGAAAACAGTTCAGGCCAGCCTGAGAATGGTGCAAGTGTTGACAAGAGATTGAAATTTGACTATATTTTGATGGTAAAGCCACACAATTTCTCCTTCTTTTATTTGCATTCATTAATTAGTGAGTTAAACATTTTATCATTGTAGATGGACCATATGCATGCTTTCCTTGCAATTTTCTAATGAATTTGTTCCATCATAAGAAGTAGAAGCTGAATGGAGACAACTTTGGTGTTTACTTTTATTCAGTCAAAAGATTCAAATCTTTAAAACCAGAGTCTCTAGAGCAGGAGATTCACAGACTTTCAGATCATGTTGTGTGTTTTCTGTGAAAATTTCTTTAACAAATTGAGCCATCCCCAATCTTTCTTTAGAGTGTTTGATTTGTATGAAACCACCTAGGATCTCATTTTTTTTCTTATATTTTTGTTTAAACTATTTTACATCCTTATATGAAAACTGCTGGTGATTGCATGAATTGAATTATATTCTTCCAAAATTCATATGTTGAATTCTGAACCTCCAATGACTGTGTTTGGAGATAGATCCTTTAATGAGCTAATTAATATAAAATAAGGTTATGATGGTGGGAGCCTAATATAATGGTCTCTTGTAAGAAGAGTAGGCCACACAAGAGTTGGTACCCTATCAATATACACAGTGAGAAAACTACAGTCTGCAAGCTCAGCAGAGGGGCCTCACCACTAAACAGCACTGTCAACACCTTTACCCTTTATGTCAGGCCTCCAGAATTGTAAGAAAATACATTTCTGGTCAGGTGTAGTGCTTTGTACTTGAGTCCCAGCTACATGGGAGGTGGTGGTAGGAGCATCGCAGGGCAAGGCCAGCCCTGGGAAAAAACACGAGACCATATCTGAAAAATAAACCCAAGCACAAAAGCCTGTGGGCACAGCTCAAGGAGCAGAGCACCTGCCTAGCAAGCATGAGTTCAAACCTCAGAACCATTTAAATAAATAAATAAATTTCCGTTTATTAAGCTGTCTAGTTATGGCAGCATGAGCAAAATAATGCCCTGCATATATTTGGATACACAACAATTGTTAAATAAAGTTTGTTGAACTAAGTTGAACTGAAAAATGAAAACATCTAGGGTGGTTGTGAAAAAGAAGGTGTTGATGCAGTGATGAATATGGTATAAGGTAGGATATTCTGGCTTTGTTCAAACAGGAAGCTTTGACCTTGAAGTATTTTGTATTGTTGTTTGCAGCATTGAGGATGTTTCTCTTTAGGAATAGTGGGATTAAAGTTTCTGTGAAAATGTTTCTCAAGGAAGCTTTTTCATTTGTCACCAGTCACTCTGTTCCAGTACCACGTTTACTTTCATCATACCATTTATCTCAACCTAAAATTACCTTACATGGTTGTCTTTTTTATTTTGCTATATCCTACTAAAATATAAATTGTGCAGAACCTTGTTTTCTTGCTCACTGCAGTAACCCTACCATCTAAAACATCACAGGAACTCAAAAATATTATATGAGAGAAATATTTTTGGAACTGACTGCGAGAACCAAATTTATAACCCACAATAAGGTTTATGTTTTGTGAATTAACTTCGATTAACCAACAATTCTACCCATATTTTCTTTCAGTATTATTTCATCTCATCATGTTATATACATCTTTGTAAATTGTCACAACATTTTTTGGGGTGACATCTGAACAACAAAACAAAAAAATCAAGGTTTAAATCCCCAATTTCTCCCCAAACTGTGTTTCTAATGAACCTTGAATATACCACAAAATGAGCATTTGAACTGCATGATTACTATATGTAATATTTTCCTTATGATGGATGTTTACTAGTTTGATAATTTTTAAACTATAGTAGCAAGCTCTTTCTTTCTGTTACCTGTCTTTTTCTATGATCCATTATCTGTACTTTTTGTTCTGCTTGTTCCTATAAGCCTGGCCTCTACAGCAGCAAGGCCCAGGTCCTCTTGCATCTGGTTTCCAGGTGAATTCAGCCAATGGCAGGCACTGACAGAAGGGAGGATGTGAAGAGAATGGGTTTGGGTATTTACCATCCTGGAGTCATGCCCGTTTCTCCTTCCTGCCTTACTATTATCCTGATAACACCTAGGTTCTCATGACCTTGGTTGCCCTCAGACTATGTATTCTTCTGCCATTTCCAGAGGTGAAAAGTTTCACCTCTTGGCTTCCCAATGTTGCTGATCTCAACATGTTTGCCTAGATGGTTTCCTTAACTCTGTCCCACTACTACATCTACTTCTTTCAATTATATCTCTTTAGTTAAACCCTTAGAAGATGTCATTTCTTTCCTGCCAGCAAGGACAGAATCTGAGTCTAACAATGAAAAGTTTCCTGGCTGTGTTTTGGTGGCAGAAGAAAATGGTAAAACTACTCCTAACCACATAGTCATTCAGTTAATGTTTACTGAGCTTATAAGATATGCAGTGCACTGTACCCCTTGCTGTAATACTTAAATGTTGTATAAGACATGATCCCTTTCCTCAAAGGGAAATTAACATGAATTATATGTTGAAAGGTATGATACTTTTTGTATCCATTTTGTCCTAGATTCCCAGATCTAAGAACAAACATTAACAACTTTTCATAATAAAAATGCAGAGCTTTCAAAGTTATGATCCCAAAACTATCAGGCAACACTTAGGTGTCACTCATCATGAGACTACCTCAGGGTAGAAGAGGACGGTGTCAAGAGAATAGCATTGAGACCTACTCTGGTGTCTTTATAAATATAATATTCAAGAAAAGTATGTTCCTGGGACCAAATATGAACTCAAACTAAGGGATATGACCTTGAATTGTCTTGAAAGAAATTCTATGCAAAACTTAAAGCAGGGAATAGTGAACTTAGGGAATCCAAGGATTTGGTGGGAGGAACAGAGAGCTAGTGAACAGGGACCAGGGGCAAGAGTTCCCACTAGAATAGTCTGTGAGGAACCCATGCTTGAAAGGATCAACATTTACACAGATGCTTCAGTGCCAGATTTCACATTTACCTGTCAAAGCCATACCTTTGTACCGTGCATCTCTATTTCCCCACTCTCCATTTGCTAGAGACTGATTCATTAGTTTCCACAAAATTCACATGTTGAAAGTGTAACCTCCCAAGGTGATGGTGTTAGGAAGTGGGATCTTTGAGAGAACCCTGCCCTCACAATTTGAATTAGTGTCATAATAGAGACCTTTGAGAGATAGTCCCTTTTACTACAAAAGGACATACTAAGAATGTGCCATCTATACACTGGATCGTTGGTCCCAACCAATCTGTCTTGATCATGGACTTGATCTCCCAGTCTCTAGAAAGAGATTTTTCTTGTTTATAGTCTACTGAGATTATGATATTTTATTATAGTAACCCAAGCAGACTAAGACACCTTCCTGTCCCGACAAGAGCCCTACAACTAGTGAATGGAGATAAGAGTAGAAAGTCAAAGTAAGGAATATCTTATTTTTCAACTTAGTTTTGAGAGGAAAAACGTTTGATTTGGATGAGAGGTTGAAGATTAAAGGTTAATTTAGTAGAAAATGAGAATTGGTTCCTGTTTGACAGTGACAAGAAGAAACTGGGACAAATCCAAAACATCACAAGATTGAACAAATACTTGGCAGAGCATCCAGGAAAAGCAATATATGAAAGAATTAAGTTGCTTTTCAGTTGGTTTCTATCTAATTCAGTTTATTAGACAAATTAATCAATATTGAAACCAAAAGAAGAATGATTGTGATAGAAAAATGTCTCAAATTTACCCTTTAATTTAAGTAAAACTGTATCTGTCAGGGAGCAGAAAAAACCATGTTAATTAAATTAACTAGTTCCTATTTACCTATTGGTCAAACCCATACACAAGATGAAAATTTAATTTAGTTTGGTTAAGAAAGTTTTCATCGTATTCCCCAAGTTCTTCTGATACTATATCGCTTGGAGCAAAATTTGTAGCGCCTTTTAAAAAGTCAGTATTGCTAACTCTACTTCAAACCTCTGGTATGATTTTACTTTTTCTCAATCTAAAATCTAGAAAATTCAAGCGTCAGATAGATGACTTATACTTCATCGGTTATTCGTAGAATAGTAACAAAAGAAGTGGAACAGCAACGGTAACGATGATAACTTCTAAAGTGTTAGGAATTTATGGTACTGCTATTGCTGTGTATGTGATAAGCTTATAAAGTTTCAAGATTCCTAGGAGAGACTAAGGAGATTATCTCAATTCCCAGGGACATGTCAAAATCTAAGGAAAAGAAAAAAGAACAGTTCTACCATGTGGAAGATTACAATGAAAGCAGATTTCAATACAAGTACATTTCATGAATTTCCCCTTCTCTAGCACCTAACAGTTCACACAATACTGGATGTGGGGTCATCGTTCAATAAGTGTCTTTTATAAATGAGTTATTAATGAAGAACTATTGAATGAATCGCTAAAAGATTGAATTTCTATTCTTTGTAATAGAGATTAAGTAGCATATTTATCTCAAGTAAATATAAATTCATATCTAATATTTCATTCCATTCATTCTGGCACTATTTATTTACTCCTACAAGTGATAAATATTTGGCTCTACAAATAAGGATATTAAAATCTTGACAATGATGCTGGTCTAATTGAGGTTAATTTGAGATCTATTAAAATCTGATTGAATCTTTAACCCTGTGAGAGAGATAATAACATTCAACAAGATTTTCTGAACAAAAAACTGAAACAATCTAACAATATTTAAGTGAATGGAAACTGTGAAACTAAGATTGTGTTTCTAGCAACTGTTATTAGGCAAATATAAAGGAAGGTGTCTTTTAGCATAATTCCTAATCATGACATAAGGTATTTGGCTGTCTGTCCACTATTGTAGATGAAACAAACACATGCTCATTTAATTAAAAAATCAGTTCAATTAACCACTTCCTCCAAAAGGCCTTCACTGACCTTCACACACCAATGAAGTAACTTTGTCCTTTGTGCACCTACAGAACCTAGTTTATACCTTCAAACAAATAAAAAGCCGGGCTGAAAACAGTAATAGCTAATATCAGTGAAGACAAAACAACAATATTGAATAGATTCCAGTCATCTGTGAAATAGTGTCCTAATTTCACGCCCAGATTTCAATTTTTTATTGTTGTGCTGGGTGTGGATGTAGCATTTATAAAGGCTCTTTTTAAAAATAAATTTGTATTAGGAAATATTCTTTATTCAGAAGGGAGTCATAGTAATAATTCCTAATGGTCTTATATTGTACATTATTTACATTGCCCCCACCGTCTCTCTCCCTCAGCCCCCTCCCCACCCCACTTAAAGCAATTGCAAGAGGTTATTTGGTTCTATTTGATACAGGTATTTGAAGTCCATCAACCATATACCATCACCTTAATCTTCCTTCGCTCTCCCTCCTCCCAATAGTAATACCCCCAACAATGTGCCTATTTTACAGTACTGATGTTTTTGTTAATTAATATTTAAGATGACATTCAAAGGGGTGTCTCAATGTATACCCTCTTTGGGTATGCTTTACTTTGATCTGTTCAATTCCTTCGAATATTCTCCCTTACCCCTTTGTCTCCTTCCTCCCATTTTTCAACAGTTTTCAATACAGATCCTTATATCCTCTACCTTCACATCTTGTGTTATGTGATATTACTGATGCTCTATCATTCTCTTTCCTTTCCCTCTTTCCCTGAGTTCTATAGACTAGTTACACTATTATTATTAAACTCAGATGTCCTATATCTGAGTTTGTATATGATCATTCTTGTTTTGTGTACATGTTTATCTTTGCATCTATCTTCCACATATGAGGGAAAACGTGTCTTTTGTGTTTCTGATCCTGGTTTACTTCACTTAATGTGATTTCCTCCAATTGCATCCATTTACTATCACACCCCATGTCATTATTCCTTGTGGCTAAGTAATACTCCATTGTGTATATGTACCACAATTTCATGATCCATTCATCTGTTGTAGGGTATCTGGGTTGTTTCTAGAGCTTGGCTATTGTGAATAGTTCTGTGATGAACATCTGTATACAGGTGTCTCTACTGTGTCCTGTCTTATGTTCTTTTGGGTAGATGCCCAGAAGTGGTATCCCTGGATCATATGGCAGTTCTAGCTCTAGTTTTTTGAGGAATCTCTATACTGCTTTCCACAGTGGTTGTACTAATTTGCATTCACACCAGCAGCGTATAAGTGTTCCTGTTTTATCACATCCTCACCAGCATTTGTTATTGTTATTACCCTTGATTGTGGTCATTTCAAATGGGGTGAGAAGAAATATAAGTGTTGTTTTGATTTGCATCTCTTTTATAGCCAAGGAAGTTGAACACTTCTTCATGTATTTACTGGCCATTTGTACTTATTCCTTTGAGAATTCCTTGTTTAATTCATATGCGCATTTCTTCATTGGGGAGTTTATTCTTTGGGGGCTGAGTGTTTTGAGTTCCTTGTAGATTCCCTTATTGGATAGGTAGCTGGCAAAGATTTTCTCTCATTCTGTGGGCTGTCTCTTGAGTCTGGTGACTGTTTCCTTTGCTGCACAGAAGCTCTTTAGTTTGATGTTGTCCCATTTGTTCATTGTTTCTCTCTGAGCCTTTTGAGTTCTGTTTAGAAAGTCATTCCCTATAATTATCTGTTCCAGTGAATTTCCTACTGCTTCTTGGAGTTGTTTCAGGGTTTCAGGCCTTATATCAAGGTCTTTGGTCCACTTTGAGTTGATTTTGGTACAGGGTGAAAGATAGGGATTTAATTTCAGTCTTCTACATGTGGATATCCAGTTTTCCCAGCAGCATCTGTTGCACAGCCTCTCATTCATGTGACCTGTGTCCAATAATATTACCGCATTTGGTTTAGGTTTATAATCTGCATATGAGGGAAAATGTGGCTTTTGGTCTTCTGAGCCTGGCTAATTTCACTTAAGATGATGTTCTCCAGTTCTAAACATTTACCTGTGAATGAAAAAAATTCATTCTTCTTTGCGGCTGAGTAAAATTCCACTGTGTATAAATATCACATTTTCTTAATCCATTCATCAGTAAGGGGACATCTTGGATGTTTCCATAGCTTAGCTATTGTGAATAGTGCTGCAATAAACATGGTCATGCCCAGATTTCATCTTTAGAAATAAATAGAAAGAGAAGGAAATACATGGCCAACTATTGACTTAACATCTTTTCCAAGATGCAGTTTGCATCTTGTTCAAGATTGCTGTAGAAACAGGATGTAGAAGATGGGAGATTAGACATTCTTGGCACTTTGTGTCTCCACATCTCCACAGATATGAAAAAAAAAATCCATCAGGTGTGTGGCTGTAGGTAGAGGTAGGTGTTGTGGAAAGGCAAGAGAAGGTAACAATAAACAGTAGACATTGATCAGGCAAAATCCAGAAATGCTGATTTATAAAGATAACAATGATTTATAAAGGTAACAATGGACCTTAACATATCTTTAACCTCAGTGAGGGTTGCAGAAAAAGAGAAAAGGAAAATCCTAGAGGAGCACCACAGATGCACAAGCTGGTAATCTACAAAAGGAAAGTTTAAGATGGGAATTCTGCATTTCATGCAAGAAACACTGGAGAAAGAACCTGTACACTTCTGAACTTACTCAATGGTGCTGTAGAGGGGAGTACCTCAGAAGGGGTCTTACAGTGGCCCTGTTGAATCTCAATGTTTGCACTTCAGAGAGAAATGCAGCTGATCCCCCCCCCATTCCATATACACACCAACTAAACTGCCGAATACAGTTGGGGATGGATTCATATTCTTTGTAAGGAAGAAATAGGATCTAGTGTTTGTTTTCTTTTCTTGTCTTTCTTTTTCTGATTTATTTTTCTCTATACTTATTTTATTGTGTTCTCCTTCACTATTACTTCTTACACTTTAATCTCATAAACTTTTCCTCTCCTATTTGCTTCTTCTCTCTTTTTTCTCTCCCTATCTCCTTTTATTTTTATTACTTAATTATGAATACATTTAGCTATACAAATTTAAAATTTCTATTTTATCCTATAAGAATTGTTTATTTTCTAGCCTTCTTGGGAATGTAATTAATGTTTGTATTTTTTACTGCATTTAAGTATCTGATTTGTTTTTAATCAGTTCTGTTACTGTGGTCCACTGTCTCTCTTTTGCTCAGTTGTGGGTATTGTGACCCCAAGAGAATGTTACCCTCTAAGAAGACCCTCAAAACATTTTTTAAAAATTAAAAGATATATCCAACCCAATAGCCTTCAAGTTGCAATGTAGAAACACAAGAAATATGAAAAAGCAAGACCATATAACTCTTCTAAAAGCTCAATGACTAAATGATTGTAACTCCTCAATGATTGACACCAAACATACTGGAATATTGAGAATGGTGGACAAAGTGTTCAAAAGTTTAACTTTAACATTGATCAATGATCTCAAAGAAGATTCAAACAAATAGAAAAATAAAGTAAGAAAGCCAATCCAAAAGCTGGATGAGAATGTCAACAAGAAGGAAGACAAATTCAGCAAGAAAACTGAGATTCTGGAAAAAATGTAAAACAAAAACAAATGGAAATAATGGTCATGAAAAATTCAGCATATGAAGTTTTAAGAAAACACAGTGGAAAAGATCACCAATAGACTAAATCAAGTCAAAGAAAGAATACTGAAAATTGAAGACAGGATAAAGAAATACTACATTCAGACAGTAGTAAAAATAAAATAATAAATAAATAAAAATAATCATAGCCACATCTTTCAAGTCCTCTAGGACTTGATTGAGAGAATAAGCCTAAGATTCCATGGGATACAAACTAAAGGCATATAAAACCAATTTGATGAAATTGTAGCAGAAAATGAAAATCCAAGTACAGGAGACATTTAGAAATACAATGTCTCCAAATACACATGAGAAAAGAACTTCTCCATGTCACATCATAGTTAAGATGCCAAGATTACCTAACAGAGAAGAAGGTCAGAAGCAGCATGCGCAAAACATCAACTTTTAGTTTTACTTACAAAGGCAAACTCAGCAGAATTACATCAGATCTCTCAGAAGAAACCCTAAAAGCCAGGAAAATATGGAATGACATATTTAAATTCTTGAGAGTAAATCACTGCCAACCAAAATTACTATATCCAGCAAAATTATCTCTTAAAACTGCTGAAGAAATAAATAGCTTCTGAAATTTAAGCAAAACTAAAGCAATTCTTGACTATTACACCAGCATCGTTTAGGAATTTTTAAAGGAATCCTACACACAAAGGAGGAGGAAAGAGAGTCACAAACATTAGAACTCAGGAAAGAATAAATTTCACAGAGGAATAGATGAACAAAAGAGAATTAGAGAAAAATCAGTCATATTCAACTTAGGAAACCAGCAAACTCCTAAGACACATGAGGAAGAAATAAAAGAACAAACAGTACTCAAATTAACAGGGAGAAAAAAAAACTAATGAGATTACAGGAATCAGCAAATACCTCTGAATAATAACCCTAAATATAAATGGTTTTAATTCTCCAATTAAAAATGCAGACTGTTGAATTAGATTGGAAAGCAAGATTCCACTGTTTGTTGTCTGAAAGAAACACATCTTACTGGCAAAGATACACATAGAATGAATGTGAAAGGACAGCAGATTATATACCATGTAAATGATATACAATGTAAACCGGGATAGAGTAGCTATAAATGTATCTGGCAACATAGACTTCAATCCAAAATCAGAAGAGATAAAAAAGATCACTGCATATTAACAAAGGGAACAATGCACCAAGAATACATAATAATTGTAAATGTGCATCCATTGAATATCTGTGCACTCAAATTCATAAAACAAACACTACTGGACCTAAAAGGACAGAAAGAGCCAAATATAATAATGGTTCATGGGTTTAAAACCAACATTCTTCAATGCATATACCATCGAACAAAAATTAGCAAAGTAATTTCAGAGTTAAACTATACCATTGATCAAATGGCCTTACCAGACATGTGCAGACTATTCTACTCCAAAACTGCAGAATGCACATTATTCTCAGCAACCATGGGATTTTCTCCAAAATAGATCACATTTTAGGCCATAAAGCAAGTGTTAACAAATATAAAGTTGAAATAATTTTATTCATCCAATCTTATCATAATGGAATAAATCTAGCAATCAATTGCAAGAGAAACTGTACAGAAAGATCAAACAGTACACTTTTGAATGATAAAGAAACCAAGAACGAAATTTAAAAGTTCCTGGAATCAAACAAAAATGAATACAAAATATACCAGAAGGTGTGGGATACAGTAAAGGAAGATCTAAGAAGGAAATTAATAAGTGCCCAAATTAAAAAATCAGAAAGATATTAAATAAATAACCTAATTATGCATTTCAAGGTCTTTGGAAAACAAGAGCAAGCCAAACCAAAAATGACTACATTGAAAGAAATAGTAACTATCAAGGCAGAAATTAATGAAATAGAAACTAAAAGAGTAATACAAATAATAAATGAAAAAAGAATAAATAAAAAGAGTGAGGATATGAACCATCTAAAAGTATCTATAACAAGCAATGAAACTGAATCAATAATAAAGAGTCTCCCAACAAAAAAATCTCAGGACCAGATGAATTCACTGTTGACTTCTTCCAAACCTTTAAAGAGTACCAATGTTCCTCTAACTGTTCTGTAAAATAGAAAGGCCAGTGGGAAAGGGACCAGGAAGTAGTGAAGAGGTCTGGCAGAAATGAACCAATGTGGGGTTGCAATACACAAGAGCATGGAAGCAATGCTAGGAATCTCTCTGGATAGCTATATTTATCTCAAACTAGCAAAAATGTATGTCTTACTTATTATCTCTTACATTTTTACTTCAACAAAATTGGAGAACAAGAGGACAGAGCAGGTTCTGCCCAGAAGCCAAGGGGTGGGGAGGTGGCCCAAATAATGTATACAACATGCAACTCAATGTAAAAATGATAAAATAAAATTAAAAAATAGAAAGACCAGGAGTGCTACTAAGCTCATGCTATGAAGTAATATTATCCTGATACCAAAACCCAGTAAGGACACAACCAAAGTAGAATGCCATAGACCAATTTCCTTGATGAATATAGACTCAAAAATTCTCAATCAAAGACAGCTTCTTTAACAAATAGCATTAGGAAAACTGGATAGACATATGTAGAAGACTGAACCTTTGTCCCTATGTTTTGCCCTGTACAAAGTCAATTTAAGATGCATTAAAGGCCTTAATGTAAAATGTGAAATGTGGAAACTACTACAGGAAAACTCATGAAGATATAAGCTTTAGTAACCATTTTCTGAACAGAACTCAGGAAGCAATAGCAAGAATTGACAAATGGGATTGCATCAAATTAAAAAGCTTCTGCGCTGCACAAGAAACAATTACCAGCATAAAGAGACAACCTACATAATGGATGAAAATCTTTGCCAGCCATCCAACAGATAAAGGATCAATAGGCAGAATATATAAATAGCTCAAAAAGTTAGATACCAAAAGAACAAATAATATAATTAATATAGGCAAATGAATTGAACAGACATCTCAAAAGAAGTACAAATGGCCTAAAGATACATGAAGAAATGTGCCTGTTATCAAAAAAAAAAAGACAATAAATGCTGGTGAGAACATGAACTCAAGGAAACCCTGTGCACTGTTGACGGGAATGTAAATTAATATAGTCACTATGGAAATTAGTATGGAATTTCAAATAGTTAATATAGAACTATCAGACAGTCCTTCTACTCCTGGGCATGTACCCAAAGGAATCAGTCAGCATGTTAGATATTCCTGCACACCATGCTTATTGAGACACTATTTACAAAAGCTAGGTATCCATCAATGGATAAGCAGAGAAAGAAAATGTGGTACATATACACAACAGGCTAATATTTAGCCATACTGAATAATGAAATTATGTCATTTTTAGGAAAATGGATGGAACTAGAGATCATCATGTAAAGTGAAATAAGCCAGACTCAGAAAGACAATATTGCATGTTTTTAAACCTGTGGAACCTAGGAAATAAAGACATGAAAATAGGAGGCTTATATGGGAAGAGAAAGGGGCCCAGATGGGGAGCGGGAGGCACAACAGAGAGTAACGTGCTCAGAAATATGATCAAAGTTCATAATAGATGTGAATAAAAATGTCATAATGAAACCCATTGTTGGTGTTGGTAATATGCTCTAATAGAAAAAGATAGCTATATAAATGAATCCAAATTGTAAATGACTTTGGTGGTATTTGGGGTGTGTGTGACTGATAATGAGTCTTAGCTAGACTTTATTTTTGAGAAGATAGCACATTTGTGAAGAAGGAGTCAGAGTTTCAGCTGAGTGTCTATTGCAGGTGTTTAGCAGAACATGAAAGGCCGGTAAATCTGTGGACTGTAGGGCTATTTCTCCCCATCTATGAAAATGCTCTTCCCCTGACCTCCCGCACTACTGAATTCTGTACAACTTTTACCTTCCCTCAGCATTTGACAGCAGTGCATATAAAAGGGAGGTTATATGTGCACACATACCCATGTTTGTTTCATTGGCTAAAATACCTAAAAGTGGGCAAAAATTATTGGTAAAGGTAATATTGGGAAATAGAAGATAATCTGGATAAAGAATGTTCCTCATATCTCAAAGCATAACCTAGACATTAGATTGGGTATAAGAAGGGATAAAAGTGGGGAAATAATCTTCTGTATTTTACTAGATTCTTTCTAATAGGGATAATAAAGCCAAATGCTGAATTGTATTTTATCAACAGCAGTGGTTTTGAGGGAAACCTTTTAAAATAATTTTGCACTTATGGTGCACCACTATTTTTATAATAAAGTTCCATCTCTATTTGCAAAGAGAAACTGAGAAAATGCACACATCATCAGATGACAGTAGACTCAAATATGTCCAATTATTCCACATTTCAATGGCTGCTCACATAATGAAAATCTGTGATTGGTAACAAAGACAACAGAAACTGGACACATATTTGCACTAAAGTGATGACACTCCAAATGTTCACTTTTTACTCTCTCTGAACCATAGTTCTTCCTTTATTTGGGGGATAGGTTTGACAAAATTTGGGAAATAATGTGCAATAATATGTACAAAGCAATTGGCTACTGTGCCAAATAGCTTATAGGTGTCAACAAATGTTAGTAATAGCTATTGTTGTTTTCTTAACTTGCACTGGAAAACAATCACATCTTTTAGTCACATCTGATTCAACAAAATGGACCAGAGAAGTAGTGCCTAAGGGATTCCCCATTAAATAAGATCTGAATTCAGTGGTCCTCTGGGCTCCAGTTTGGATGGAGACATGCCTTTGGGTTGTCTCACTGGAATAGTTATAGCGATTACACTGATCCTAATAAATAATAAAGTATGGCTGATACAAAAGTAATTTATATTCATGGATTAGCTGGGTACATAGGTTTAATAATATTGACATTACAGTAACATGCTTAATAGCACATTGTCACAGTATCATCTGTTAAGTATTTCTTACCAATGCATTTCATACTCTGCCTAATAAAAATTTGTTAAAGGCAATGTAGCTGCACATATTAATTCTCTCATGAATGTGAACATCACATCTTGAATGGCACATGACTTAATTCATGATAACTTGGCTTATGGCTACATGAATAAAAACTCAGCCTCCCTGAGTGGGAAGACTGCACATTTGTATCCTTATTACAGTTGGGAAGTTGAAATGTGAGAGGAGTGGTGCCTGCTCAGATCCGCAGTAGAGCCTTTGACTAAATGCAGTGTAAATGGCCTGCCACCCTTGCCTCTCATGCCTTGTCACTCCATCCTCTGACTCTGAAATGATAACAAGATGGCTGAAAATGACATAAAGTTATGACCCCTTTCCTCAGCTACCTAGATTACATTTACCTGTTCAAACTAAAATTGGTGGGGGCCCAAGCAGACACACATCTGCCTTCAATTTCATTGGATAAGCATTTATTCATCACCTCACCTGGTTACTCACCTGACACTGGATTAGGCACTGTTGATCCAAGATAAAAGACAGATTTCCTGTCTACAGAGAACTTATTCTAGGACAGAAATTATATATACAGTAAAGATTGAAGAGAAAGATCATAAACTTGCTATAGCAAGAACTGTCAAAACTTCTAGCATCCACTTAGGATTTTAAAAATACTTGTCAAGCAAGTTGTTTGCCTTCAAAGTAATCTCATTGTAACCAAATGCAACAGAATACAAGATTGCATAAGGGTCCTTTAAATGATTGATGGTGGCCAGGTGCAGAGGCTTAGGCTTATAATTCCAGCCAATCAGGATAAGAAGATCATGGTTTGAGGCTAACTCAGGCAAAATGTCAGCAAGACCCTGTCTCAAAAGCAAGCTGAACATGTTGGCACAAGAATGTAGTTCCAGCTGCAAAAGAGGTGTAGGTAGCAAAATTTTGGTCCAGGCAAGCCAAGAGAAAAAGCATGAGACCATATCTGAAAAACAACAAAAGCAAAAATGGATTAGAATCATGGCTGGGGTGATGGAGGGCTTGCCTTGCAAGGCAGTACTGCCCCAATTTGTTTTTTTACAAGTTGATGGTAAAGGTTATAGGCATGTCTGATTTCCAAGTCTATCTATTACACATTCTCCAAGTGTGGATAAAACCCAAAGATTATCTCATTTACTTCTATGACTCTTCTTATTTTAAATTTCATTTCTTGTGCTACTGTGATTTTGCATACATTATACAAATTATCTATGATACAATTAATAATCTTGAGTCTTGAACAAATTGATCAATTTACACTTCAACAGAGACGTTCCCATTTTTTGAAAAGCATCAGTGGAAATGTAATATTTTGTTCCTTTTTGTATACTAATGGTATTGTCTTCATTGCTCTCCAGGAAGTGTGGATAACATGAATTAGCAAAGAAGATCCTATGTCACATTTTTTTTTGTTTCCTTTCATCCATCCATTGTTCTCCTAGCTTTTAATCTTAATTATTTGTCAAAAACATCAAACTGGTCTTAAAATTTTTGTTGATATTCAAGGGACCTAAAATAGCCACAGCAATCTTAAAATCAAAAGAAAATAATTGGAAGGCTCCAAATTTCCAACATTAAAATTTACTACAAAGCTACAAAAATCAAGACAATATAACACTGGGAATAAACCTATAAATCTGTGGAATAAACTTGATCATCCATTTGTAAGCCCTCGCACTATCAATTGAGTTTACAAGAATACCAAAATGATTAACCAGAAAAGACAGTCTTCACAATAAAAGTATAAGTATAATTAGACATTTATATGCAAAATAACATTGCAGGAACCCTACTTCACTCTGGATATAAAAATTAGCTCAAAATGAATGAAAGACCTAAATATAAGAGATAAACTATAAAATTCAGAAGAAAACAATGATTAAAATTTCAAGACCTTGGATGAAGCAAGTATTTCTTAGATATGACATGAAAAGCACAACCAACAAAAGAAACATGGCACATCTGAACACCTATGAAATTTAAAGTATTCATGTGTCAAAAAGGACATTATAAAGTGACAACCCATAGAATATGAGAACATACTTGTAAATTCTGTATCTTAATTATTATAGCTCAATAATAAAATTATAGATGCCTTGATATTTTAGATGGAAAAAGAATCTGAGTGGATAGTTCTCCAAAGAAGACAAAAAATGGCCAATGAGCAACTGAGAAAATGTAAAACAGCATTATCCATCAGAGAAATGCAACTCAAAATAAGACCCTGCTTCATACGCACTAGCAAGGCCATACTCAAAAAGAAAACTCAAACTCTCATACACTGCTGGTGGGATTGTAAAAAGTTGCAGCCACTTTGGAAAACAAATCAGCAATTCATCAAAAAGTTGAAGTAGAGTTGTCATATGATCTAGAAATTGCACTTCTAAGTATCGAATCAAAAGAAATGAAAACATTTATGCATACAAAAGCTTGTATCTCAGGAAATAAACCGATGTGCACTACCTGGTGGTTTCCTTCACTCAGTGTAATTTTTTTTTCATTTTTCTTTTATTATTCATACGTGCATACAAGGCTTGGTTCATTTCTCCCCACTGCCCCACCCCCTCCCTTACCACCCACTCCGCCCCCTCCCTCTCCCCCCCCCTCAATACCCAGCAGAAACTATTTTGCCCTTATTTCTAATTTTGTTGTAGAGAGAGTATAAGCAATAATAGGAAGGAACAAGGGTTTTTGCTGGTTGAGATAAGGATAGCTATACAGGGCATTGACTCACATTGATTTCCTGTGCGTGGGTGTTACCTTCTAGGTTAATTGTTTTTGATCTAACCTTTTCTCTAGTACCTGTTCCCCTTTTCCTATTGGCCTCAGTTGCTTTAAGGTATCTGCTTTAGTTTCTCTGCGTTAAGGGCAACAAATACTAGCTAGTTTTTTAGGTGTCTTACCTATCCTCACCCCTTCCTTGTGTGCTCTCGCTTTTATCATGTGCTCATAGTCCAATCTCCTTGTTGTGTTTGCCCTTGATCTAATGTCCACATATGAGGGAGAACGTATGATTTTTGGTCTTTTGGGCCAGGCTAACCTCACTCAGAATGATGTTCTCCAATTCCATCCATTTACCAGCGAATGATAACATTTCGTTCTTCATGGCTGCATAAAATTCCATTGTGTATAGATACCATATTTTCTTAATCCATTCGTCAGTGCTGGGGCATCTTGGCTGTTTCCATAACTTGGCTATTGTGAATAGTGCCGCAATAAACATGGATGTGCAGGTGCCTCTGGAGTAACAGTCTTTTGGGTATATCCCCAAGAGTGGTATTGCTGGATCAAATGGTAGATCGATGTCCAGCTTTTTAAGTAGCCTCCAATTTTTTTCCAGAGTGGTTGTACTAGTCTACATTCCCACCAACAGTGTAAGAGGGTTCCTTTTTCCCTGCATCCTCGCCAACACCTGTTGGTGGTGGTGTTGCTGATGATGGCTATTCTAACAGGGGTGAGGTGGAATCTTAGTGTGGTTTTAATTTGCATTTCCTTTATTGCTAGAGATGGTGAGCATTTTTTCATGTGTTTTCTGGTCATTTGAAGGTAATGTTTTTGATATTCAATCATGTCACTGCACATATCTTTACTGTATTTCTTTATTGATGAACAATATTCTAGAGTATGGAGATTTGGAGGAAACAGCTAGTCAAGTAAAAAGCTAAGGACAAGGAAAACAGCTCCGTGTGGTGGCACAGGCCTGTAACCTCACTTCTTCAGAGATCCAGAGGATCATGGTTCAAGGCTGGCCCTGACAAATGTTAGCAAGAGCCCATCTCAGGAAACAACGTAACAGGTGTGGTAGTGTCTGCCTGCTATCCCAGCTATAAAGCAGACATAGGAAAAAGGATTGTGACCCGAGGCCTGTCCCAGGCAAAAACCAAACCAAAGCAAAATACTGGTAGCCAAGTGAAGAACGCATTTTGATGACGAAAGTAGGAATTCCTTACTCTATTAAATGATGCTGAGAGGTTAAATAAAATGAGGATTGAAAATTGACTGATGTCAATTTAACTTTAAGAGAAATATCAGCACAGGTGTGAGCCACTGCACCCAGCTCTAAGTGTAGAAATTATTCTTTTTTTTTTATTGTTTTATTATTCATATGTGCATACAAGGCTTGGGTCATTTCTCCCCCCTGCCCCCACCCCCTCTCTTACCACCCACTCTGTCCCCTCCCTCTCCCCCCCCCTCAATACCCAGCAGAAACTATTTTGCCCTTCTCTCTAATTTTGTTGAAGAGAGAGTATAAGCAATAATAGGAAGGAACAAGTGTTCCTGGTTGAGATAAGGATAGCTATACAGGGAGTTGACTCACATTAATTTCCTGTACGTGTGTGTTGCCTTCTAGTTAATTCTTTTTGATCTAACCTTTTCTCTAGTTCCTGGTCCCCTTTTCCTATTCTTGATAAGGGCTTGGGATGGTCCAGCCCTAAGAAAAGATCCTTGATCTAAGGTGTAGATTTCAAAAAGGGAAGTATAGACATCTCAGGAAGTATACCAGATGATCCACTGGTACAATGGAATCTGTATTGTAATCTCTTAAAATATTTTAAAATGTATATTTTATATGGATTTTATTGAATATTAAATATGATAGTATAACATGTCTCTGAAATTTTTGAATGACTAGTTAAATAAATGTATATATGTTCAAAAAATTTTTATAAAAGAGAAATATCAGGACAGAGTTCAACAGAGAAAAGGGAAGTTAGAGAAAATTGAGACAGCAAGCATTGCCCAGTCTTCTGAGGAAATGTAATGGTCTGGTACACAGAATGCTAATGAAATAAACTTGTGAGGATGACGAAGTTGCTGATGCAGGAGAGAGACACATTAAGTGGACACATCAGGTTGTGGGAAGAGGTAGAAGTTCTCATTTGGTTCTTTCTGTTCTTGTATACGGAATATGAAGAGCATTTCTGAGCTGAGACTGAGGAAAGGAAGAGACACTAAAATTTTTAGATGGGAAGTATTGTCAGATTCTGTCGTAGACTCATCTGAAACTTATGGTCATAAATACAATTTAAGTCCCAGCATTATAGTTATTTGATGGTGGTTCCTGCCTTCAACCACTGAACATAAGCATATAGTAAGATGAGAGTTGAACTTTAACAAAGTTGAGTTTTAATTAGATTGCCATATAGAGGGAAGAAGAAAGGAGAGGCCATTCAGGGGTATAATAGTGGACGGTGAGGGTGAGATAGGTACTCTGAGCTTAATTGGAAAGGATATTGAAAAAGCAGTAGCATCAATGAATTGGAGGAGCTGGTTCGGTAAAATATTATGAGAACTTAAGAGAATGTAAATGGAATTATAGTCGGTAATAGTCCGAAAGTGCAATGATTTAAACTGAGCACTTGGATGATGGTGATGATGGGAGGAGAGTCAGACCTTGGCAGGAGTAACTAATGGGAAAATGATCAATAATGGTGAGTTAGCTGGTAAAAGAGAGAGCACTTTAAGGAGATCATTTGTGTAAATATTGAAGTCACAAGAATAATAATGATCTCAAAATGGCCAGTGGAAGGAAAATCAGCCACACTTTGAGAGAAACACAGGGGTTACCATTGTTAGAACCTGAAGACTTCAGTGAGAACAAAAAAACCCAAAGGATTTATTTAGAGAAAAGGCTGAGGAGAGAGGGGGATTAAAAAATCTATGGCAGAACATATGTCTGTCATGGACAAATGTTTAGGTGCCATGGAGAAGTAGGAGAAGAGGTCAGAATAGCTTATAAAGAGCCATTAAAGTTCACATGCCAGCTCAAATTTACAAGCTGTGTTTACAATCACAGATGTGGCTGGCCCCCCAGAACCTAAACAATAGTTTGAAAACCTTAAGACAATAGGAGTACCTGAAATCTTATTTGCCATCAAAAAGGAAAGATTTTATCCATTGCACCCAATTTTGTGCTCATGTAAGGAGATAAATCAGGAGCCCTGATTATGTTGTGCTGTGAGATGCTGTATTTTTTAAGCATTATTCCCCTTTCCTTTGAGGATAGCCAAGAGCATTTCTCCCCCACGCAGAATACATAAGGACTGAGGGTCTGTTTGCCAATGGACCACTGGATGGGATGAAGACAGCTCATTCTTTATTCCACTTCGATCTCTGGCCTGTCGGATGGTACTGTCAACAAGGGGTGACACCGTGCCAAATATCGTTATGATTTTTATGACCTGGACATCTGTCTAGTATGTACTAGACTAGGACCACAAGTTCTGTCACAGAGGCCATGGAAAAAGTGCCAGATGGTAATGAATTTTAGCCACTGCTGACTTCAGCTGGATACAAACAAATGACCTAAGGGGACCAGATTCCATATCTCACTTCTAATCCTTTCAAGCTAACCTTCTTCCAGGATATGATTGCAAATGCAGCATTCATGTAGAAACAAACCTGAAGCCATAGAGTAACATTAAGGTAAATAATTTTGATAACACAGAAAAAAATTTAGGATGATATTAAACCAAAAATACATGCTTTTGTTTTACAAGCCTTTATATTTCTTTGCTGTATTTGAAAGAGCCAGGAACAAGAATAATAAAAAATTGCCACATTTGTTTTCCCATTTTGTTAACCCCAAGTAGAAAAGGTTATTACAATTACTGCTTCACTCACAATATTCACAGAGTATGTGCAAAAAATGACACACTTTTAAACCAGAATTGTAGCCAAGGGATAGGGCATTTTGTCCTGACAAATTTAATTTTCCAAATAAACAGAATGTTGTTGTTTGTTTTCTTTTTGTTTCAGTTTCAAGTCTTACTAACTTTTCCAAATGTATTAAAGACTTACTTTAAAAATTTAGCAAATAGGAATGACTATCAATTTTTACAAGACCTTATGTTTACAAGATCTTAGCAATTAACATGAGTTTGCCTAATGAAGAGAACAGACCAGGTTTAGTCTTATTATGACTTTGTTTTGTTCACAAATATGAGACTGAATTCCTATATTTTTACCTTTCTATAAAAAATGAGGAGAAAAAAATAGTGTCTGGTTGGTTTATTGTCATGATTAGTTGTGTCTCAATTAACTAGTTCCAACTAATTAGTTAGTAAATTGAGTGTTATTGTAAGTTTCTGATCTCTGAATTTACCTTGTGGACATAAATCTGTATGGTAAATTGTGTGGGATCTTGGACAGAACTGTGCAGAAAGGATATGATAATCAAGATATAAAAGGATTGATTTTCAGTTATTTTCCTCTTAACTCACTCTCCAAAGATAAGGACCTGGGGTCCTGTCTTCCACAAACAAAATAGAGCTATAAAGGGAAAAATTCCCTGCCCAGTATGGAAAGTCTCTGTGTTCAGCTCTTAGAAATTTTTATGAAAGCTCTGTATGGTTGGTGTAAGGCCCCATATTTTCGGGGTAATGTAGAGAAGTAAAGTAAACCAAATGATATAAAGTGTAAAGTAAACAGAGTCTGTGAAGAGCTGGAGGCAGGCAGAGCACAGTTACCTGGTGCATGGACCTTCCTTATGTAACTTTTATAGGTACTTTTGCTTTGTTTTGATATTTGTCACATTAAGTTTTTTTATATTTGATTGTGTGACTATCATGTTTTGTCAAATGTAAGACTCAATTGATTATAAATTCCACCTTATTTTGTATATTTCTGAGGAAGAAAATCATTTCACCAGTTTTAAGAATCATGTGAATTAGAGAGAAGTTAAAATATGTGGGGTAGAGAGAAGAATATTTTTGGAATCAAAGTCATATCAAGTCATTATGATGGAACACCCCATCTTATCTTTCCTACAGAGCTATAGGCACCTGGAAGGTGGGAACTGCTGTCTTCTCCATCTTGGTGTTTTCCATCCGGTCTTCTATATAATATTTACCCAATAAATATTTGTTAAATAAAGGAGTCCTAATGGGAAGAAGCAATCTCCAAAAACTGACATTGAACAGAAAGACTTTTTTTAACTATTCAATGGAAGGGATTTGGGATATCAACCAATTTATGAAAAATCATTAAGGTATTAATGGAATATTATTTACTTGCCCACTAGTAGGAATATTCCTAAGGGAAGCAAAAAGTCAAAATAAAAAAGCATAGCCCCCACAACCTAAGAGCTAATAACCTAGAGGGTAACTAGAGATCACATAAAAGGAACCTAAATTAAGTACCAACTGCTGTAGGATAGAGTGAAAACTGGAATGTCCTAAACTCAAGTGATGTAGACGGTGGTTGTCAAAACTATTGAGGATCTTATAGAACTTTGTCAGATAGGTATACATTAATATTTGCCATATTAAAAGTTAAAGCAAACATTTTAAAGAATTCATTAATTCATTTAAAAGTGATTATAAACTATTACATGTGAATAGTAATATATTACATAAAGGAAAAATAATTCTATGCATCAAAATAAAAATGCACAAAAAGTCACACTATTTGGACTACTTTTAGACACCTTTAATGACCACCTTACAAGAAGAAAGGTGAATAATATGCTCCTGCTTTAATTCTTTTGCAATACCATACATTATGTAGCTTCTGGGAATCTCACTATTCATGACAGAATGACAGAGCTGCAGGCAAACAATGTCTCAGCCTGGTTATGAAAATAGTTGGTCTTGCTAATCTCCTGAGAGAATTTGGAACACCCATGGTCACACATCAGGAATCACTGTATAGGAAGGTTCACACTTTGGGAAACACTTATATAGGATGGGAAAACTGATGAGTTAGGAAGAGTAGGAGAACCTTCAATGGGATGTCTTCTAAAGTGTCTACAGTGGAAAATATCCAAGTTCAAAGACTTAGACTTCATCATTTAAGACTTTCTGCATTGTGATTTCATGGTCTGCATTCTCCAAGGCTGCATGGGCATATAAAGGCTTTTTGTTGTTTGTTTTGTTGTCATGGTACTGGGGTTTGAACTAAGGGCCTTACACTTGCTAGGCAAGCACCCTACCACTTGAGCCACACCTCTATCCGATAAAAT